>NW_024081353.1:630942-1019367 GCF_003009895.1 Hyaena hyaena | reverse complement strand
GGGGGGAGGGGGGGATGGGCATGGAGGAGGGCACTTTGGGGATGAGCACTGAGTGTTATGTAGAAACTAATTTGACAATAAACTATTTGTAAAAAAAAAAAAAAAAATGAAGTAGAACCCAACTTCATAGATATTTTTGTTTCTTTTCATGGCAAATGGGGTTGCAGATATTTGAAGATTTTCTGTAGCCACCATTCAGGTAGGGCTCTTCATCCAGCTTCCAATGTGTTGAAAAACAGCTGTGGCATTATTAGTGACAATTTCTTGATTCTAGGTTTTCATTCCTTGAGTTTCATTTTCATGGGTGTATGCTTGAGGTCATGGCTCTTATTTTCAGTGGTAGTAAGATAATACTGTGGTATCTGGGCATTATTCCTTACTGGTAACCAAGAACCCATTCCTTCAGTGCTTATGATTTGAGACGGTACCTATTTAAAATCACCTGGGTAGAGTGGTTTCTGTTTCCTGTACTTGACTTGCCTGATAAAAGAAGTTTTCAAGTGGTTGAAAAATCAGATGTACAAGGATAGGAATCTGGGATTTTTTTTTTTTTTTTTTACATGGCCTTCTTGGTTATAAAATAGTCTGGCAGTTACAAGTGGAGGATGACAGTTTTTATAGCCCATGAAAAAGAATGGTGAGAAAAGTGGTAAGAAAGACATGGCTTTAGTGAATAGAGTGATGGCTACAATAGAGTGTGATGGCAAACATAAGGAATATAAGAGCTGGGAGATGGACTGGGCCACTTCTGACAACACTGGAAAGTTCAAAGAAAGACAACTACAAGTTCAGATTAGATTTTCCATATTTAGTAATATCAGGGATAATAAAGGCCAAAATCAGATGTGGAGTTTTATTCTGTTATTGAATTAATAAATTTGTTGGTCTCTTATTTGAAGGTTGGGGTATTGATTGGGAAAAAAAGTGGAGCCTGAGAATTAGAATGAGGTCATGAGGGTGAATTTATCTGGATATGAGTTCTGCGTATCCCTATCCCCTGAGCCCTTCCTGACAGCTATTCTTACTTTGATGGAAATCTTTTAATCATTCACCTGAGATAACTGCTTTAGAATGGAGTACCAATTCCCCTAACTGCACCATTCCTACTACCTATAGTCTCTAGGCAGATAAAGTGAACTTTTTAAGTTTTATTTATTTAAGTAATATCTACACCTCATGTGGGGCTTAAACTCATGATCCTGAGATCAGGAGTCTCATGCTTTTCTGACTTAGCCAACCAGGCACCCCAGATAAGTAAATTTTGATAGCATTTTGTTCCATAGGACAGGTAAGAGTAGGATTAAGATAAATATACCAGATGACAAATACTGCATTATTTTTACCTTTCATATTGGCAAAAAACTTGAGGAATTTATGTGGAGATGTAGTCTCAGTGTGTCAGAAAGGGAAGGAAATCATAGATTATATTAGAGCAACTTAATTGATATGATGTGTAACTGCTACCTTGAGCAGCCAGAATTAGTTTAAACATTTTAGTTTGATCAAAAGTCATTCTTACAGGTAGCCCACACTAAATATATATGGAACACTGGCATTTATTGGTATAATTTACAAATGTAATTGGTCCCTTGTTCTGAAACCAAGGTTATCTTTGGAGATATTTAATACTACTGGATTTAACCAAAGACAGGGTTTACAATCAGATGATAAAGACAGTTTGGTCTGAACCATTTTCAGTGTGAGTTGGGTGGTTAGGAGGAGCCAGGGATTAGCCCTGAAATCTGCCCCTCCCTACCAAAAGAGAAAATTAAAAGGAATGCTTCATTCCTGGGGAAAATACAGAGATTCAGGGTGGTTATTCTTTTCACAACTCCATGTAACATGTCTGCTTGGCCTGTGCAGATGAAACATGGCAGTAATGGGAGATGACCAATAAAATCTGATGAAGACTCCAATTGTTGTTCCAGATGTAGTCTCTTTATAGAAGCAATTAGCATTGCCCATGGCACCTATTATGCAGCTATCAAACTGCCAAAAGATTTTGCTCCCTACCAAAAGTAGAAAACATCAGCAGCAGTTGGCTTTCAACTTGTAATGACAGCAGTAAATCTCTATTGTATTTCTCTTTATATAGTTCTCTCTCACAATTCAGTTTGAGAAATCTAGATTAACTCACTATCTCAAAAGATATTATGTTGGTACACCACATTGATGTCTACATGTTGACAGGCATAGTGGATGCCCTCCAATATTTGGCAAGAAACATGCTTGCTAAAGGGAGAAAATCCTATAAAATTTTAGTTTTCCCCTTCAAAATTTTTGGTGTTTCCTAGCCAGGATCATAATAAGATTACCCCTTCAAAGTGAAAAGCAAAATTGATTCCCATTGCACTTCCTAGGACTGAAAAGAGGCACAAGACTCATGCGGTATCTTTTTACTTGAGAAAAAAAAAACATATGACACTAGGGTGTACTATGCTAAGTAAAATAAGTGGGTCAGAGAAGAAAAATACCATATGATTTGGAATTTAAGAATCAAAACAGATGAACATAGGAAGAGAGAGAAAGAGAGAGAGGCAAACCATAAGAGACTCTTAATTATAGAGAACAAACTAACAGTTGATGGAGGGATGTGGGTGGAGGATGGGCTAAATGAGTGATGGGTAATTAAAGAGAACACTTGTGATGGGCATTATCGAATCCACCAAGTCATAAATGTGTGAACAGCATCCTTGTACCAACAAGTGAAAATGTTATATAGGACAGTAGCCTCAAATCTGTCCTGAAAGCCCAAGTAAGTTGTCCAAGGTTGTGGAGCAAGCTCTCAGAACACCTACCACCACACTGCCTCTCACCCTCAATCTGCCACCATGGCTTATGAGGAGTTTGCTGTTATCAGTTAGCTGAGGAGGACAACGTTTTAGTCTGTTTTACAGCCAATACTACAAGATAAGCTGGCACCAGTTGGTGCTGGAACACTATAGGATTAAAATCTCGTTTATGAGAATAAATCATTAAAGAATTAGTGATTCTAATCACTATTAGAATTAGTGAAAGAGGAGAAGCAATGGGCTAATGAGTTTGGATATGATTGCTTTTACTCTGTTTCCCAGCTACCAGTAGCACCTGGGCTTTTGGAATATTAGAATGATCTAAAAAATGCAGAGTGCAGGTATCAAGGGAATAGAGATAGGCATGGCATTTTTTTCATACCTACTAATTTTTATACTACTTTATTCCTTACTGTAAGATACTGGACAAAACTATGATAAGAGATATCACTTCATACTTTGATTCCCATATATATTCCCTATATATCATATATAGAATTTATATATATCGTATATATATATATATAAATGATATAGCAGTATGGAATCTAATTTCTAGATGCAATAGATAGAATTGTGTCTCTGCACAATTCATGTTGAAATCCTAATACTCAATTTGAATGCATTTAGAGATTGAGCTTTTGAGAGATAATTAGCCTTAGGAAAGGTCATGAGGATGGGGGACTCCTGATGGGGTTAATGCCCTTAAGAAAAAGAGATGGACACCAGAGCTCCCTTGCTCTCTTCCTCTGTCATGTGGGTCCACAGCAAGATGGCAGCATTTATACGCCAGGAAGGGCCCTCTCACCAGAACCTGAGCATACTGACATCCCTGATTTCACCCTTCCAGCCTCCAGAACTGCGAGGGAAAAAAATCTTTTTTTTTAGCCACTTGAATTATGATATTTTGTTATAGATACCCAAGGGACAAGACACTACTTGTATTATGTTTCCTGTTTCTTGTATGTATGATACACCCCCACAAACAAACCTCCTATTTTCTAGGTGTTGGAGGTGGTAGTGATTGTGAGTATTTAGTTCCTGGGTTACAGGAAATCAGATTGTACTTGACTGTGACAGGTATAAAACATAAATAATCACCACTAACCTATTGCTGAAATTCTGTGGCCTCTCAGTGAGAGTCTGTTTTGGCAGAAGAATTTCTTCATTCTAATTTTCTGAACCTTTTCTCATAGCTGTGATGTCAGGGTAGAGAATAACAGTTGTCTCAGATGTAGTATGTATCTTGATGGGTAAACTTTTCTATTGTTTAGAGGAACATTTTTGAAGTTCCAATGAAAAACAAGTTCTCTCTGACCTTGAAAAAATTTTATGTATTTAGAGTGTAAAAAGAAAAAAAGTTCCTTGCTAAAAGTTTGATTTTCTGCTTTGATCCATGACTGAAAAATTAAATATGCTCCTTCTAAAGAATCTGACAGAAAAAAATATGAACCCAAGCAAAGAAATTGAAATCACTTAAAATTCTACTATAAGGGCATATCAAGAGATAAGCAATCACTATTAGGAATTTTCCTATAAATATCCAGATGGTTCTAAGTGTGCTTCTGATATTTTCAACAAAAATTAGAGTCTACTTTAAATCCTGGTAAGTACCACATTATTTCAAAAAGATGGGTCTCCCATGTATTCTGTCTTTGCTTTTAGGACGGAAAGCTTATAAAACATACGTTAGTTAAATTATTTTAAACTAGGGGCGCCTGGGTGGCTCAGTCGTTTAAGCATCTGACTTCGGCTCTGATCAGATCTCACGGTTCATGGGTTCAAGCCCTGCACATTGAGCTCTGTACTGACAGCTCAGAAGCCTGGAGCCTGTTTAGGATTGAGTCTCCCTCTCTCTCTTCCCCTCCCCCACTCATGCTCGGTCTCTCTCTGTCTCAAAAGTAAAACAAAAAATAAAAGAATTACTTAAACTAAAATATAATTATTAAAGTTTAAAACATGAAAGATTACTTTGAGATTTTTTCTACTTTTCTCTATTCTCTCCTTACTGGTTAACAAATTTGCTTTTTTTTCCCTTGGTTCCCTTCTTTTGCTTCATTCATGAGTACCATCATCTTCTTTTCCTGTTACCTCTTGTCATTACACTAAACTTTAATCTTCATTTTCATATTTTAAAGTTTTTCCTAAGATGATACAGTTTATTTCTTTTTATCACATTTATAGTTTCAATAGAACCATAAGAAACTGAGCCAGCTACAAATCTTCAGTATCCAAAAAAAAGAAAAAAAAATATTTTATTGTTCTAAATAAGTCAATGTCAGTATTAGAATTTCTCCAAGCATTCCTAAAATAATAATAGGAAAATTTCAGACATTTCAACTTTTTCATGTATTAATACTAAAGAAATTCTAGATAGTGAACAACAAAAGTAAGCAATTTTGATTTTCTTCTTTATCCTCATATCTCTTACTTAGCATAATCAAAATATGCAACTGATTATTGCATCAATTAGATAATCAAATAACCTTAAATTAATTTATTTTCAAAAATTTAAGACTATAAAATATTTACCTCACCCAGGACTCAAATGATGGTACAACATTGATTTAGATGTGACACTGATAAAGTAGGTATGTACTGAACATATTTTATTAAAAAAGAAAAACACACACAACAAAACTTCCACTAAAAAATTAGATTCATTTGGACCTGACAATCTGTATGCCAAAGAAATAATTTTAATCAAAATGCATTAAAAATTCCTATTTTAAATGCCCTTCAGGGCTTAAGAAATTTCTTTGTGCTCTAACGTAAGTAGCATCATTTTCAGAATAAATCAGTTATTCTGCTCAGTTACTTTATTTTGCAACCCTGTAATAATTTATCTTCAAAATCTTAGTAATTCTTAAACTTTATTTATTACTTTTATGAAATTTGACCACTTTGTCATCAAGTTTAGGAATCTTAGAGATATTTAAATATATAAAAGGTTACCAATTTATTTATTTAACACTGGTTATAATTTTGAATCTGAAATTACTATTTATTTTTCTGGTTTTGTTTTGAATCATTTAGGCACCATGCAATGAATTTCATTCAATAGTTTTTCTTTTACATTAATTATGGTCATCACTTTGCTCAGAGACATATTTGGAGTTAGGCTATCCAAAATACCATGGGTATAGAATCTATTTACAAAACACAAGCCATCACCTTTTCTTACCAATTAGCTTTGTTTGGAGTTTCACCAAATATATATTTGTGTAGTTGATGTATGTTAGTAATTGTGCTAATTTATGAGATATCAAAATTAGAAAACCGTAATCTCTGAGTTAAGATATACAGCCTCAAATTTCATGACAACTGTTCTCAATACAGTGTCGCAAACATAATTTAATTGATTTCTGCATATCTTGTTGGGATTTATTTTGAAACGGAAAGTCAATGAAAATGTCACGTTCTATTCTTAAAATTTTTAATATTTTTTTTTTTTACTTTTGAGAGAGAGAGACAGAGCACAAGCAGGGGAGGGGCAGAGAGAGGGAGACACAGAATCTAAAGCAGCCTCCAGGCTCTGAGCTGTCAGCAGAGCCCAATGCAGAGCTCAAACTCATGAATCATGATTCATGACATGAGCTGAAGTTGGATGCTTAGCTGACTCAGCCACCTTAGTGCCCCAAAATGTCACATTCTTTAGAAGTAAAATATACTAGGGGCCCCTGGTTGGTTCAGTTGTTTGAGCATCCGACTCAGGTCATGATCTCATGGTTCTGGTTTGTGAGTTCCAACCGCCCTTTGGGCTTGCTGCTGTCAGTGTAGAGCCTGCTTCAGATCTTATGTCCCCTTCTCTCTCTGCCCCTCTGCAGCTCTCTCTCTCTCTCTCTCTCAAAAAACAAAATAGCAACAACAACAAAAAAAAAAACATTAAAAAAAAGAAACAAGTTTGCCTGGGTGGTTCAGTCAGTTAAGCATCTGACTTCAGCTCAAGGCATGACCTCATGGTCCAGGAGTTCAAGCCCCACATCAGGCTCAGCACTGACAGTGCAAAGTCTGCTTGGAACTAACTCTCTCTCTCTCTCTCTCTCTCTCTCTGCCCCTCCCCCACTTCTCCACACAAGCTCACTCTCTCTTTCAAAAATAGTTAATTTCTTAAAAAAGGATATAGAAAAGAAAAAAGTAAGACACAAGACCTCAAATGTTAAAGTCACACAAAAGTTAATAAAACTTATGGGGCGCCAGGGTGGCTCAGTTGGTTGAGCGTCTGACTTGGGCTCAGGTCATGATCTCATGGCTCCTGGATTCGAGCCCTGTGACAGCTCTGTGCTGACAGCCAGCTCAGAGCCTGGAGCCTGCTTCAGATTCTGTGTCTCCTTCTCTCTCTGTCCCTCCTCTGCTCACTCTGTCTGTCTGTCTGTCTCAGAAATAAATAAAACATTTAAAAAAGAATAATAAAGCTTACAATTGTACAGTGCTCAAAATTTTAGAAAGGTCTTGAAACAATGCCTTTATTTCCTCAAAACATGACTTAATCAACACTTTTTAAATTTTTTATATTTCAGATTTTTCATGTGCTACCTTTCAATATATTTCACTTGTAAATTTAAGAGAAAAGTTATAAATATAGGACTGTTCTTTTGCTTTTGTGAAAAATTATTAAGTTCAGTGAGACTAAGCACCTCTGTACTTATACCTATATACCCCTACCTATCACTGATCTGTAAGTATATATATTTTAGATAACCTTGAGATTCCAGATTACTGTGTTATAAAATAAATGATTTATTTCTTTTAGTAACAAATAATTCATAAACTCAAGTAAGATTTACCATGTGATTTTATGGGATTAGGCATTTGCATGGCATATTTCTAGAACACAATGATAAATACGTAACAAAATGAAAATGGTTATAATACAGTGCATAGTTATTTTTTGTAGTATATCTATTTCTTATCAGGACATTAACAATTTATTGAATTCTCCCCATAGTAAATTAATCTGGGAGACCTATCACTTCCAAGATTTAATATTTTTATGCCATTCTTACTGTTTTGAAACCAAAAGTTTAACAAATGGCCGGAATACCAGTATCATAGATTCCTGAAGCCCCAGATTTCCTGTTGCAGTGTCATTCTAAGAATGGCAACTGTCTCCCTGGATTAGAGCTCAGTATCATCTGTGCCTAGTTTGGTTTTGCACTGGAATCTTTCTAAGGGCTCCCTTATTTAAATAGACAGATTAATCTCCTTGAGGATTACAAGAGTTTCATTATCTGTAAATATACGTGATTTTCCCATCTTGTTCTCATTCACATCAATAAAGAATTATTTCAAAATCTGTTTTATTCCTGAGAAAAGAGAAAACAACAAAAGGACTATTTACTGACATTAAGAATCAGATTTATCTTAACATATACAGTGACAGAGTGAATTTAGTAGGGGAGGGATTTTCAGGCTAAAATGTCTTACTAGTAATTGCATTTTAATAACTAATTTAAACATAATCAGATTTGAACCTCTTAGATATTAGAGCTATTATTATATAGTAGATAATTAAAATGTTCTTTCTGTGCAGCTGTATACTTTTTATGTCCTGCAAATAGGTTATACATAAAACATACAGAGAATTCTGAAGACAAGCCAGAGGCCAAGGCCGAGCTGATTAGAATGGAAGAAGATGGGAAATAAATAAAACAGAATAAAACTTTCAGCACAACTTATATTACAGCCAAAAAATAAAAATAAAGAAAGAAAGAGAGAGAGCTAGAGAGAGAAGAAAGAAAGAAGGGGGAGAAAGAAGAGGAGAGAAAAGAAAATCTGACTGCTCTAGGTAGAAAGAGACAATTCTTTTCTTTTTTTTTTCTGAACACATTTAAAGATTGTACGCATATAAAGGTGGGTGGAATTAAGAAGTAGATACAAGATTTGCCTAAAGCCAATATACTAAATGTAAGGTGTTTTTGACCCAGACATCTAAAATAAGAATTGAAATGATATTATCATTTTTCTAAATCTAGAACAATGGTTTGGTTCTTGTAATTCTTTCCTTCCTCTTCTTTATTTCTCCTTTATTTCTCCTTCCTCCTTTTTGTTCCCATTTCTAATTTTGTACCTCATTTTATACTCATATTTGTTCTCGCTTTATCTTTTAGAATTATAGCCTCTGCGATTCCCTTATCTCCCACCATTGTTGAATGTATGTATCGACTTTTTTAAATTGTAACTTTCCAATGTATCTGAAATGCTTTACGTATAAAGAAGGTAGACATTAATGGTTATGGTGTGATTCATTTAGATGCAAATTGTTTAAGAACCAAATTTTCAACTAAGATGAAAGTTAAATCTGAAAAACTAGTTTTGACTTGAATAAATGGCTTCCAGAAACTAGAACTGGGCCACTGAAATTTGGTCAATTATAAAACAGAAACATTAGCCATATTTTAAATATATGCATTTCTATAAATGTTAAAAAATGTTAAAATTTGTTAAAAATTTGTTAAATTTTTTAAACAATGTTTAAAAAATGTTAAAAAATGTTTAAAAATGCCATTACAAATAAATCTCAATGTTTTTGAGGAGAATGGTTTAAATTGTTTGTGCCTAATATAAGAGAATTAAAACATGGAATCAGGTGAATCCACACAGAGACATAAAAGCCTTAATTGCACTGACATGAACAAACATAAGAAGGAAATAATTTTAAAAGTTTGTATTGTTATCAGCACCCAGCTGATGGACATTTTACTATGGAAAAAATGCTATTATATGCATGAGAAATTTATGTTCTTCCCTTTGATATTCCTTGACTTAAAAATATAGGTATCATATAAATATTTAATACACAGTATACATATAGCTATAGCTATCTCTATTGAAAGCCATTTTTGTTTTTTTCTTTGCATAAGAAAAATAGCATTAAATTTATTGTACCCTTGTGTTAAATGACCTTTGCTATTCTTTAAAATTTGCCCATAATTATCTGAAAATACTTTTTGTAGAAAAACACTTTAAACAAGCTAAGTTACTATCAGTTGTGGACCAAACTATTTGTTCGATTTGCTTTCACATTTAACTGAGTTCTCAAAATCGAAAACTGTGTTACAAAAGTGCTATATCATTAAAGGGCACTGTGTTTAAGAGCTATTAACTTTGTTTAAAGTCTTAGGACACAGTAAAATAACAATTTTTTAGCTTTAGTTTCTTTTGGTATAAAAGAAAAACAAAGGTACGTAAATTTCATGGGCCAGTCTTGAGACTAAATTAAAAAAAAATACATGTGGGATGATTTTTACAATGTCTGGCACAGGATCATTTGGCTATCAACGAAATGAAGAGTGTATCTTATAACTTAGAAATATAGCCAAAATATTTAATAAAAGGAAAGTGATTGTATTATTTGCAACAACTAATACTAGGTGCAATTTAAATATCTTCAATATGTATTAAATTATGGTTCTATTATAGATGATAGGCTTTCTAATTCAATGACTTTAATTTATGGTTAAAGCAGGGTTAACTTATGGTACGATCATAAAACACAGCATCATGCATCATTAATGAGGAGGAAAGCTCTGTACATACTGATTCAGAAATATCTCCATCATGTAAGCAAAAATAGTGAAGCACAGTACCATGGCCATTATTACAATTAGTTTCCCAAGTTGTATACTGCACAACTACAGGGAACTCCACGTAAGTTGCATTGCTTCCCATGGAGTTCTGATTTGGGTAAATAAAATATACTTTTTATTAGCATACTGGATTGCTGTCCTATTGGTGGTGTAACAAATTAATAAAATTTACCAAAAAAATCAGTGGCTTAAAACAACACATGTTTACTACCTTATAGTTCTGGAGATGAAAATTCTAAATCAGTCCCAGTGGGCAAAAATAAAAGTGTTAGTAGTGTTGTATTCTTCCTGAAGTCTCTATGAGAGAGTCATTTTCCTTGCCTTTTCCAGCTTTTAGAAATCACCTGTATTTTCTTAGCATGTAGCCTTCTACCTTCATACCAGGAGGTCAAGTCCTTCTTGTGCTGCCTTCCCTCCAGTTCTGTCTCCTCTGCCTCCCGCTTCCATTTCTAAGGGCACCTGTGATCATAATGAGAAGCCCCAAATAATCTCATCATCTCAAGAATATTTCAAAAATATATTTATCTTTTCAAAGTCAGCTGACTATCATTCTTATTGCATCTGCAACACAATATCTTTTTTCCATGTAACCTAAGAAATTAGGGTATGGGTGTCTTTGGAAGGCCATTATTTTGTCTCCTGCAGGTGTTTCATTGGCCCTAAATTAGATAAGATAGTTTATTAGTGGACGCTTTGGTGAAGAAGATATTTACTTTTTATAACTTTAGTTTTTACTTTGCATTGACTTTCAACTTTGTCATGTAGGCACATTTTTATAAATTCAAAATGCAATATTTTTGTATTGTCTGATTTCAAATGCCTAATTATGTATAAAAAAAATCTTCTTTTATGTATGTTATCTCCCCATCTCCAACTAGGACTTGAGTGACAAAGGGTAGTTGCTGAGTGAGGTTTTCTTTTATCCTTGTCCTAAATGAGTGAGCACTATATTTAGAAATCTACCTAACACTGGCAAACCTGATGAGCTATCGGCCTAAGGGGAAAAATGTCAACTAAATCTTAAGATATGCCCATTCTAAGTGTCTGTGAACAAATGTGAAATTACAATGTAAAAACAAATATGTTAAAGTAGAAGATATTAAGTTCAGAATAGATTTTTTTCAGCCAATATACTTTCTAAAACATGTATTGAAGGCAAATGAAAATATTTTTGTAAGAAAGGAAAGCAAGGTTCAAATGAATTGAATAGAACTTTTATTAGGAAATTATCAATAAAAAGCCATTTGAGGCTCAGTCAATTTATTTTGATAAGAATGAATAACCTCTTTACTTTGGGGAACGGACATTCTACTACAGAAACCATTTTGAAAAGTCTTGTTGGATGTGTGTGTGTGTGTGTGTGTGTGTGTGATTTTGTGTGAATTCTTGTTTCCTGAGGAAATAATAAGAAATAGCTGTATTCACATTCGTTCTATAGCAAAGTTGGCAACGAACACAAACTCATGTTAAGGTAAGTAAATTGGTATAAAGACTGAGTTAGCTATATGCGTGCCATAATGAAAAGGGATAACTAGTCTATGATGCTTGTTATATATTGATAATCCACCTTACGAATATGTCCTTTTTTCTTTTACTTTCCAAATCTTAGAAATAGACTTATGCTTTGCGTGCAATGTTATGTTTAGTTCTTTCCCTGAAAGTGTTATAATTTTTTTAATGTAGCTATCTTTGTGCATCTGGAATCAGTTTTCTACATGATTTTCTTTAGTGATACATTGATAGTTGGCTAGCAATAAGTTCTTTCAGGGTGTGTGTATGTTTGTGTGTGCATGTGCGTGTGTGTGTGTGTGTGTGTGTGTGTGTGTGATTTTTAAAATTTAAACCTCATTTGTAAAATATATTTTTGCTACATACAAAAATATATATTAGTTACTTTCTTTCTTTAGGGATGTCATTCCAAATGATTTTTAGAAGTCAACTTCCAATCTCACTGTTGTTCCTTCATGGGTGATCGTGCCTCTTCTTCTGGCTATTTTTAAGATTCTATTTTGTAGATTTTCTTTTTCGTCATTTTCCTATTTTAAGTTCATAAGTGGTTTTATTTGCTTTTGTCCTCTTTCTGCAACTTCAAGTAAACAATACATTAAAAAAAATTACTGTATTCTTGAATTTGTGTCTTGAATTCTTTTCAGTACTTTCCATCATATTTTTTCTCCATATTTTATTTTGCGCCTTTTATACCTGTATTTTAGTTAACTGATTAATTCTTCAACAATTTCTAATGAGTCATTAAACATATTATTTAAGTTTGTAAGTGTAGTTACTGAATTTTACAGTTCTATAACTTCAATTTTATTGTACAATCCCTACTTCTTTGCCATTTTTTCCATTGTGTCATTTAATTTCTTGAATATATTCAAAATTATATTTCATATTGTCAATTTCTCAATCTGAATTTTTGTATG
Source organism: Hyaena hyaena (assembly GCF_003009895.1). Lineage (NCBI taxonomy): Eukaryota > Metazoa > Chordata > Mammalia > Carnivora > Hyaenidae > Hyaena > Hyaena hyaena. The sequence continues at coordinate 1,006,560 of NW_024081353.1, read as the reverse complement.
TCTATTTATATGATGCATTTTATAGTTTTGGACAATTCTTTCCTTTTTCATGACTAGCTACTTTTATATGTGGCTAATTTATATAAGATGGCAAACACAGTATCAAATTTTGTTGAAAATAATGAAGGTTCTGGGTGATTTTATATTCCTCCAGAAATAATTTATTTAGGCATCTTCTCTTCCATCTTGAACTTCGTCCAGGCTACACCCTTTTTTTTCCTATTTCTTGGACTAGCACTTTTACTACTCACTAGTCTACTTCTGGCAACTTTAATGGTGAAGTGATGAAAAGAGAAATATAAAGAATTAGAGTGTCTTTCTCTGCTGGCACCAGTATGAAGTATATTTGGTTATTTCATCCTTTGCAGGGATCTAAAAATGACTCTCTCTTTTGGTGCATTTAGTGTTTTTCATAGATTTTCTTTCATTGCTAAGGATATCTGAGCTGGAATTGTCTGACTCATGCTGACCATTTACGAATTCCACTTTGCTAAGGGCTCTCCAAACCGTATTGCCATACTCTAAAATTCTAATACTGTTCCTGTAGACTCTTAGTTAACTCTGTCTCTTAATTCACTTTTGTCCCATTATTTTGTCTTCGGGAATGTTACTTAATTATCTTCCATTTGTATTCAGTCTCCTAAAATTCCAGGTTGTTCTGTGGTTGTAGGGTAGGTCAACTGAATAGTTTTCTCCCCTTTTTTCCTCTCAGGTATAAGTTAGATTCTCAGTATACTGTTTCTCAAACTCTAGGAGAAAAGTTTTACACTCTCCAATGGTCTCTCTCTAGACTTGAGGTCATGGGGGACCATCTCTGCTCTCTCCTATGGAATGTAGGACAACATCTTCAGAAACGCTTGGCTCTTCATATTATCTGGGTTAAGCAAAGAAACCGTAGGGGGAAAATAAACAGTTCTTGGCCCTCTTCTTGTCATAGATAATCTAGACTCTTGGTTTGGAATATAGTAACAGTTGACACATTGCTAAAACTGGAAAAGATCTCTAATGTAACAAATAGCTACATGTATACTGTACACATATTCCATCACTATGTCTTTTGTCTTTTAAATATGTATACATTGTGTTTTGTTTTAATATTGCTCCATACAATCAATCTTTTTTTAATATATTTTAAGATTTTGGTATTTTGTTTAATGAATCAATATTTCTAAATAAAATGAACATCAGAAGTGTTTTTACACTTAGGTTTTTAATTCAGGTGGGATTTCATTTTGTGTATGATGTGAGATTGGTATCTAATCTTGCTATTTTATTATGGAAGTCTAGTTAATAGCTAATAGTTTTTAAAAAATGTTTTGTTTTTGTTTTGTTTTGTTTTACCCACTGATTTGTAATATCATTTTTATAATATAATAAATATTCCTAGCATCATGCATCAGTTTCTGCGTTGTTTGTTCTGATCATAAATTTACTTTTACCTTTGAGTAAATATACAATGTTTTATTTCCTATGCTTTGCAATAAATATTGCTCTGGCAATTCTTCTTCCTTATTTTTATAAAAGCACTGCCTTATTTATTCTTTAATTTTTATATTTTTATATGAGTCTTATTTTTTCCAAATTACCTTAAACTGTTTTGATGATTATTATTTACAAATGTATATATGGAAAATTACTTCTTTAAGATATTAAGTTTTAATATTCTAATATGGTATGTTATTCCAATTATACCTATCTTCTTTTATGTATTTTTCCAAAATAAGATTGCAAGATGGTCCTTAAATTCATTCCTAAGTGCTTTAGAATGTTTGTTGGCATTGAATATTATATTTTCTAATGGTAGGAAGTAATGGTAAAAGAGTGTCTGCCATCTAGTTTCTCCTTTTACCATGGGTAAAATATAATTTACACCAAGTAAGCATTGGTGTAAATTATAAACATTAAAATAAACATTAAAATGTAAGTTATATCAAGTGACATGTGGTTTTGAAGGGAAAAATGAGGCCACGGGGCCAAGGCAAATATTCTACCTTTTAGTTATCATTCTGTTGGCTAGAAAAAATATGGAAATGTGAGGCTTTATGCAGCAACATGTTACTGCATATTCTCTAGGTTTTTTGGTTTCAAGGGACAGTTGGGGTCAAATGGGTCACATTCCATGTTCCAATTTCTGTTCTTGAGTTTTGTGGGTGATTTGAGACCTCTTATAAAATGTCAGAATGACTCACTCTACCCATTCATGGGTATAAAGAGGTCAGTCACAGTGGCAATGGTGTCACAGGTATGCCTTTATTTTTAATAGTTCCAACAGAGACTTTAGGTTTGGGAACACTAATATCAATTTGAGGAGAAGTTTCTGGAGATCTGGCATAGAAACCACTCTTCCAACTCATTAAACATTTCTGTAAGCATTGATTTTCCATGTTGAATACACTTTATTTTGTTAAAATATTCAGAGTATTCTCCATCTTCTACACAAAATAAAAACTGATTCAGTATTTGATATTGGAAGTAAATTCAGAAAATATTAGTATTGGGAGTCTGAGCTAAATTGTCTGAACTGTTGGATTGGAAGGTAGGGATAATCAGATGGTAAAGAGAAAATGGGACTGTATTAATCTATGTCACATTGTGACCATGCAGTCACTTGGTGAATTTTTAAGTTCACGTGAAAGGAGATACCTATTGAAGGAAAGATTCTAGCAGTGACTCTTATGGAAGGAATGAGGAAATTAAGGTATTTATTCTAGGTATTCTAACTATTCCTGGGAATGTGAAGACATTTAGAATATCTACTGTTTGATGAGAAGGACAAAATAGGTCCCAGGAGGCAGAATAAAAAGTTATTTTATTTAAATTGTGAGATCAGTGAATATCACTTTCATATTTTTGTTTTAACTTGAACTGAGACATGAAGGATGAGAAGGAATTAACTAACTATGGTCTGAAGAGAGAAGCATTCTAGACATCAGAATATCCAATGATTTAGAGATCAGGACTAACTGGTAGGCTTTCAATAAATACTTGTTAAAGTTCTCTTTTCTCCTTTGTAGACTAACTTACTTTGTATAGATTTATCCATCATAAATTTACTTTTGAGAATTGCTGGAAATGTTCTTCAATATTTTATTCTATTTTGTCCTGAAAATGTGATATTTTAGATACATATAAAGATAAAAGGAAAGAGCAAAAAGTACTCCATGGTTTATAAAGATGAAGAAAGAGGACAATATGATAAATTTGTCTTCGTCTTCAACTGTAGAAATATAAGGTCCTATACACTGAAAATTGTCTCAAATATATGGTTGCTTTTACCACAATTGTCTCAGAGGTTTTAGAAGCAAAACGTAATTGAATAATTGCCTATATGCCATTGCCAAGTAAAATTAATATGAAAGCAAGACTTATGAAAATTGCATCATGTTAGACTTTGAAATAACTATATAAAATATGGTATTTAGGTATTTAGATACGGTATTTAGGTATTTAGATAGGTGTTATGCTAGGACTCTAAAGTTGATGACTTTAGAGAGAATGAAGTGTCTTCAAAGCAAAAGTGAGTATCAGTTATTATAGGGCAGTGATCCTGTTTTCTTATTGCCACAGTTCTTAATATATGTATTTGAAATAATAATAATTTAATTAATTAATATGTTAATATGAGTGTGAAAAACACATAAATAACTCTATGTAACTTCCCAGGTAGCTTCATTAAATAATCAATCTTTAACAAACATTCACTGAACATGGAAGTAAAGACATCTCACTGACCATTGTTTCAAACATGACAGAGTTATATAAATGCATTTAAGTTTTAAATACATTTGCTAAGTAGTCTTCATGCCCAATGCAGGGCTTGAGTCAAGACCTTGAGATAAAGACCTAAGATTGAGTTGGCTCTCCACTGCCTGAGCAACCCAGGCACCCTAATTTTTAAATACATTTAAGTTTATAATTAAGAATATGATGCCTACCAAAAAGACTTATAACAATAACGATTATTCTTACAATAAGAGTCAGTGAAAAGGAAAGGGATTTTGAGAGGGAGACCAAAATTAGGCACACCTCAGTCCCAATGATAATGTACTTAATATAAACTATAGAGAAAACATGATTGAATAAACCAAGGCAGGAATAACACATCATTAACTGAATTAACACATTTCCAGATAAAATTCACATAGTAGTGTGATAAAGATGGATTGGATTCCAAAATGGCCAAGGTGGAACTACTCATAATGTAGTTAAGAGGTAAGGAGAGTTAAAAGATGTTTTTTTCATGTGCTATTTTCAAGAAAACAGAGATATCCAAGAATGAAAGCAAACATATGCTTTTATTTTTTTTTTCAAATAGTTTATTGTCAAATTAGTTTCTACATAACACTCAGTGCTCATCCCCAAAGTGCCCTCCTCCATGCCCATCCCCCCCTCCCCCCCACATCCATCAGTCCTCAGTTTTTGTCAGCATTCAAGAGTCTCTCATGGTTTGCCTCTCTCCCTTTCCCCCACCATTTCCGCCCTTCTTCTCCCCCTTGTTCCTCCGTCAAGTTCCTCCTAATCCTCCTATACGTGCAAACATATGATATTTGTCCTTCTCTGCCTGACTTATTTCGCTTTTTAAAAAATGAATGAAAGGATACAAATTTGAATTTTCCTATGTAAATTTTATAAGAAGTTAAGCCACAGGAAAAGTAACCATGCAGATGATTATGCAAGAAAGCAGAAAAACAGAAGTTTTCCAATACAGTTAGTTACATAATAGCAACTTCACCTGAGGTATCAAGTAATGAATTATGTCTTGGAAAACAGAGACTATTTCAGAATAGCAAACCTTCAAACAAGAGGTAACTTGAAAGATGTGATCAACTATAAAAAGGTCACAAAGATAGAAACACGAATCTTACCAACAGAGAATATTCTAAGAACAGAAGATCTTGATCCCTCTTAAAGCAAATATTCTCAGAAGGATTTATACTTTAGCTGTCAAAACTAAAATAGTGAAGTCAGCAATTACTTATCTACCTATGAGGAAAGGTCATCACAAAATAATAGAAGCAGGAATACCTTTAGATTTCTAAGGGGCAAAATTAACATATTTGGTTTATATCTGTAAGAAAAGATGTTGGAAATCTAAGTGTATAGGCAAATAAGAAATATAGGGTAAAAATAAAGCATGCCAATAGAGAATGAAGAAACTACTTAAATAATCTCTAAGCAAGCACAGGAGTGTTTGATATCATACCAAAGATAGGTGTTGTGCTAAAAAAAAAAAAAAACCCTAAGAAAAATGCTTAATCTATTTTAACATAAGACTGTGAACTCAGAGAATCCTATTTTCTTCCATTTGATCATTGGTATTTAATCTCATAAAAATACATCCTAGATGGCTGGAATGTTAAGTTCAGATGATAATGTCAGGAAATGCAGATGGCACAGTTATATATTTCAAAGTTCATTATTCAAGTTTACATTTTATTTTAAGCTATATAAACTGCATCTAAACTATATGCCCAAATCAACATAATAGTGTTATTATTGAAAAAAATTGAATTAAAGAAATTTGTTCTATTGAAATTAACTGAATTTTTAGTTTCCCACATCTTTACCAACTTGCTAAATGCCTAAATAATGTTTCCTTTGGCATGCATGTGTCCAGAAAGCTGACTTCATGAAACACATGGCAAATATCCTAAATTGTTGGCAGCCATTCGAATATTATATTGATTTAAAATCAAGTAGATTAACACACTGTAACACACATACATACTGTAACAAAATGTACAAATATATTTTTAATGTTCAATGCCTCTGCTAAAAGTACAATTGCATAATACAGATTTATAGTCAAAGATGGACCTAATTAACCAATATACCAAAGATATTATTTTAAAACAGGAAATTTATCAATGATGATGTGCACTTTGGTGGGGGCATTCTATCTTGGAAAAATAGTAAAGCTTATTTGGTATATATTTTGGCATTTTTATTTAGTACCTATTGAATGTTCCCTCAAGTATTTCAAGGATATATTTGAAGATGTAAGTAGTATTTTGAGCTATCCTGATTTTGGGAAATAATGTATCCAGAAAGAAAAGGATAAAAAGTAGGTCTTAAAATGATTTATTTATTTATTTAAAATCAGAAATGTCTTATTCTAGCAACACTTAAGTAATATATTATATGGATATTGCTAAAAACTACACAGTGAGTAATATTATGTTGTTATATAAGTAGAATGAAAGTCATATTATCCATTCTAATGGCAGTATTATATAAAATGTAAGACCAAGATATGAAAATGTGTCCCCTAAAAATGCATGAAAATTACCTTTTAGAGAAAAGCATTAGAAAATTTTATTTCAAATATTAAATATTAGTACAGAATTATTGATGTCAATATACTTCTTATAGGCAATATCAATTGCATGGATAAAATACAATTCCTTAAGAAGCATATATAGTGTCATTGTATCTGAATAAATTGCTTTTAATAGTTGACTTATAGAAAAAGATCTAAAATATCTACTTTTCCATTTTATATTTCTGTTCATTTATCATAGCTCTGTGTAACTAAAACCTAATTTTGACAAAATTACTAAAATATAAAATAGAGAAATTTGCCTCAGCTTGAGTCTGGGAGTAACGCTATATTTATTTAAATATATGTATAAATATACATATGTTTTTATATGAATGTAAAATATTAGGCAGTAACAGGTGCAAAGAATAAGAGAAGTAAAATTAAAAAATAAATAAAGACATTTCACAGTCACACAGAAGCCCAGGGCAGTTATGGCAGCTAGGCTGTGTCTGTTCCACACTGCTTCTAGCTTTCTCCTCCACACTGAAGGTGTGGCCTCTGTCTTCATGCTCTATGATCAGAGCACAGCCCATCAAATCAAAATGTATAAAGAAATCACATTAATTTAAAATGTCTTACAGAATTCAATTAGAATATAGATATTGTCAAAATAAATAAAAATGCAAACTCCAACTGTATGTGTATAAGAAACCTAATTTTAATATAAAAGCACAAATATATTATAATTCAAAAAAGGGGAAAAAAGACATATCATACCAGTACTAACAAAAGAAATCTGGAGTATCTGAACTGATATCAAAGCAGATTTCAGAGGGGCACCTGGGTGGCTCAGTCAGTTAAACATGATTTTGGCTCAGGTCATGATCTCACAGTTTGTGGATTTGAGCCTGTGTTGACAGCTCAGAACCTGGAGCCTGATTTGGATTCTGTGTCTCTCTGTCACTCTGTCCCTCCCTCATTTCCATTCTGGCCTTTTCTGTCTCTCAAAAAATAAATAAATGTTAAAAATTAAAAAAAAAATAGAAGTCTAAAGTAGGTTTCAGAATAAAGACTATTAACAGGGAGAAGGGGGTCATTGCTTTCAATTAAAATTTTTTAATGTTTATTCATTTTTAAGAGAGAGAGAGAGAGAGAGCATGACAGGGGAGCGGTGGGGCAAACAGAGAGAGAGAGACACACACAGAATCTGAGGCAGGCTCCAAGCTCTGAGCTGTCAGCACAGAGTCCGACAAGTGGCTCAAACCCATAAACTGTGAGATCATAACCTGAGCTGAAGTTGGACACCCCGAAAAGGGGGTAATTTAATAGGGATAAAGGTGTCAATTATCAGGAAGGAGTAACAATCCTAAATATTTATGCACATAATACCAGAGCTGCAAAATACATAAAGCATAAGCTGATACAAATATAAAGACAACTGACAAATGCACAATTATGGTTATAGAATTAAATTCCTTTTTAACATAATTGATAGGACAGATAGAAAATCTTTAAGAAATCAGAAGATTTGAACATTGTCAACCAAATTAATGCCATTTATATTTCTAGAACATACATTATGAAGGGAATATATATAAGGTGGGGTGGCAGTATGTATATTCTTTTCAAGTATATGTGAACCTTTATCAAGACAGATTATATACTGAACATGTACCATAATAAAATATATATCAAAATATATTACAGTAAATATATAAATATATACAGAAATAAAAAAATCTCAATAGACTGAGAAAATCTACAGATACTAAAATGATAATATGTTAGTATAACAAATAATGTAACATAAAGTTCAACACCATGGATGAAATAGAGAAATTTATTGAAAGACACAAGCTACCAAAACTTTTTGAAACAGAAAAACAACTTATGTTCTTATATATATTAGAGTAATTAAATATGAAGTTAAAACTCTTCCCATAAAGAAGTCTTCAGCTCTAGGTCAATTTATGGGGGAGACTATACCAATGCTGTATATATATTTTTCTATAAAACTGAAGAGACATGAATATTATCCAATTTATCTTATGAGTCTATCATTGTTCTGAAATAAGAATGAAGAAAACTAGAATGTAACAGTGAACTGAAGGGCAGCAATAAAGGGCTTAAAAAACACGTGAAACACTGTAACATTGTTGGACAATACATAGTATTAAGAAAATACCATAGAAACCTATGAAAATCAACAAATAACACATCAAACAGATATAAATAAGAAGCCAACAAAGATTTAAAACAACATAATACAATGTGCTCAATCCAGAAGAGGAAAATAAAAATAAAGGAACAGACAAAACAGGAAAAACATTATTGAGATGGCATATCTAAAGTAAAATATATTAATATATGCACTGAAAGTAGATGCAAATGGCATCTCAATTAAAGGTAATTGTATTAAAAGAAACTACAAACTGATAGACCTTGAGTGAAGGTACAAAATTCTTAACAAATTTTATTACCAAATTGAATCCAATAATGTACAAGTGGATAAAATACAACCAAGTGAAGTATATTGCAAGAATGCAAGGCTGATTCAACATTTTGAAATCAATAAATGTAACTCACCATATTGACAGACGAAAAATACAAAAATATATGATCATCCCCATTGTTAAAGGAAAAGAATTGTACAAATTCCAACAGCCATTCCTAATAAGTTTCGCTAAAACACAACTAGCGGACAAATTCCTCAATATGATGAAGGGTGTCTTCAAAAAAGCTCACTTGATCCTGACTGGTACAGCTTCAATTAAAAGATATCATGAAAATTTAGTCTCAAAAATAATCATACTAACTATTGCAGCACAAATCTTTAGAATTAGCTGAATTATAAGGCTAAATGATATTTTACAGTTCTTTAAATCACGTTTAATCCTTTGCCTTGACAAAAAAAACTACTTATATTTTAGATATATTTCATTGTTTTAATTCAAAATTCCCTTAAATTTTTACGATTTTAACAAGAGGTGTATGTTAGAGTATGAATGACTTTTTAAAATGTTACTTAAAACTAGGAGACATGTTTTCCTCTTGCTTAAGTATAAAAAAGAAAAGATGCATCCACATTTTTGTGACTATACTTATATATCATACCTATATTTGATCTTACGTTGCAAAATATACTATTAATATATACTATTAATATACTAATAATGTACTATTATTCTCAACACATCAGCAGGGAACCATAAGCTTGACATCTATTTGACTGCCTCTGAGCCATTGGCCAGAATTCTATACAAGGAAAACCTCACAGTAAGAAAAAAAGGGATTACGAGGAAAGAAGCCAGAGGTTTTAGAATTTGGTAGTGATATTTTCATGATAATGTTAAACTCAAAGTCACATATCATGTTCATTTAAGGATTATAGTGTTCCACATTGGGAAGATATCTCTAATCAAAGTTCACTGAGTTAGTGTCTGAATAGATTGTATCTATTTTGCTATTTGGGCATATTTTTGGTTCTTTATATTCAGTAAAGTATGATGTACAGAATTTGAAATGAGACAAAATGAATGAATGCTCCATGGGAAATATTTAGGCTGGCACATAGAAGTAACTTAAAGATGCCTTAAATGAATGATGTTTTTAAAGAACTTCGGGAGTATAAAATATTTTTCTGTAAAGCTTATTTGTGATTATCTAAATTTGTATTTGGAAAAGGGAAAGATGTTGAAGCTTCAGTCTGCATATGGCAATTTTCCTCTACAGATGGTTTCCTTAGTAAGAGAAGAGTCAAGGTCATGTTATTGTTTAGCATTCTTACAGCAAGTATATTTTGGCTCAATATGTATCATGAATTAAAAATAATTTTATGCTAGTCCAGATGACCCAAATAAAAGAATGTTTTTTTTTTAATTTATTAAACTGATCTCTCCAAGTGATATAAAATACTTGAGCTAAACATACTTACATCTGTCCCTCTTCCCATGTATTCTTGAAAGCAAATAAGTCAAGGTGAGAAACTATTCCTTTAAACCATATTCTCAGGGGAAAACCATGGACATTAGTGAAAAATGTGTATAATTTAAAAAGACAGAGATAATCGAGTTTGAGCAATATGGACTGTTACTGAAAATGTCTGTGCCTAGTCTCAGAGTAGGATTGCTATACTGGCACTAAATATCCTCTATTAACATGATATTCTGAGCCATAGCCTTGTTTCTACAGCTCTTCTAGGATTAGAGAGATGGGATCATGTGCACCTATGGTTCAGGATAAGAGTTTAACTTAAGTTCCATAAGCCCTCCTTTCCCAGGTTATACATGCTGAGAGTCTTCTATCCACACAGCAGAATAAATTTTGTTGCCCTGGGAAGAAGGTCAGAGCCCAAACTTCTTTTCCCAGTGTTTGTGCCAAAAATTCACAGGAAGAGAGCAAAAATCTGCCTATAAATTAATGACATTAACACAAATAAGTCATTCTGAGTACCTAAGGATTTCCATGCCTCAATTTTATTTGTTAACTGGGAATAAATGATTGAGATCAAAGTTCATTTCATGTTGTGTTTGAAAGGGCAACTCTGAGATTTAAGGTTACCCTTTAAATATTTTCTAAGATTTGCTGTAGACTGCTCTCGAAAAGGTAACACCTCCAAAGCCCCTTAGAGGAATTTAACAAAAACTGTCTCATGGCTCTTTAATGACAATTCTGTAACAACTCAATGTTTATCAGACATTTGTTGAGTTTCTACCATACGAAAAAAGCATCTTTGTTTCTGGGAATTCAGAAATAACCATGGTGTTTTTCTCCTTTTATAAATGTAGTTTCAGAGATGGGTATTCAGTGGCTTGGCCAGGTCTCCCCTGGTGGACAGGGGTAAGGCCCAGAAGCTCTGGCCTCAGGAAGCACATGTGCGACTGTTTCCCACAAACATGGAGTCTTGTAGGCCAGGTCTTACCTGAATCAGGATGAAGGAGTGGTGGGTTCAGGTGGGTCTGTTGGCTGTGCCCCAGCTTGTGGCCTACCTGCATATCCTCCCTCCCACCCCACCTAGCTTTCTCCTGCTCTGCACTCCTAGAAGTCATCAGGCAAATTCTCACCTACAAGGAATTGCGCATCCTCTACCAAGACTCTGTGGGTGTGGTTGGATGTCCTGAGATAGTTGTGCTTTTGCATGGCTTCCCAACATCCACCTATGATTGGTAAAAGATTTGGGAAGGTCTGACCCTAAGGTTTCATCGAGTGATTGCCCTTGATTTCTTGGGCTTTGGCTTCAGTGACAAACCAAGACCACATCACTACTCCATATTCGAGCAGGCCAGCATTGTGGAGGCTCTTTCGCAGCACCTCGGGCTCCAGAACCACAGGATCAACTTTTTGTCTCATGATTATGGAGATATCGTTGCTCAGGAGCTGCTCTATAGGTTCAAGCAGAATCGATCTGGTCGGCTTACCATAAAGTCTCTGTCAAATGGAGGTATATTTCCTGAGACTCACCATCCTCTCCTTCTCCAAAAGCTTCTCAAAGATGGAGGCATCCTGTCACCTATCCTCACACGATTGATGAAATTCTTTGTATTCTCCCGAGGTCTCACTCCAGTCTTTGGGCCATACACTTGCCCCTCTGAGAGTGAGCTGTGGGACATGGGGGCAGGGATCCACAATAATGACGGAAACTTAGTTATCGACAGTCTCTTACAGTACATCAACCGATGAAGACATTTAGAAGGCACTGGGTGGGAGCTCTTGCTTCTGTAACTATTCCCATTCATTTTATCTATGGTCCACTGGATCCCATTGACCCCTATCTAGAGTTGTTGGAGCTGTACAGGAAAATGCTGCCGCGGTCCACAGTGTTGATTCTGGATGACCACATTAGCCACTATCCACAGCTAGAGGATCCCATGGGCTTCTTGAATGCACATATGGGCTTCATCAACTCCTTCTGAGCGGGAAAGAGTAGCTTCCCTGTATTACCTCCCCTACTCCTTACCTGTTGTGTATTCCACTTAGGAAGAGATGCCCAAAAGAGGTCCTAGCCACCAAACACTATTCTCTCACAAAAGTCCACCTGACTCACTTGTTATCAGCATACAGTCACAAGCCCACAGAAGCTCTGGCTAAGGATGTCCTTAACAGTCCATCTCCCACTCTTCTAGCATCTGAGCAAGTGTACAGACTTGCCTTTGTCTTTGTGCTATTAGAACATTCTGAGAAGATTACTACTCACAGACTCAGAAAGACAGGCATTTTAAAAATCTTTTTAGCAATTTTGTTGACTTTTCTGAAATATTTAGAAATGCTAATTTCTGGCCCATCCTCAGTTGGAATCCTACGGTAAAGAAAGAGGCGAGGGTGTCTCCTTACCTGTCCTGAAATGGCTGTAAGGGTACATGCTTTTGTAAGTTCTCTAAGCAACACAGCTTAGCAAGAGAGTGAGTTTCCCTTGTCATAACTTTGGATTTCGTTCCATCAGTTGCTTTTAATTATAGGCATTTTGTTGACCTAGGTTTTGGTTTGAATATGCAGTATTCTAAGTATACTTTAAGACTATGATTTACCTGCACGTATTATATGTATTTTATAATGATACTAAATCAGCAGATACTCTGGCAGAATAGTGAACCTTATTCAATAGGTTTCATTTCTTAATAAGTTGAATTAAATCTGAACTATTTACAGAATTTCCTAAAATCACAGGATGTTAAGGACCAGTAGCATCCGTGCCAGAGATTTACTTTATTAGCTAATTCTAACAGCAAATAACAGTCTGACTCTTCATACCTCAGTGCTTAGAAGTATGTCCCTCCTGAGCTGGAAGTGAGGGGATCATTATACAGTCCAAGGTAAAGTGCTGAATGTACATGGACTCCTTTCATGACAATTGCGTAACTTATCATTGGTTGTCCTAGAGAAGCTTCCTCTTGTCTCTCAATGATTACTGTACCTTACAGACAGAAAAGTTCCAGAAACTTTAAGAACAAATTCTGAAAGGCCTATGAGCAAATGGTGCTGAATATGTTTTTAAGCCACAGTTTCATTGTCTTAGTCAAAACAGGATGATTGAGTGATTATTTTAAATTCTTTTCTTTTTTATTAGCTACTTGAAGTATAACGACTGAAACTGGAATAAGTGTTTATTCTCTATTAATAAAAATGAATGTTGACAAAAAAAAATGTAGTTTCAGTTTGCTCAATGCTACAGATTATTATCTACTGATTTTTATTATCTACTGATTATTGAGCTGAGATCTGAATATAAGTAACAGGAAACCATGTGCGTATATACTTTAACATCCCAGCATAATCCCCAACTAGGGAAGCTGAGTCATGTGAAGGGTAAGAGTAATTATGTAGAGTAGAAGAAATGTACACCAAACAAAACAAATAAAATGAAAAAGTAAAAATCAAAATTAGATAAATGATACACAAATTTATAAATTCTCTGGCTTGCTGGGAAAATTTAAGTTAACACTATAATAGATTTTTTCAAATTTCTTTATGCATATTTAAAACTTGGCTATATTTTTGTGTTAAAGACCTTTTCCTTCCTATAGATCAAATTTCCAATTTACAACTAATGCGCTCTGACAAGGATCAGGGGAAAACCAGCTGGTTTACCATTAGAGGTCATAGCTTCGTAATTACTGTGAACAATGGACAGGGATGTAGGTGAAACTGCATCAGAATGCTACTGTAACAAGTAAAATAAAAATAAAATGGTGTCTGTTAAAATACTTTGGAATTTGGGTGGCATTATGCTAATTTAGGGATTTTAATATTCTATAACACATTTACCGTCCTATATAAAGTTAGTTAATACATTAGGGTTTTCATTATTGTCTTGTAAGGAATTATAAAGCGAAAGTAGGGAAAAGAATTTGACTTTGAAGCAATGCTAAAGACTTCATAAAAAGGTTCATGGTTGAAAGGACACTTGATTTGTGATAAATGAGGCACCGCGGAACACTGAGGAATTTTTCACCAAAAGGTGCTGGGTCCAGTAGACAGATGGCTAACTGGATAAAGCATAATGTTATTCTACCTTACTCTTTACATAAATTTAACTCGAGGTAAACTGCCAATCCAAATGAGAAAGCAAAACATAAATTTTTTCTTAACTTTGGGTAAAGGAAGAAGTTTTTAAATCAGTACCAAAACAAGAACAACAAAGGCACAAGAAAGCCATGACCATTCAGAAAAATACTGTTAATGAATCTGGGCTACATTAAAGTTAGACTTTTGATAATTAAAAAAAAAAATTACTGTGTGTAAAAACAAATTAGAATGGTGATATAATAGCAATACATATAACTGGCAAAGTTCTTGTATCCAAAATATGTTGATAACAAAAACTCTGTTATGCTTCAGCAATGTACACCTCCCTAAGGAATTTTAGCCCTGCTGGCTCTTAAGCCACTTATATCGGATTGTTTCAAAACCAGATTTCCCAGCATCTGTGATATGAAAACTGAACATGTCTAATCAATCACAAAGATTATAGTCCACCTTGCGAGCAGAAAGTTGCATTTAGAATCTTGCCTCGCTTGAAATATATGTTCTTTTTCTATAGCTCTTTGAAGCTATTGCTTGGAGAAGCCCCCCTGAACTTACACATAGATGGCAGTGTACTCACAAGACAATAGTAAGTTAGACTTATTTTTTTTAGAATATTATTGGAGCAACTTTTTTCCTTCCCTATTAACAATACAAATTAGCCCCTAAAGTAAATGAAAAGAAAACTTAATTGAAAATGGATAAAAAAGCATACATAATTGGCTAGTAAGACATGAAGCCCTGGCCCATCTTCCTTAATGATCAGGGAAACATGATTATCTCTACCCTGTTAGGGTTTTTTATTGGGCTTGATTATTAAATGAAAATAAGACAGATAAATATGAAAAAAAAGCATAGAAATGTATTAAATGCTAGTTTTACGTGAAGTGGGAGACCTCATATGGAATGAAGACCAAAAGAATTGGCAAACTTTAAATGCTTTTATACAAGGTTGAATAAAAAGGCAATTGTGGAAAGTAACGAAACTATGTGGAGAGACTAAAGAAAATAAGAATTATTTTAACAAGGTCTGTACAGAATTCCTTCCATCTCAACTTCCCAGTTGGTGGTAAGAATGTTTCCTTCTGGTATAGGAAGGACACCTTTCACATGGAAATTTCATCTACTACTTTTAAGAAAACAGAACAAGGCCAGAGTGTACTTTTTGCATCTGTTGTTTTTCAAGTGCCTTTATCAAAATAGTTAATATGCCAGAGTGGCATATTTTGGGATAGTGTGTTCTAAACTCCTTCAACAACTTAACTGACAAGGATGTGAAATAATGATAGTCCTTGAATATTGCTGTGGGGTGGGGGAAGTGAAACTGGTACTTTGCAAACTAGTGAAATCTACTAGGTTAAATATATGCATGCCCTATCATCAAACAAAAAATATATAACCAACAAAGATACATATATATTTGCACCAAAGAGGATAGATCATAGCAATAGGATTTGAAGTAATTCACAATGAAAGTAATCTGACTTGGAAAATACATTGTGACATATTCATAAACAAGATAATATTGCACAGAAATAAAAATGAATGATATAAGCAAAACAATGTAGATAAAGAATACCATTTACATAATGTTAACAACTACAACAAAAAATCCAGACAAAAATCACACTGATTGCATTCATATCAAGTTAAAAAAAATAAAAGCACACACAATTTTTGCAAATAGAAGTGAGAATAAAGGTAATCTTTGGGGAGGTATATTGACAAGGAGGGTTGAGGAAGATTTCTGTGGCAATGATAATGTTCTGTTTCTTGTTTTCAGTAGTATTGTGTAGGAGTTTTGACCTTGTAAGAATTCTATAATGTACAAACTTATTATGGGCACATTTTTCAGTATGTATGCAATATTCAACTTAAAAATTCTTAAAAAGGGAAAGGAAAGAAACTTCTAGGAAGAAGGTGGCATAGAGGTTTACATGTCCTTCCTTTAACTACCGCTTGTCTAGAATATTACACAATATTCTATTCTATTACAATAAATTACATGCAGTTCTGCCTGGTGGGTGTATTTTTAAAACTTTTTTTAATGTTTATTTATTTTTGAGAGATAAAGAGAGAGAGACAGAGTATAAGCAGGGAAGAGGCAGAGGGAGAGGGAGACAGGGTCCGAAGAAGACTCCAGGCTCTAAGCTGTCAGCACAGAGCCATATGTGGGCCTCAAACTCACAAACGGATCATGACCAGATATGGATCAGACACTCAACTGGCTGAGCCACCCAGGCACCCCAGGGCATGTCTTTAACATACAAATTCTGAAATCTTTTGGATAAAATGAACTTCTAATCACCTATGTGGAAAATAAATGATTATCTAACTCCCAGAAGAAGTCTGACTGATAGGGGTCTATGGAATCTTTTAATAACAAATAATAGCTAACATTTGTTGAGTTCCAGACATAGTTCTAATAAATTTACATATGTTTTCTCATTTAATATGGGCAATGTCACAGCCATTTTGTTAGTGAGCTTTGATAGAGCTCCACATTTTTCAGATATTGAAAATATCCAAGTGTTTGCAATGCAAGGTGAATTTCTCCTAGTCATTACACATTATAGAAAATTGTTTCTTGTAACAGGAGGGATCTGGAATAGAGAATCATCCCAGCCACTTCTGCTCCAGATATTTCAAAAAGTTGAAAGACTTATAATTATGGGTCAAGTTTTTGCCCCTGACTCACTATGCAGATATGTAAGCCTCTCAAATGTTTTTTTTTTTTTTCTTCCCTCTCTGTTACCCAAAAGAAACCAATATTCTGCTAAATGCTAGTACTAAGGGAACTGACCACTAGGAACATGAAAGAAAAGTTGCAATTATTTTTATGTAGATGTAGTAACTTAAAATACCCTTTCTTATTTAAATTAAAAACTTAGAAGAACCAAAATGAAATTTGAAAAAAGTGACAACTTTTCTGGAGACATCATGAGAGGAATGGAAAATCTTCCTGAATTATAAATATACCAGAATCAAAACACATAATAGTCATAATTGAAACTAACAGATCCACAAAAAAGCATATGATTGATACTTAAGTTCTAGAAGACCAAGCGAATATTTTACACACTAAGGTTATAAAAAATTGATGACAAGTATGAGTCATGGTGTAAGAGATATGGAAGACAAATAAAGGAATCTTATATTAAATAAAATATTCTTGCATTTGTTAAGAGCGAAGAAGGCTTTATTAAGGACTACTGAGAGATGTTAAGGTTGTCATGTCAGAGGAGAGAGATCAGACTCAATTTGGAACACAACATGGACAAGTGGAGATTTACAGAACAGAATTAAGAGGGCAGGTGATGGAAAGTTACTGAGAAGACATAATGGGTAGGAGATTTTCACCAAACCAGTTGAACATGATTCCTGTTGTAGGCAGGCCAGGGTGATCATACTTGAAGGATGGGGAGATTCTCACTAACCAGAATTAGCAGGTTTCTTACTACATCTGGGCAAAGTAAGCCCAGCAAAGAGGGCTAAAATCTAGATTGAGCTCAGAGGAGGGCTCAGGGAAGCATGACTACAGTTTGGATTAAACAGTCTTTGTCACCTACACTATAAAAAAGTGAATGATCTCAGAGTGAAGAAAAACATGGAAAAGAAACCAAAATTCATAAATAAGGAGAACAAAAATAATAACAATTAAATCACAGAGATGAAGAAAAACTTGTTTCTTCAAAGTAAATATTTTAATTGAATCAAAAGATTTGAAGTTTTTAAATGTTTTTCCAGTCAACTATTTTGATTAGAGTGATATTTTACTTTATAACAATTATTAAACATTATGTTTGTTATGTTTGCTGTTACTGTTACTTACAAAGTTAACTTATGCAAATAGATTAAAGATCCAAATGTGAGATCTAAAGCCATAAAACTCCTAGAAGAAAATATAGGCAATTATTTCTTTGACATTTGCTATAGAAACGTTTATACGTGCAAGAAACACCTTGCAGCTATACGAATGACTAGAAACAAAAAGACAAGAAATGTTAAGTGGTGATGAGGAGGCGGAGCAAAAGGAACACTTGTGCACTGTTGATAGAAATGCAAATTGGTGCTGCCACTGAAGAAAACAGTATACAATTTCCTTAAAAAATTAAAAATAGAATTATCATATGATCCAGCCTTTCTGCTCCTGGGTATCTACCCTTACAAAATGAAAACAATGAAAAAATATATATTCATCTATGTTTATTGCAGAATTATTTACAATAGCCAAACTATGGAAGCAACCCAAGTGTGTATCAATAGATGAATAAAGAAGTGGTGTGTGTATGTGTAAACACACATATATATAACATATATAATCACACATACACACACACAATAAAATTACTCAACCATAAAAATAATATGATCTTGCCATCGCAATAATATGTATGGACCTAGAAAGTAATATGCTAAACGAAATCAGTCAGATAGAGAAAGATAAATATCATTAATTTCATTCAGATACAGAACTTAAGAAACAAAGCAAACAAAGAAAAAAGAGACAAGCAAACAGACTCTTAAATCCAGAGAAAAAACTGATAGTTGCTAAAGGGAAGGGTGGTGCGGCAATGAGTAAAATAGAAAAAGGACATTAAGAGTATACTTATCTTGATAAGTGCTGAATAATGCATAGAATTGTTGAATCATTATACTGTATACCTGAAACTAATATAACACTGTTTATTAATTATACTTCAATATTTTTTTAAAAGTAAATGTCTACATATTGATAAAGGATGAAAACTACTTTTATTCTAGACTTCCATGATAATACCCAGATAATCGATAAAGATATTAGATAAGACTATTCTTGGCTATCTTTACAGATATTTAGTATTTCTACTACATTGAGATACTGTAACATATAACACTGTGTAAGTTTAAGGTGTGTAATGTGTTAATCTGATACATTTATTTATTGCAAAATGATGACCACCATAGAATTAGCTAACACCTCCATCATGTCACATAATTACCCTTTTCTTTTTATGATGAGAATATTTAATAAATCTTAGCAGCTTTCAAGTATATAATAAAGTATTATTAACCATAATCAACTATAATTACCATGATATACATTAGATTCCCATAACTTACTCATCTTCTAACTGGGAATTTCTACTCTTTGACCAACATCTATTCATCCTTCCCTCCCACCCCTAGCCCCTGTTAGCTACTATTCTACTCTGTTTCTGCAAGTTTGGCTTTTTTAGATTCCACATATAAGTGACACCATACAATATTTATCTTTCTTTGTTTTACTTATTACAGTTAGCATAATATTCTCAATGTCCATCAATTTTGCTGCAAATGGCAGAATTTCTGGCTTTTTCATGGATGAACAGTATTCCAGTGAGTGTGTATGTGTGTGTGTGTGTGTGTGTGTGTGTGTGTGAGACATTTTCTTCATCGATTCAGCCAGTGAGGGACATGTATATTGTTTCCATATCTTGGCTGTTGTGAATAATACTGCAATAGACATGGAAGTGCAAACATCTATACTTTTTTTGAGGAATCTCCTTACTGGCTCTACCAATTTACACTCCCATCAATTGTATATGAGTTCTCTTCCTATCCTTGTCAACCCTTGTTGTCTCTTTTCTTTTTGACGCTAGACATTCTAACAGGTTTGGAGGGTTATGCCATTGTGGTTTTACCTTGCATTTCCCCTGATAATTAACAATGTTGAGCATCTTATCATGAACTTACTGACCATTCATAAGTCTTTTTTGAAAAAAAAATCTATTCGGATCTCTGTCCATTTTTAATTGATTTTTTTATTAATTAGTTGTGTTCATTCTTTATATACTTTGGATTTTAACTGGTGAGAATTTTTATATGAAACATTCAACAGAGTGAAAATTCATCTTAGAAAATAGTAAAAAATATTTGCGAACCATCGAGTAAAGGGTTACTATCCAAAATATATAAGAATCTCCTATAACACAGTATCAAAAAACCCAAATAATTCAAATACAAAATGGACAAAGGACTTGAATTTCTCTAAACAAGTGTTAAAAAAAAAAAAAACGCAGGCCCCAACAGTATCACTTAGAGCAAATTCCCAAATGTGGGTTAATACTCGATTTAATTGCAGTTTCAACCTCTCCCAGAAATGTGGCCTTTACTAGTTAGTCAAAAGTTTTTTGGTCAGCATCAGTGAAGTAATCTGTCCTCTGGGCCCTCTCTATACCCCAAAAGATGAGGAAATAATCTGCATGATAAAGCCCTTTTTCCTCCCCCACTAAAGAAAAGTGATCTTTCTGGAAACAATCCTTTCTTTTCTTCTGCTAATAACTTCTTTGCCCAGCCCTCCTTCCTAAGAAAAACAAAACAAAACAAACAACAACAACAATAAAATCTTTCATTTTGTACACTCTTTGGAGCATCACTTCTTGCTAGAAGAGGTACTGCCTGATTCATAGATCATTTAACAAAGCCAACTAGATCTTCAAAATTTCTTGATTGAATTTTTTTAACAAAGACATACAAATAACTGCCATATATATTGAAGAGTGCTCAACATCACTAATCATCAAGGAAATTCAATGCAAATCAAAACCACAATGAGATATTTCCTTATATCAGTTAGGTTACCTATTATCAAATACTACTACTACTACTACTACTACTAATTAATAATAAAAGTCCTACCAAGAATATGAAGATATTGGAACCCCTTATACACTGTTGGTAGTATATAGAACAGTGAAGCTACTATGCAATACAGAATGGCGGTTCCTTAAAAAATTAAAAATAGAACTAACAGGTTAACCAGAAATCCTACTTTTGTGATACATTGAAAAGAATGACATCAAGATCTTAAAGAGACATCTGCACTCCCATGATCACTGCGATATTAGTCATAAAACCAAGATAAGGAAACAATCTAAGTGTCTATGGATTAAAAATGTGGTATATACATACGATAATATACTATTCAGCTTTAACAAACAACTACAACAACAACAAAAAAGGAAAACTACCATTTTGTGGCATGGATAACCCTAAAGGACATTACTACTAAGTGATATAAGCCAGTCATAATAAGACAAATAATACAGATTCATTTAGTGAAACTCATAGAAACAGAGACTAAAACATGACTCTCAGAGGCAGAAGATAGAGGGAAAGAGAAAATTGTTGCTCAATGGGTATAATGTTTAATTTAGGTAGGATGAATAAATTCTAGAGATTTGCTGTAAAATACACTACCTATGGTTAAATATATGTAGTTCCGTACTTTAAAAGAGAATAAAATTGGTGCTGTGTTCATACTGTAATGGAACAAACCAAAAAACCCAAACATACAAACCTACATACACAAAAGAGAATGTAGGGAGATTTGGGGAGTTGGTATATGATTAGTACCCCAATTGTATTGATAGTATCTCAAGTGTATGCATATGTGCATATTCACAAAATGTAATCATTAAATGTGCATAATTTTTCATGTACCAACTGTACCTCAACAAAACAAGGATATAATTTACTGGTTAGCCCATTCTTTCTTTAGTTGGATGTTCTTTAACCTCCACATATTTGAAGGCTTTCCAAATTATTTCTTGTGATTGATTTCAAGTTTCATAGCATTGTGATCTGAAAATATGCATCGTATAATCTCGATCTTTTTATATCTGTTGAGGGTTGATTTGTGATTCAGTATGTGGTCTATTCTAGAGAATGTTCCATATGCACTAGAGAAGAATGTGTATTCTGCTGCTTTAGATGAGATGTTCTGAATATACATTAAGTCCCTCTGGTCCAGTGTATATTTTAAAGCCATTGTTTCCTTCTTGATTTTCTGCTTTGATGCTCTGTCCATTGCTGTAAGTAGGATATTAAAGTCTCCTACTATTATGGTATTATTATCAATGAGTTTCTTTATGTTTGTTATTAATTGGGTTATAAATGGGTTAACCAGAAATTTAAAGAAGAAATTTTTAAAAAATACATGGAAGCAAATGAAAATGAAAACACAATAGTCCAAACCCTTTGGGTTGCAGGAAAGGCAGTTCTAAGAGGAAAGTACACTGCAATTCAGGCCTATTTCAAGAAGTAAGGAAGTTCCCAAATATACAACCTAACCTTATACCTATAGCAGCTAGGAAAGAAGCAGCAAATGAAGCCCCAAGCCATAAGAAGAAAAGAAATAATAAAATTAAGAGTAGAAATAAATGATATAGAAACAAACAACAAACAGTTGAACAGATCATTGAAACTAAAAGCTGGTTTTTTGAAAGAATAAGCAAAATTGATAAATCCCTAGCTAGACTTATCAAAAAGAAGAGGACCCCAGTAGATAAAATCATGAATGAAAGAAGAGAGATCACAACCTACATCACATAAACTCAAAGAATTATAAGAGAATAGTATAAAAAAATTATATGCTAACAAAGTGGGCAATATGGAAGATATGGACAAATTCCTAGAAATTCACACACTACAAAAACTGAAACTTTGAAGAATGAAATAGAAAATTTGAACAGGCTCATAACCAGCAAAGAAATTGAATCAGTAATCACAAATCTCCCAACAAATAAGAGTTCTGGGACAGATGGCTTCCCAGTGGAATTCTATCAGACATTTAAAGAAGAATTAATACTTATTCTCAAACTATTTGGAAAAATAGAAATGGAAGGGAAGCTTCCAAACTCATTCTATGAAGGCAGTGTTACCTGGATTTCAAAATCAAACAAAGATCCTACTAAAAAGAATTACAGGCCAATATCCCTGATGAACCTAGATGCAAAAATTCTCAACAAGATAATAGCAAATCAAATTCAACAGTACATTTAAAGAATTACTCATCATGATCAAGTGGGATTTATTCCTGAGCTGCAGGGCTGGTTCAATATTTGCAAACCAATCAATGTGATACACCACATTAATAAAAGAATGGATAAGAACCATATGATCCTTTAAACAGAGCAGAAAAAGCATTTGAAAAAATGCAGTATCCATTCTTGATAAAAACCCTCAAGAAAGTATGGATAGAAGAAAAATACCTTGACATCATAATAGCTATATATGAAAGGCTCACAGCTAATATCATCCTCAATGGGGAAAAAAAACCTGAGAGCTCTCCCCCAAGGTCAGAAACACTATAGGGATGTCCACTTTCTAGATATAGAGAGTTGTTCAACATAGTACTAGAAATCCTAGCCATAACAATTAGACACCAAAAAGATACAAGATACCAATTGGCAAAGATGAAGAAAAACTTTCACTCTTTGTGAACATCATACTCTATGAGGAAAACCTGAAAGACTGCACCAAGAAACTACTAGAACTGATACATGAATTCAGCAAAATAGCAGGTTATAAAATCAATGTACAGAAATCAGTTACATTTCTTTATACCAATAATGAAGCATCAGGAAGAGAAATCAAGGAAACGATAGCATTTACACTTACACCAAAAACCATAAGATACCTAGGAATAAATATAATCAAAGAGGTAAAAGATCTGTATGCTGAAAACAATAGAAAGTTTATGAAAGAAGTTGAAGAAGACAAAAAGAAACAGAAAAAACATTCTATGCGCATGGACTAGAAGAACAATTATTATTAAAATATATATACTACCCAAAGCAATCTACACATTCAATGAATCACTGGGTTCTACTCCTAAAACCAAAACTATGTGTTAACTAATTTGAATTTAAATTAATTAATTAAATATATAAACATATGTATTTTATATATATGTGTATATATATAATGTGTATGTGTGAAGATACCTCAATTTGAATGATAAGAAAATATTACAAGCTTTCTCAGGGAAAGTACAGTTTACTTGTAGGGTAAAGATAATTATATCATATTCAGGCCTCTCATGTGCAACAGGAAGTCAACACACAAAAGAGCAGTATCTATGTGCTCTGTTGAGAAAAGAATTATCCTTAAGAACCCACTCCACAACCATATAACGTTGTTATCTTTTTCTTAGAGCAAAATAAATACTTCTTTTTATTTTACAATTTTATAAAAGGCACTAGAGGATATCTGAACAATTTTGGAAAGAGAAAAAAAATTGAAACAACTTGTTGCAATGTACCTGACCAAATGGCACTTTAATCAGAGAAAGGGATTCAAGATAGGCACAGAAAAGTTTAAAAAATAGAGAACAAAAAGAAATTAATATGGCATGTTTATTAAAGTGGAAATGGATTATGATGTGCCAAGAAGTCTGTGTGAAATTTCTGTGAATTACTAAAATAAAAGAAATATAACAAGAACAATGATAATAATGTCAATTCTCTCAACTACCTCATGAAAACACAGGATTTGGAGGGAAAGGGTTTTCACTAAAAGCATTCTAAATTTCCTTCTGATGATGGTGTATGCATATAAAATTTTATGTAAGAATATACTTAATTTTGTGTGAGTTGTAATTGAACTTTTTTTTTTAACGTTTATTTTGAAAGAGAGCGCCAAGTGGGGGAGGGACAGAGAGAGAGTTGAAAGAAAATCCCAAAACGTCTCTGAGCTGTGAGCTCTAAGCCTAATGTGGGGCTATATCTTACAAACCATGAGATCATGAACTGAGCCAAAATCAAGAGTCAGATACTTAACTGACAGAATCACCCAGGCACCCCAAGTAATTTAACATTTTGATAGAAAAAATATTGTAACTATGTAAAGTGATGAATGTTAACCAAATTTGTTATGGTAATCATTTCTCTCTCTATATATACAGCTAATGTATCTATCACGTTGTACACCTTAAATACACTGTTATATGTCAACTGAATCTCAATAAAACTAGGAAAGTAAATAAAAATTTTAACACATAAAAGTATATAATTTTATGTTTGATAGGGATAAGATGATAATCACTAATGAAATTAAAATACATAGCAGAATATCAAAATGGCTGTTTTATTGGTCTTTTGCTTATCCATACAAATTGCGTTTTTTATTTTTATTGGATTTTTTCTCCATATAAACTGTTAGTATTTATTAGTATCTATACACAAAATAACTAGCTGAGATTTTTATTAGTATGACACTGAATTTATAGATCAGAGTGCAAAGAACTGACACATTGCAATATTGAGTCTTCCTTTCTATGAACACGGAATATCTCTTCATTTATTTAGTTATTTTATCAGTTTTGTAGTTTACATCATATAGATTTTTCATATATTTTATTAGGTTTAAATTTTGACCCAATTATTTCATTTTTTTGGTTGTTCATGTAAATGGTTTTGTGTTTTTAATTTCAAATTCTACTTGTTCTTTGCTGGTATATTGACCTTGTATATTGCATTCTGACTATAATGACTTATTAGTTCTGAGAGAGAGAGAGAGAGGATTATGTCAGATTTTCTACTTAGACAATTATGCTATTCTGAAAACAGCAGTAGTATTATTTCTTCCTTCCCATCTGTATATTTCATATTCATTTTCTTTTCTTATTGAATTAGATAACACTTCTTGTGTGATGTTAAAAAGAATGGTGAGAAAGTATATCTTTACTTTGTTCTTGATTTTAGTGGGAAAAATTCAAGTTTCTCACCATTACATATTATATTAGATGTAGGTTTATTGTAGATGTTCTTTATCAAAGTGAAGAAACTCCCTTTTGTTCCTAGTTTGCTGAGAGTTTATCAGCAATGGGTATTAGATTTTGACAAAATTTTTTACCATCTGTTGATATGATCACATGATTTTTCTTCTGTTTTTATCCTGTTGATGTGATGAATTACCATTAGAGTTTTGAGAAGCCTTTCATATGTGTGATAAATACCACTTAATCAGGGGAAATAATTCTTTTATATAGTTTTGGGTTTTATTTTTATTTTGATGGAGATTTTTGCATCTGTGTTCATGAGCCATACTGGTCTGTAATTTCTTTTCTTGTAATATCTTTCCTGGTTTTGATATTCTGGTAATACTGGCCTCAAAGAATGAGTCAGAAAACACTCCTTCTGGTTCTACTTCCTAAGTAGACTATAACTAATTGGTAATCTGCTCATTTGGTAGAATCCTCAGTGAGCCCATCTTGGCCTGGTGCTTTCTGTTTTGGAAAGTTGTCAATAGATTAAACTTTTTAAAAAGATACACAACTATTTATATTTGGGAGGGGAGAACATTTATCTTGTTAGTGTTCTTGAGCTTCCTGGATCTATGGCTTTGTGTCTGACATTTACGTAAGGAATTCTAAGTAATTATTGTTTCAAGTATTTCTTCTGTTCTTTTCTCGAGTCCTCCTCTAGAACTGCCATTACACATATGTTACACCCTTTGTGGCTGTCTCACTGTTCTTGATACACTGTTGTAGATTGCCCCATCCCCCAATAGTCTTTTTTCTCTTTGCTTTCCACTTTTGACAGTTTAAATTTAGATCCCTAAATACAAAGCTTTTTCCTTCAGCCTGTCCAATTAGCCTTCCTAGTAAGCCCATCGAATTCATTTTCATTTTTGTTACAGTGCTTTTGATCTCTAGTATTTATTTTTGATTTTTTCTTAGAATTTACACTCTCTATTTTTGCCCATATGCTCTTTCATGCTGGCTACCTTATTTATTAGAGTTCTTAGTATATTAATAATAGCTGTTTTAAATTCCTGTATGATAACACCAGCATTACTGCCGTATCTTAACCTCATTCTGATGCTTGTTCTGTCTCTTCCAACTATTTTCTGACTTTTAGTAGGTCTTGGATTTTTTTTTTTTTTTTACTGATACCTAGATGTGATGTACTGGGTAAAAGGAACTGCTGTAAATAAGCTGTTAGTAATACGGTAGTAAGACATTTGTACATATGAAGTGTTCTATAGTCCTATGATTAGGTTTCCACCTTTAATGAGACTGTGGCTTCATACTATAAACTTCACAAGCGCTTCTCAGTCCCTATCTACTTAGGTGGGACCAGATGGCCAAAGTGGACTGGAGTTGGGTATTTTCTTTCTCTACATGGAAGGCTAGAGCCAGTGAGAGTTGGGTCTTTCCATTTCCCCAGATTAGTTAGATTCTAACTAAACTTCATGAACTTAGATTCTGGATAAATTGTTTCTCTAAGTGTAGATCTTATTAAGAATGCAGTGTTCTGCTAAATTCAGAATAGTTCCTTTTCTTCCGCTCTTTCCCCAGTCAGAGAAGCAAGCAAGAATGCCTAAGAATATTTTTCTGATACTTACTCTATTATCTGGTTGAGCTCTGGATGTTTAACCTCACAAAAGTATGGGTTCCTGCTATAACTGGTCCTCTAGGAATTTGTGACTCTTAGAATTGTCTACCTTGAGTTTCCCACAATTCATCAATGAAAGATCAGATTTTCCTAGTTTAGCACTGGTTCCTGCTAAGATTTCGTCTAGTGGGTTTCTGCTGCAGTTAAGTTGTGATTTTTTTGTTTGTCTCTTCAATTTTGGGGGCAGCTGTTTGCCCTATAGCCTGATTTCACTTCCAGATCTAAGAAGTCTCGATTTTTCAGTGTGTATAGGTTTTTACTTGTAGTTAGGAGAGAGTGGCAATTTCCAAGCTTCTTATATACTGAATTGGAAACCAGAAATTTCTGCATTTATTTTTAACCGAATATAATGTTGAAAAACTTCACTGGTTTCACTGGTCGGGGGGGGGGAAACAAGTTTTTATTTGGCTTGTTTTATTTTATTCAGTGATATATAAAAACAGGATTTTGATTAGCTCAATATATATTTCTAACTTACTAAAAATGGAAATTATGAATTTCTTACCAGCAAAGTTTTCCTTTTAAACTTATTATAATAATATTGTTACCTTGGAATTTGTATCCTTAAATAATAGCTACAATTTTTGTATCTATACATAATTTGTGATCTTTTATATGTACTTTGTTTTATTGATCGTTTTATATTTCCATCTATTATAATTTTAAAATAATTTTACACATTGCATATAATTTAGACAAAAAAAACCACAGGGAAATCTCAGATGTCACATAATTCTAATTTGTTTTCTTTTTTTCTTTTTGAAAATGCATTTTTCTAAGAATATCTTGGTAATTGTTCATGCCATGTTTGATTTCCTTTTTGAGCTTAAAGATAAACAATGATTTACTAGGGGTATGGATTTCAGGCTTAAGAAAATGAATATACTGAAACATGCTGACACAAAAGATGAATTCTCTTCTGCCAGTACTTCTGTCCAGTCTCTAATCTCGCTTTATAATTAATTAGCTGTCAGATCTGCTAAACTTTCATGAAGAGACTACACAGATGTCATGGCAAATTGTTCCTGAAATTAAGATCTGAACTGAGAATGTTT
This sequence comes from Hyaena hyaena, assembly GCF_003009895.1. Taxonomy (NCBI): domain Eukaryota; kingdom Metazoa; phylum Chordata; class Mammalia; order Carnivora; family Hyaenidae; genus Hyaena; species Hyaena hyaena. Next base: position 978,022 of record NW_024081353.1, on the reverse strand, counting down.
TTTATCTTAACCTTACAATCCTTTCTATTGATTTTGCTGTCATTTTCACCTGTTCAGAACAGAAAGAAATGGAAATGGTGCTTTATTTGTTTCTAAGGAGAAATTGTCATATAATAAATGTAGAAACAGGTTAGTGTTTATCTCAAAAATTACATATGTGTTTGCATGCTTTTATATCTTTAGCTATTCAACATTGAATTGTGGAAGTCACAAAATGAATGTAAGACAAAAATTATACAGTTTAGATATTTAATACATAAAATGGATTTATAAAATGAAGCCATTGAAAATTCAATTGGAGTATGTCATAGAAACAATATTTTTTTGGGGCGCCTGGGTGGCTTAGTCGGCTAAGCGGCCGACTTTCGCTTTGGTCATGATCTCGCAGTTCGTGGGTTCGAGCCCCGCGTCGGGCTCTGTGCTGACTGCCAGCTCAGAGCCTGGAGCCTGTTTCAGCCTGTGACTCCCTCTCTCTCTGACCCTCCCCTGCTCACGCTGTCTCTCTCTCTCTCTCTCCTAAAAATAAATAAAACATTAAAAAAAAAAGAAACAATATTTTTTTATCGGTCACTCTAAATTGTTTTAACACATTTTACTTTATATTTGTTAAAAATGTATTGATTTCATTTGTGTGAAGATTAATTTAAATATTAACATTCCTTATGCAAGTTGCAATGCACATTTGGAGTCATTTGAGCAATAAAATGTTCTAAGTGCATTGGAGTATCCTAAACTAATAAGAATGTATTAACTTTTTTGATAGCAATATAAAATGGAGAATATGTAATATATTTAATCATATATTCATGTCTATCACTATGTGCCTTATTTTTGATGTCTCCTTGTGATTACAAATTCTTATTCTAATTTCCCAACAAACACTATATAATTAGAATATTCTGATGGCATTAAGAGTTCCATGTAGCAGTGAGAAAGAATGAAATCTGGCCATTTGTAGCAACGTGGATGGAACTTGAGGGTGTTATGCTGAGCAAAATAAGTCAGAAAAAGACAGATACCATATGTTTTCACTTATAAGTGGAACAGTAGAAACTTAATAGAGGACCATGGGGGAGGAGGAGGGGGAAAAGTATTTGGGGAGAGGGAGGGAGGCAAACCATTAGAGACTATTCAACACTAATAACAAACTGAGGGCTGATGGGGGAGGGGGAGGGGGAAGGAAGGTGATGGGCATGGAGCAGGGGACTTTGGGAGGTGCACTGGGTGTTATATGGAAACCAACTTGACAATAAACTATGAAAGAAAAAAACAAATAAAAATTCCATATAAATATATATACATTTTAATTTTAAAGCTTATTTATTTTTGAGACAGAGAGAGACAGTATGAGCCAGAGGGGGCAGAGAGAGAGGGAGACACAGAATCCCAAGCAGGCTCGAGGCTCTGAGCTGTCAGCACAGAGCCCAATGTGGGTCTTTAACTTGCCAACGGTGAGATCATGACCTGAGCCCAAGTAGATACTCAACCCACTGAGCCACACAGGCGCGCCTCCATGTAAACATTTTTAATTGTGTATAATTCCATTATATTAATTATAGTTCACCAGTGTGATATTAAGACAATAATGACATTATATTTGAATATTCAGTATTTATGGAAGCATTCAAATATAATGCACCGTGTTAATGCCTTCTTTCATAAATATTTGTCCATTTAAAAACAGTTTCTTTAAAGTAGTTTCCCAATACAAATCAAAACCACACTGAGATACCACCTCACGCCAGTCAGAGTGGCTAAAATGAGCAAATCCAGGAACTCTAGATGCTGGCGAGGATGTGGAGAAACGGGCACCCTCCTCCACTGTTGGTGGGAATGTAAACTGGTACAGCCCCTCTGGAAAACAGTGTGGAGGTTCCTCAGGAAACTAACAATAGAACTCCCCTATCACCCAGCAATAGCACTGCTAGGAATTTACCCAAGGGATACAGAAATGCTGAGGCATAGGAGCACATGGACCCCAATGTTCATAGCAGCACTCTCCACAATAGCTAAAACATGGAAAGAGCCTAAGTGTCCATCAACAGATGAATGGATCAAGAAGATGTGGTTTATCTATACGATGGAATACTACATGGCAATGAGAAAGAATGAAATCTGGCCATGTGTAGCAACATGGATGGACCTTGAGGGTGTAATGCTGAGCGAAATAAGTCAGGCAGAGAAGGACAAATATCATATGTTTGCACATATAGGAGGATTAGGAGGAACTTGACGGAGGACCAAGGGGGAGAAGAAGGGGGAAATGGTGGGGGAAAGGGAGAGAGGCAAACCATGAGAGGCTCTTGAATGCTGACAAAAACTGAGGACTGATGGATGTAGGGGGGAGGGGGGATGGGCATGGAGGAGGGCACTTGTGGGGATGAGCACTGAGTGTTATGTGGAAACTAATCTGCAATAAACTATTAGAAAAAAAAAAAGAAAAAAAAATAAAGTAGTTTCCCAAAATGCGGTTGTTGGGCACAATCTTGGGTCAGACCAAAGCCTTCATTCCCCGAGGGACATAAATTTACCTCAAGAAGCGGCTGAAGCCCAGCACTGGTTCCTCCCCCTTCTCTCTGAGCTGGCCTTGGTGTTTGTGGAACAGGATCTCTTCTCATCCTGGCAACAGGTCGTCCAGGTGCATGGATACGGCCGGCGCAGGCTGCGGCTCTTTGGGGCCACGGTGGGTGACGGGAGCCGGCTGCACGTGAGACTCGTCTGCTGCAGTCAGCCCGGAAGGACACGTGTGCGCGGCAGCCCTCGGGAGCTGTGCCTTCACCACGTGCACTGCCACAGCCCAGCAGCTGTCCCTGGCTGTCATTCCTCTGAGAACTCTTGTGGCACATGGAGGCCTAGTCACCGGCCGTGATGTGCAGACTGTGGTGACCCCCACTGAAGTCTGACGCAGCCTTGAGGACCAGCGGCCCTGACGCCAGGGGACAGGCAGGACTCCTAAAGTTTCTCCTGCCTTATTAAATTCAGCACCTCCAGCACTGGGACATGGCGTCATGTGTGAGGAGCCTGAAATTAAGTCCTCCATTAGAAACAACCTCAGGCTGCACGTAGTCCCAGTTCCAGGAAAAGCCTCAGCTGAAGCCACCCTCCGACAGCCCTCGGATCTGCCAATCAAAAGAAATGTGTAACATTCCTGTAGTCTTGGAGACAGTCAGGGTGGGGAGCCGCAGGTAGTTACTTTGTACAAACTTGCCAATCAATCACCGCTTGCAGGAGCCCCACGTAGATTCTCTGAGCCCACCTCATAATTGGTCATTTTAAAAGACTCTCAAAGGTCATGATTGGGTCCCGCCAAATGTAACGGATGCCTTGCAGATTCTGAATGGTCAAAACTGTTACTATGCTGTTACTATGGGCATTGTACAATTATGATTGGTGCCTATGTAATGATGCAAAACATACAACGTGTGCACGGTAACACCCCTGCCCTTCCCCCATAAAAACCCTGCTTGCCACTGTTCGGGGCTCCACTTGCTGCTGCTGCGCCGGGAGACGGGTGAGCCCCTGCCTGAGCTTGTAATAAAGACCCTTTTGTTCTTGCATAGGTGCCAGCTCCTTGGAGGTCTCTGGGGACTTGCGATTTGGGCATAACAATGTGCACATTTTATCCACTGTGGCTCCTGAGCTCTTTCCGTGCTCCTGGTTTACACCAGTGTTTCCTTCACCTACATAGTAAGCTACCAACTCAGAAGCAGGTATGAATGTGCTTTTAGTGTATTCAGTATACCTACAAGAAGGACAGTTTTTCCTTACTGTAGCAATCTGATGCACATAGCTTTATCATTTTTGCTTTCCTGCTATCAAAATACTAATCTATTGGGAAACTGATGACACCTTATTGAAAGTTTAATATTCGTTGGGCTTTTAGCTTGAATCTGGATTTTAAGTTGTAACATACCACAGTAATAAGGATACCTTTAAATGAAATATCTTTGCTTTTGACATATGGATTAAAAACAGCAATAGATACAGATATTTTTCTTTTTAATAATTTAATAAAAGGCTTTAATTATGAATTTTCCTATATATATATGGGCAGAAATAGATATCCGTACATATATGTGTTTATTATCTATCTATACTTATTTTCAATAAACCAGGGCCAGTAAGTTTCTCTTTCTCTCTAAACACATCTCTATACGTTTTTCCCCCAATAAATTTCAAATGGTTACTTTGTGCATTAGCATTGTAATTGTTACACGTTACATTTAAATAATCTTTTGCAATGCACTTTTAATAATTATACAATGTTCAAAGTAAGAGTTGCTTTTCTGTACTTGCTTATTTTACCCAAATATTTTCTTAACTACTTAGGTACACTTAAAGAAATGTTCCTTCAGTAGTTGTTTAAATTTCATTTTAATGTTTAGTTATTTTTGAGAGAGAGAGCAACAGAGTGTGGATGGGAAGGGAGGGGCAGAGAGAAAGGGAGACACAGAATCTGAAGCAGACTCAAGACTCTGAGCTGTCAGCACAGAGCCCGTTGCCGGGCTCAAACTCATAAACCATGAGATAATGATCTGAACCGAAGTCAGATGCTTAACCCACTGAGCCACCCAGGTGCCCCAATAGTTGTTTAATATCTTATCACATTGGACAGGCGATCTAAAAGTCTATTAAATTGATTTGATAATAGAGACACCCTTTTCTTGTTCTAAAGGGAATATTAAATATGGCACAGTCTTGTTTTATCTTTTAATGGATTTTTATTAATGTGTACCTTTATAGGGTTTTAAAAATAAGATGAAATTGAATCACTGAAATGTTCTTCAGCTCGTTGTTTTTGCAGATAGTATGAAACTACTATGAAATATTCATATTTCATCAAATGGCTGTATAAATGCAATATATTGTGCAGAAATAGTATATAGAGTTAACTAATATAATAGAATGCAAAACACAAATTTAGCATTTTTTCTGATTAATAATTTAAACAACTTCTCTAGAAAATTTAATGCAAATTTTGTATTTATAATGGGACAATATACAATACACTAAAACCCTGATAGTGCATAACCTATTTTCTCTTTTATTAAATAGTAAAAATGAAATGATGAAATTGTGTATACATTCAGTTTGGAAATTTTGAGTTCAGTACTTGGGTTACATTTAGTAAGAAAATATTTTTTTTCTTTTCTTCAAAAAGATCAGATTTACAAGAAAGCCTTTTATACGCAGAGGTTTGATTAAGATCACTAACATAGATAGGTTTGCCTGGATGGCTCAGTCAGTGGAGCATGTGACTCTTGATCTCAGGGTCCTCTGTTCAATGTTGGGTGGAGAGATTACTGAAAAAAGATAACATAGATAAAGTGGTTCTTTCTGGGATACACATAAAATCACTGCTGTGTTTATCAACATGTTGTCTTTGCTTTGGTTTTGGTGATGTACACCTTTGAATTCAGTGACTGTCATTATTTGATTTCCTTATCTATCCCAAATCATCAAACTTTTAGCTCTAAGATACAGTATTTTATTTTTCTATACACGCTGAGAATCAATTAGGTATGATTTTTTCTCTCATTTTTCCACAATCTTAAAATTCTATAAAAGCAATTGTAAATTCCATTCATTTCTTCTTTTTTTAAAGTTTATTTATTTATTTTTGAGAGAGAGAGAGAGAGGGAGAGGCAGAGAAAGAATCCCAAGCAGGCTCTGCACGGACAGATGTGGAGCTCGATCCCAGGACCATGAGATCATGACCTGAGCCGAAACTGAGAGTCGAATGCCAACTGAGCCATCTAGGCGCCCCCATTTCTTGCTTTTAAGGAAATTAACTTTGTACAATTTTTTCTCTTCTAACTTAACTAAACAAGTAACTTAAACTTATTTTCTTTATAAAAAAATAAAACTATTATGTATCACATAATACATAATTCATTCATACATAATAATGAATTCATTATTAGGTGACACTAAATGATAAACTTAAAAAGTTCTCAAAGTTAAACCAGTTAAAATTTCAGGTTTGCGATATGACTTCCTGGATTACCAGCTAAATTTTATATTAGAAAAAGGAGGATATCTGTAAATGCTGTGATAACTTCTAAAACATTTGAAAACTCCATTAAATATAACATTTAATTTTATAGTATTTCTAATTATATATTTAAAGATAATCAATGAGGCATAATAAAAATAATATATGAATGAGTCTTCAAGCATTTAAAATATCTCTCATCCAGAGAGTGATCTGTAAAATTGTCAACTAAGTAATAAAACTTAAAAGTTTAAACATTATACTCCTTGATACTTTGATATGTATATACACTTGGGAAATGACCACATAATCAAGCTATTTAATATATCCATCCCAGCCACATAGTTTCTGTTTTCTTTTTCTTTTTTTCTTTTGTGGTAATAAGACTTAATTTAGAATCTACCCTCTCAGCATATTTCAAGTATGCAATACAATGTTGTTAGATGTAGGTACCAAGATCTCATACATAAGATCTCAAGAATTTATTCATCTGTGTAACAGAAAGTTTGTACACTTTGATCAAAAGCAGCCCGTTTTCCTCTTTTCCCAGCCCCTGGAAATCACCATTCTATTCTCAGATTCTACTAATTTTTACTATTTTTCTACTTTACTATTTTTCATACTGAAAAATCCAAACTGAAATCATGCAATATTTGTCTTCTGAGTCTGACTTATTTCCCTTAGTATATGCCTTTCAAGTTTGTCCATATTGTTACAAATGACATTACTTCCTTCCTTCTTAAGGCTAAATAATATCCCATATATTATTATAATAATTTTATATGTAACATATAACTTAATATATAAGATATAATAACATAAAGTATAATGCACAGTAAGTTATAATACAAATCTTTATTACATAAATAATATTTCATATATATATATGCACCACATTTTCTTTGTTCATTTATCTGTTGATAGACATTTGGGTTGTTTTCATACCTTGACTATTAAGGGATAATGCTGCAATGAACATGGGAGTATACACACCTTCTTAAGGTCCTAATTGGAATTTCCATGGGTAAATCTAATTTCTAGATTCTAGATTCTCCACAGCCTTCCCAACACTTACCCTTTCTTTTCTTAAATAGCCATTTCCCTGATTTCCCTAATGATTAGTTGAGTATCATTTCATCTACTTGCGTGAGCCATTTGTGTGTCAATGGAGAGAGTCTATTCAAGCACTTCAGTCATTTTTTTAGCTGGGATATTATTTTCTTAATTATTTTGAAGTTGGGATTCTTTACATATTTTGGATAGTAACTTTTTATCAAATATATGGTTTACAAATATTTTCTTCCATCCCATACACTGCTGTTAGTTTAGTGTTTCTATGCTATCAGACGTTTTTCATTTGCTGTGGTCCCACTTGTCTATTTTGCATTTCTTGCTTGTGCTTTTCGTGTCCTGTCCACGAAATCATTGACATGGCCAACGTCATGGAACTTTTTTCCCTATGTTTTCTTCTAGGAGTTTCCAGACAGTTTAATGTTAAAGAATGATTTTAAATAGCACTCAGTCAGGGAGACTAATGAAGACTGAAATAATACCAATTAATAATTTCCTATGTCCCTGATTTGGTGATTTTCATTTCATTTAGTAGTATTTCTCAGGAAATTTCATTTGATTATTGATTAAGTTCAGATATTACAAAGTCTTCATATAATTATAGCATTTCTCAGTTAATTAGAACATTAACGTCAAAATATCTTGAGTTATTTTGTACTTACAAGGATGATAAAAAATTACCTTCCTATTGATAGAGTACCAATGGTAACTCTTCTAGGGTCTTAAGAATACATTAGAGCTTTTTCACAGACTTTTTTAATATCTCATTTCTCATTTGTTTTATCCAATTGCTTTCTCCGACAGCTGCAATGGTAAACACCTGCCACCGATTGCTTTTGATAAATGCTCTGAGGCTAGATCCTTCTCATTACAGGTAACTCTGAGATTGAATAACAATAAGCCCACTGGCTGAGGTTTTTCCAGAAAGTTTCAAGACCAGTAGAAGTGACAGTACTATGGAGATGGAGTTTTTGGTGAGTTCCAAACCATCATCCCCACTCCAGTGTTTGCTAAGCTGCTGATTATAGACTACTGTATACTCAGAGACAAGATGCATGGTAGATAAGGCATATTATAATACCACGAAACTCGCTGGCTTGAATCAGCAGCTTGGTGCCGTTAAATCATTCTTGGAGTGTTGTAAATTTTGATAAATTTTCATATTTCTGAATAACTTAATTTTTACAAACTTTCCCTGTGTTTTTGCTTTTTTAGAAGATCAGATTTTTGCAAGTTTTTACTCTGCCATTTCAAAAGTGCTTCTCAGTTAATTATGTTTGGATATATTTAAGCTGAAAGTACTGAATTCACTTTAATTTCTCCCATCTCACATGTGCAATTGTCATTTAACAGAAAGAAAAGACGTAGGAGTTAATTTACCCATTTATTTTTTTCCTTTACATAAAATATATTATGGACATGTAGTTCAGAGATATTTCTCAGTGAGTTTGATATAGCAAACTTAAGAATCTCATCATATTAGGATTATAATTAATTTCATTTTGTTTTTTGGTAAGGAGAAATTTTAAAATGTATAATGCTCTTAACTTATTTATAGGATGAAAAAGAACCCAAGAATCGACTTACTTATTCATTTCAGCTGAAAATTCCGTGACAGTTTTATTAGACTTTAAACTCCTGAAGGAAAACAATAGATATATAATGAATGCACAAATATTCAAATAACCCCTTATAAACAAATGAAATATTGGTGTAATTTAAATATCCAAAGCATGCACATTCCTTATATAGCACAATGATAAAAAAGAAATCATTACAATTAAATATTTTTTTCTTAAAAAATATACTACTACTAAAATTTTTTCCTTTGTGATGTATTTTATTTTCTTGGTTGTAACCTGGAGTCAGTATGAACATAGGTATGGAAAACCTGAAATATCAAATAACCAATAAATTAACGTGTACTTAATGGGACATTAATAATATAGACAATGTAGATTATTATGAAATAAGAGCCTATGAAATTTATATTTCATATATTTTGGAAGCTATTTTTTTTCTAGCACTAGAATCTGTCGATAATTAGTTTACAGAAAGTTGATTTATTCTGCCATGCTTATATTAGATATAGATATGGTTTTGTTCTGGGCACTGGGTGGCTCAGTTGGTTAAGCATCCGACTTCAGCTCAGGTCATGATCTCACAGTTCGGGGGTTAGAGCCCCATATCGGCTTCTGTGCTGACAGCTCAGAGCCTGGAGCCTGTTTCGGATTCTGTGTCACCCTCTCTCTCTGCCCCTCCCCTGCTCATGCTCTGTCTCTCTCTGTCTCAAAAATAAATTAAAAAAAAAAAACTATAAAATAATTTTTTAAAAAAGATGTGGTTTCATTCCCCTCTATCCGTCAAGTACCTTACCCCTTCCTACATACACTTTTCAAGAATCTTTCAGAGCCTTCCAAGTCACTGAATCTCACAGTTTCCCCCCAAACAGTGAAATGCAATCTTAAAAATGCATTGCAAATACAAGCATATGCTGGGTACAATATGTGATACTGTATTGTAGGTATTTATCATTAACTCTATTCCATATTTCTTATTAGTGAGACCTATAGTCTTAAAATTTTACTAGTTTGACTTTTTCATTCTCACATATATTTTGAAAGGTAAATACATCAGTTGTTTGGGGTTCTTTTTCCATAAATATACAGTTTTTCAGCAAATGAAGAGAAATAAATGGCATAGTATGAATTGACATTACTCAATTTTTTAATCTATTTCATGTGTTTAAAATAATTATTTTAAATGCTGAAAATATTTTACATTTTATTATATTGATCATTTCTATAGCTTTGAATATATATTTATATTCAGTTTTGGGCATTTAAGTCATGTGCACAGAAACACAGATGGACATGCAGTTGAACTACTATGTTTCCTTGTTTTTATTTTTAAATGTTTTTTTTTTTATTTTTGAGAGAGAGCTACCATGAACATATGCTGTGGGGGAGGAGAAGAGAGAGGAGAGGGGAGAGGAGGGGACGGGAGGGGAGGAGAGGAGAGGAGAGGAGAGAACCATGAGATCGTGACCTGAGCTGAAACCAAGAGTTGGACTCTTATTTGACTATGCCTCCCAGGCTCCCTCCTTGTTCTTAAATGGAAGCAAGACAGGTATTAGCATTTTCTTTTTTGTATTTTAATTGTATAAGTAACGTATTAAAAAATGCTAGTTTATACTAACTCAGGGAGTGAACTGAATGGCTACTCAGTCAAGACACAAAATATTGAAAAGGTCACTGATGTAGCATGGTTAAAAATCACCTTATAAAGCTTTTGATTTTAGAGATATTTTCTTAATGAAATAGGTTATAAATGGGCAGAGCAAAAATTTCAAGGCAAATATTTTCCAACATTAAATAGTGAAAAAAGAAAGTAATATAAGACACACATAATGAAGAAGCAAACATATATCTTATTTGGCCACATACACTCAGATTGATTGTCCACTTGGAATATGATTTCCGATTTACATATAAAATTACAATCATATCACTCGATCATGAAATCACTTTACATACAGGGCATGATAATTCAACACACTTTGAAGAAAAATATCTTGCTCTGTGCTTGGAATATAGATAAATTTGTCTTCTGCTGTTCCATGTTGCCTTGTCCAAATTTCAGAAATACAAAAAGCTCTGAAAATTATACACTTTTTCATAGTTTTGTTTGTGTGTGTGTGTGTGTGTGTGACTAAACATAATCTCATCTGAGAAGAGACCACTTGTAATCTTTCTTTATTCACTTAGGGTACATATTCTTAAACTTTGCTACAGAAAAACCAGTATGTTTAATTATGGGTAGCTCTCCCAGATCCTGTGGGGAAGGTTCCATAATAGACATGATATTCATATGCTACCTCAGATAAAAAAAATTCAGAATTCCAAATTCTTTTGATATCAAGCTTTTAGATTGACTTCTAAACATATGGCGTAGCTTTTAAAATAATGTTTACAATTAAACATTAGTGCTAAACACAGCACTAATTCAGTAGGATTAAGTTCACATTTCACTTTGTTAAATAGTTTTTTATTAATTTTCCCAAAAAATGTTTTATTTTTTGATAAATTGATTCTATATATTTTTCAGTATATCATGCCCTTAATGATGTCTCCAATCTTGACTTCTTAAAAAATTTTTGTCATATATTACGTATACCATTTGGTGATGTTTGACAGAAGTATTAAGTCATATAACCACAACATAATCATTACATAACTAATTTCAATGAACTCCCAATTTTCTCTTTTTCCTCTTTGAAACCAGCCCTTCCTCTTGCTACATGACCCATGGCAAATACTGATCTGCTTTTTGTTACTATACTTTGCATTTCATGTCATTTCTTTTTTAAATGATTTCATTGAGGTATAATTGATATGTGAAAACCTATTCATATTTAATAATTAATGTTTACATTAAACTCAGTGAGTTTGTTAGTAAGTATATATCTGTGAAATCATCACTTCCATAAGGCCATAAACATATCGATCATTTCCCAAAGTTTTCTCCCACTTCTGTTCTTATTGTTTTTATTGTTATTATTATTAGTTGTTGTATTAAGAACACTTAAGATCTAACCTTTTAGTAAAGTTTAAGTGTAAAATACATATTGTTTGCTCTGAGCACCATGCTGTATAGTAGATTTCCAGAAGTTATTTATCATAGATAACTGAAACTTTGTACCCTTTAACCATCATGCCCCTCCACTTTGCTCCCCATGCCCTAGAAACCATCCTTCTAGTCTCTGTTCTATGAATTAGGCTGTTTATTTGAGGTTAAATATTGTTTGTCTTTCTGTGTCAGGCTTATTTCACATGGCATAAGCAACTTCATGCTCATCCATATTATTACAAATTACAGTATTCCTTTCCTTTTTTAACACTGAATAATATTCCATTATATGTAAATAGCAAATTTTCTTTATCTATTAATCTACTGATGAAGACCTGGATTATTTTTATGTCTTGGCTATTGGGAATAATGCTGCACTAAAAATCAGAGGGCAGATACCTCTGCAAGAGCCCAACTTCAACTCCTTTGGATGTATATCAAAAATGGAATTGCTGGATCCTATGGTATTTATTTTTCATTTTTTGACAAGCCTCTGTACAGTTGTCCATAATAGCTGTATCACTTGACATTCCCACCAGCAATATAAAGAGTTCGGATTTTTTCACATCCTTGCCAGCACTTGTTATCTTTTATTTTTTAATAATAGCCATCTAACAAGTGTGAAGTGACATCTGACTATAGTTCTAATTTTCATTACCTGATGATTAGTGATATCCATATAAATGGACTCTTACAGTATGTAATATTTTGTATTTGGTTTTTTAATAATCATTATGCTATTGTGCTATTAATATCAGTAATTCCTTTTTATCATTAATTAGTATTCCATTATTTGTTAATTCATTAGTTTATTTCATCACTTAATGGATATTTGCATTGTTCCCACTTTTTTCTTAGCACATTGTTAGTTTTATTCAATCTTGTTTATATATGTCATGATTCCTCCCCCCGCCCCCCTCCATTAAACCAGAGCATTTTAAAGTGGCAACTAGAAAGGATTTATATTAAGTATCTCAGAAAAGCAACAGATGCCTGCTGACCCAAATGTCATTTCACATTTTCACAAGTGCCTACAAGTTCCAAAATAACCTCTTCTTACTTTTTTTCTTCTCCTTTTTTAATGTTTATTTATTATTTTTGAGAGACAGAGACAGATCATGAGCAGGGGAGGGGAGAGAGAGAGGGACATATAGTCTGAAGCAGGCTTCAGGCTCTGAGCTGTCAGCACAGAGCCTGATGTAAGATTCAAATTCACGAACCATGAGAACATGACCGGAGCTGAAGTTGGACACTTAACTGACTGAGCCACCCAGGCATACTTATGTATTTTTTTTTTTTAAGATTTGACTTTTACTAACCTGGAAAATTCAGTATGTTGGATATTTTATAATTGATAATTTAAACAAGATAATTTGAAATTATACAAGTGAAGACCTTTCACGTTTTTAAATACAAAAAAATGAATAAGCTCATCCACTTGCCAAGTCATGATTTTGATGTTACTTAATTCTTTTAATATTCTTGAGTTTTATCTGTTGTTTTCCTACTCAGAACTATATAATTCTAATTGGGATTCTAAAAAAGGGGGAGAGGACTCTATCCCCATTGCCTCATTTACATTGTAGAGTGGGTAAAGTGTAAATCTCACAGAATTACAAATATTTAAAATCTCATGGGCAAATTTGAATACATTGTCATTACTAATAAATTATAATAACTTATAGATTAGTGTTTTCAAGTTGTTCTATTTTAAGCTACATTTTCAATAATATTACTGGAGGCCAGCCTAATAATAAATCATTTATCTTTTCTTTGGTATTCTATTCCTTTTTTAAAGACTATTTTTGGAGGAGTTTTAGATTTAAAATAAATTTAAGAGAGAGGTACAGAGATTTTCCATATACCCTCTGCTGTTTTCCTTTTTTTGGAAATTATAACTAATGCTTCTGAGAACAATCTAGAACAACTCTTTACTGTGAACATGTTTTCATTTCTCTTGGGTAAATATCTAAGAGTGAAATTGTTGGGTCAATAGCAGCTTCTTGCTCAACTCTATAAGAAATTGCAAAACTGCATTCCACACTTTTTTATCACTTTGCATCTCCACAATGAATGAGAACTACCCTAAGGCAATGCATGCTCTGCCCCAGGGCTTTGTGTTGGTAGCTTTATAAATTTTAGCTATTGATTGGCTATGCAGTAGTCTTTCCTTGTCATTTTATTCTCATTACTCTGGTGACCAACTAATTGGTATTCGTTTCATTTATGCATCTTCTTTTGTGAATTATCGAATTAACACTTTTCCCCATTTTTTATTAAGTTGTTTTGTTATTGTAACATTTTAAAGCACATTCTGATAAAAATTCTTTATCAGTTATTTGTTTAGCAAATATTTTATAAGATTTTATGTCTTGCATTTTTATTTTCCAATGAATAGGTTTTAAAGAAATAATTTTAAAAATATTGATGAATGTATATATCTTTGTATTTATACTATATAATTCATGTGTACTATTTAAGAAATCTTTGTCAAACTCAAGTTCAGAAAGACTTCTCTGGAGTTTTGTTCTAAAAGTTTTATAAATTTAATATTCACAATTAGATTCGAGTTACTTTGATTAAATTTTATGTGTGATTTTAGGCAAGGGTGGAGCTTCATTTTTCTTATCGATTAATATTCAATTTTCTAGCACCACTAGTGTGCAATATTTTCTTTTATCTTTGTATTATTCTCTTTGCATCTATCTTAAAACCAAATGTTTGAAGGTGTGTATTTCCTTCTTTCCTCATTAAAATATATGTAATTTTTTATACACAATATTATTGTGTTACTGGTTGTCTCATGTGAGACTTGAAATCAGGTAGTGTGAGTAACCCAACTTTGTTTTTTTTACTTTCAGTACTTTTGTTATTCGTTATTTTGCTTTTCCACATAAATTTTTCAATTAGCTTGTCAATTAAAAAGCAAAGGTTTTTTGGTCTAAATTTTCACAATATTTTATACAGCTGGTTTTCCTCCTTTATAACTGCAGTTAATTAGGGTACATACTGGATCAACATGCATATCTCCATTATATAGACCCATCTCTATATACGATCTTTCTCTCACAATGACATTTAACCCTGCTAAGCCTTTATTCACATATCTGAAGTTTGTTTCCTTTGCTAGTATCTGTTTCTCAAAACTAAATTCATATGTCCAGTTGTCTAAATTATGTTATATGCCGTGTATCAAAATTCCAAACTTGGTGTCTTTCAGGAATTCTATCTTTAACACATTCAAAATGAATACCATTTCTTCATGTTTCAATCTATTACTATTTTGTCTTCCTTATCAGAATTAATGGTGCTTCTATTTATTCATCCAGGTGCTTCTGCCACATAATTAAGTGTCTTTATTTTTTTCCTTTGGCTAATGCTGTTAATTGTCTTGTTCAACACTTATTCTAAATCTATTTCTGGTCAGCAGTGGCTAAAAAGCTATTATAGCTAAGTATCTAGATGTGATTTATCAGACTTGGAAACCACTAGTTTAGACAAAGTGCCTATATAGCTCTTCTGTGAAATATTCAGTAGGTCCATGTGAATGGGAATTAAAGGTGTGATGAGTTGATCAGCTTACCCATTATTACTTAACACCAATCATACACTGTACTCTAGAGTTTTTGTAATTTCCTGATATTGGCCATGTTTCTTTCCATATTATTTTTCTCCCCAGTCCAGTCTATTCATATGTAGCTGAATAATTTTAAATGCTGTGAAAGAAAAAGCAAAACTTGAAGTTAGTTGTCTCTAAAGGACTTTGTTCATTATGTATGTAAGTCTTTTTTCAGAATACAATGAAGCCAGTAAGCATATTATAATAGATTGACAGTTGGAGACAGAGTTAGTATCTACATAGAACTTATTTCACTGTATACATGAGAAAGAAGGAGAGTATTGCAAATATATATGAGTCAAAAGGATTTTGAGTCATATAAGTCAAAAGGATTTTTTGTATATTTATTTAATCGACTATTTTATATATTAATAAATACTGATCATATTTACATACAAATTAAATAGATAAAACTGTAAAAAGGAATCTTACAACTTGCTAGAAACAAACCAGAATTGTGCTTATTTTAGGTTTATGATTAGTCAAGAACCCATAGTTACAAAAGAGAATCAACTGACATAATGTATATCTAACTGGGTCAACCAATTGAGAGAATGTAAGAAAATGTTCAGCTAACTGTGTGACATCATAGCAAACACACGCGTGTACACAAATGTCTTTGATCTGTAATCATCATCCCTTACTTGTAGAATCTATTGGATTTACCTATGCATCAATACTTCTATGTTTAGTACAGGTAAATCTGTGTTCTTAAGAAATTGGACTTGAAAGCCTTTTTTTGTCCCATATTGACTAGACATCTTTTGCAAATTGCTTGTTTATCCATAAAACAGTAATAATACGTTCATCTTACTAATTAAATAAGTAATTAAAATAATTATAGTATATAGCCGTTCATTACTTCAGTGCAAACGAATATTGTTTTTCTATCTTGCTTCTGCTTGGAGGTCTATGAGATAAATCTTCATTTTCTTAATATATAATTGAAATATTTTAAATATTTGGAAGTCAAAACCATAAAGTAATAGAGTTAGAATTTTAAAACCATATCTGTTTAAAGTTTCCATTATTTTGCAATATTAATAATCTAGTAGGTCAGAAGAAAAATATTATCAAAAAGCTAAAACAAAACAAAGATCTCTGATAATTTAAGGTAGAGTAATTATATATGTGTTGTGTGAATATGTGTCTACAGGTATGTTTAAACCAGGAGTAAGTAGTTCTACTAATCCATGACATAGATATTTCATAGTTAAATATTGCTTCAGTTTGGGATATTCATTTCCCCATTTTTTTTTGTTTTATGTCATTTGCTTCACTGTAATAATTTACCTTTTCTGCTTTTGCTCATAGTGGACAAACATGAAAAATATGAATGAAAATTTTAAAATGTTTATTGAAGTTTGATATTAAGAATGTATACAATGAGAAGTAATATTCTAGTACTGTATAATGTGAAGATTTAAAAAAATGAGTCATGCTAAAATGTACTTCATTATCGCCATGTCTCATCACTGCAGTACTACTTTTGATTCATTTCAAAAGAAATCTTCACTTTTTCTTAACATCAGAGCACAAGTAAATCACTATATGAAAAGAAATTGCTACTTCTTTTTATAATCTTTGATACAGCGAATATACCAAGGTGAATGGAAATATAATTTGGAAAATGTTTTATGAATACATTATTGACTCATTTGTAGGTGAAATTTCAAAGCTTTTTATCAAAAATACAAAATGTGAAATACATTTCTAAAAGGAAAAATAAATGCTTTTTATGTAGAAAGTGCTACTGGAGATTTTTGAGGTAATGTCTCTGCACTTTTTATATCACAAAGCTTTTAGGGTATTTCCCTTGTGTCATGCCATAGAAAGGTGCACTTTGACCAATTAAATGGTACTCATAAGTATTTTATGACAATTTAGCATATTTTTTGTAATCATTTTACCTATTATTTTCACAATCATAACAATATATTCTTGTAAAAGTTTAATTTTTATGTGGGATCAGATCAAATACGACTCAAATCAAGCAATTTGTACTATAATATAGACCTTGTAAACACGTGGCCTCTGCTAATTTAATGTATAAGGACGTGAAAATATTTTTCCATTTTTATAAATACCTCAAGGTGTAATTGTAAGACCATTTTGTGGAGTATGTTTGGATAAGCACGACAATCTAAGGATATTTTCAAGCTTTTATTAAAAAATATAGATCTATGTCAAATAATTTTCTATATACAAGTTTTCTAGTGTACAAATATCTGCTCCAAAACAGATCTTTTATTAAAGAGATTATGACCTGAACTAAGTTGGATGCTTAACTGACAGAGCCACCCAGGCACCCTGAACATACAAAATTTTAATGGGAGTTACTCATATGCTACTGTTCATAGTTAATAAAATAAAGAGAAAAGTAATCAATAATGCTTTAGTAGGTCTGAGAGTGGATGCAGCAAAATTGGTGTAAACCTACTAAACTAACTTAGAACCAGCACATTTTTTATATACAAGTGCACGTGGAAAATTTATCAAAAATGGACAAAGACATTACAAATCAAACGTTAATAAATTTCAAAGGATAGGGGCTCCTGGGTAGCTCAGTTGATTAAGCATCTGACTTCGGCTCAGGTCATGATCTCACGGTTCGTGGGTTCGAGCCCCACGTCGGGCTCTGTGCTGACAGCCAGCTCAGAGCCTGGAGCCTGTCTTCGGATTCTGTGTCTCCCTCTCTCTCTGACCCTCCTCTGCTCATGCTCTCTCTTTCTCTCTCTCTGTCTTTCCTCTCTCTCCCTCGCTCAGAAATAAATAAATTTAAAAAAATTTTTAAAATTTCAAAGGATACAAAGCAATCAATATTTTCTATTTGTAATATTATTAAGATAGTAGTAAGTAATATAAACTAGAAAATTTCCCAACTACTTGTAAAAGGATATTCTTCTTCTAATTAGTGGCTCAAAATATAAGCCACAATAAAAATTATAAAAATGTATTTTTAAATGTATGGAAAAATTTTACATTTATTAAGCTTTTAATGTGCAGGCAGAACAAAGTTTAAAAGAAACTTCATAGCTCCCAATGCATACATTAAAGAACAAGACAAATGATCATTAATGATACATTAATAATATCATGATAATTGAGTAACATCAACCCAAGAGAAAGAAAAGATTGGAGATAATAAAGAATAGAAATGAATGTAATAGAAAGCAGTTGATTGACATGGAAAATCAGCAAAGTTGGAAGTGGGTTCATTGAAAACACAAACTTTATGACTGCTTGTAAGACGGGACAGGAGTAAATGAGAAAAAATGGAAATTCCCAGTATGAGGAATGAGATAAAATCACTACAGATCCAATAGATATTTTTTAAAAGAGGAAATAAGGAATTCTACTTATGAACATACATGAGTAACTGGAAATAACTTTCCACCATTAAAACAACCAAAAAAATAAAAAGGAAAAATGTAAAAACAGCTGCTTCCTGAAACTGATTAATAAATAAAGGCATGAATATTGGAAGAATAAAAGTAAATGAGTTGTATTATACAATTACCTCCAGAATTCTCCCTGGAATTAGTTTATGAAAGATGGTATAGGCAAAGGAATCCTGAGAACATGATGGTCCTGCTGGGTTAAAATGAAGCTGGAAAAGAACTGTGATTTAAACCCAACATAAATAGAAGAAACAAAGTGAACATTACCAAATGTATCTATAGGTTTGAAACATTCAACTGAAATTCTGGAAGGCTATTTGTTAAGAATAGACAAGAATATCCTAAACATTATATGCAATATATATATAATTTTTTTCATCTATCTATCTAAAAAGGAAAAAGTTGTGGGAAAAAAGGTACAAAGCTAGAGGACTATGCTTACTTAATACAAAGAAATATAAATCTACAGTCCATATAATATGAAAAAAGTAAATGAAGCAAGGTAGTCCAAAACAAACCCACTCACATATGGTTTATACTTTTTATTTAAGCTGCCAGTGTTACTTAATAAGGAAAAACAGTATTTTATAGACATATATTTGGTTTAAAATTAGATTAATTCTGATCTCTAAGATGTGTTTCTTTTTATCCTTTGGAAGAGATTGTATAATTGGTATCATTTCTAACATAGCAAATTGTAGAGCTAAAGCTAAAGACTGAATAAATACAACTTCTAAAAAAAATCAAAAAAGGAGAAGTTTCCAGTTATTGTCAGGCACAAATTTCTAAGTAAAGTACAAAAAGCTATGAGAGAAATAGGGAAAAAGGAAACAATAAATTGTACTTCACCTAAATAAAAAAAGTCCTTTTTTTTCCAAAATCTCTGTCAAGAAAATCAAAGTATAAGTGACGTACTGGGAGAAATTACTTGTGGAACATAAGTACCACACTATCCAAATTATACAAACAACACTGATTTAAAAATAAGAAGAAAGCACCATATGTATTTTCAAAATAATTGAACATACATCTCAGGGGAAAAAAGCATGCATTGATGGCCAATAATTATATGAACAGATGCCAAACTTCTTAGTCATCTGATAAACCCACAAAAAAGTTATTATAACACATAGTCTAGAATTACTAAAATTAAAGAAGATAACACCAAGTGTTAAGAAGTTGTGCAATCTGAGTTCTCATAATTTGTTATGGAAATGTAAACTTGCATAATCACTTTAGACAATCACTTTGCAGTTTTAATACAGTTAAGCATAAAATCACTGTATGTCCTTGGACCTGTATTCCTATTGTATTTACACAAGAGAAAGGAAATAAGTATCTATGTAAATTATTTTACATGAATGATTGCAGCAGCTTTATTTAGAAAGCCAAAACTGGAAACAATCCAAATAATCATCACCAGGTAAATGGATACACACATTGTAACATAGCCATTTAATGGAATATTATAAACTGTTAAAATGTATCATCTCAGATAAATCTTAAAATCATGCTGAGTGAAGTCAGACACATAAGTAATTAATGATTCAAGATTTTAAGTTCTAGGAAAGTGAATTCTAACTTATAACAACAGAAAACAGATCAGGGGGTTGCTTGAGGTCAGGAGAAAATATATTGTTTTTTAAAGATAAAATTGGATGATAGAGAAGTTTTATACTTTGAATCTAATAGTGGTTAAAGGAGTATAGATATTTGTCAAAGACATCATATTGTATATTGATATGGGTATGTTATACTTAATATAAATTTTACTCAGTATAGTTTGAGACATTAGAATATAAAGAGACTATGAAAAAATTATGATAATTTTGATAACTGAGATGAAATGATCAATTTTTTGAAAACTATAATTTATTGAAAGGTATACAGAAGTAAATATAATATTTGAAACATCTATTGAGTATAGAGTCCTTGTAAAGAAAAGCATAAACTTAGGTAACTTAAACATTGAATTTAATTCTTCCAAATCTTAAAGGAATTTTGCAGTCTTTCAGAGGCTTGTAAAAAGATAGAACACTTCTGTATTTGAAAATAGTTAACATATCCAGCATATCTTAGGTAACAAATCTTGACAAAGACATTAGAGGGAAAGAAATTAAAATCAAACAGACAAACAAAAAACAATCTCTCTCAAACATGAATGTAAAAGTTTTAAGAGAAAAAAATCTCTAAATGAATCTGGAGATACACGAGAATAATAAAATATCACTAACAAGGGAGATTTATGAATCCAAGTACAGATTGACACTTGAAAATCTATCAGTGTTCATAAAATTGAAAGATAAAAGGGAAAATACTCATGTAATTATCTTGACAGATGAAGGCAAATCACTCAGTATAACTGAAAATCTATTAACGATAAAATAAAGTTTTAACAAAATATGAATATAAAGCACCTTCAGCAAATTTCATATTGAAAGACGAATGTTGAAAATTTTTCATCTGGGAAAGAATTAAACTAGGAGGCCCAGTATCTGCCTTCTATTCAAAGTTATACTTGAAAGGGTTATAAGCTATGAAGTTTCATAAACCACTTTGACTCCTTCCAGTATAGCACCCACACAAATTCAAATTACTGGGAGTGGACACAAAATTGAGAATGACTAAAATGCTACCAGAAAGAAAGAAGAAAGTCTAGCTAAAGATGAGTCTTGGGAACAGGACAAGAACTCTCAGAAAACAAGCCATTGTATTTTTTTTCACATTCCAAGTAAACAATAGAGAAGGAAGCTACTTGAGTTTAAAAAGGTACCCTAAACTATATGTCTTCCTAAAGGATCAGTGGAACTATTTTTACCCTTAAACATCTGAAAAGGATTGAGGTTAGATCTCATACCTGTTACGAATGAGAATTAAGGAACGTTGTTAGTATTCTTGGTGGTAACAACTTCAAACCAAAGAGCAGCAGGAAAGAATACACCTAGAGTTGAACAAGTTGGGTTTATTCATTCGTTATAGGAAGAGAGACCACATAATATGGTGAACTGTGGAGTGTTTCAGTGACAGCATTCAAAAAAAAAAAAAAAGACTTATAGTAGAAGTTGGGCTCACGTTAGGTGGCTTTAGAGGAAGATTTATTGAAATGAACTTTTATTCTAGATTGGGTGATGTCAGGAAGCAGAGATAATTTTGTGACTGAGTATCTTAATCTTATCCAGAAGAGAGAAGACTATAGGAAAGCTAAAGCTGAAATTGGTAAAGAAGTAGCAGCCACTTAAAATAGTCAAGATAGGGGGACATTTGGTTATTTTTATTATTTAGACAGTGAGTATATGTGTGTGTTTACTTTTAGACATAATAGTGGAAAATTGTTTTTATTTCTTATTTTTGTCTTCATCTATCACATCTCAGAGGTGGCTTTGTTTGATGTTGAAGCTTTATGAGATTGGTTAAAACAGAGACATATGCTGTGGTTGTCAGCTTCTTAAAGCACCAAAGGCTTAATGATAGTACTAAAACAGCTTGTAGACACTTTTCTTTTCCTTCGTACAGACAATGAGATCATCATAAAGACATGCCCTCAAAGTAGAACAAAATTATGTTTTAAAATTGATTAAAAGTCATTAAAAATGATACAATGTAGGAAAAATCCATAAGGATATATCAGATTTAGAAAAACTCATAAGTGAGATTATGGAATTCAGGAAAGAATGATAAATACAAGAAAAAATTCGTATCAGAAATTAAGACTAAAATGAAGACTTAATAGAAAAATACAAATAATTTTTTGTATTAAAATTTTTATTAAAATAATTGAAATAAGAGAAAGACAGATATCATGTTTTCATTCATATGTGGAAGTGGAGCAACTTAACAGAAGACAATGGGGGAAGGGAAGGGGGAAAACAGAAGGAAGGGAAAGGGTAAAAAATGTCACTAATAGAAAGGGAAGCAAAGCATAGGAGACTCTTAAATACAGAGAACAAACCAAGGGTTGATGGGGTTCGGGGGTGGGGAAAATGGGTGACGGGCATTGAGTAGGGCACTTGTTGGTATGAGCACTGAGTGTTGTATATAAGTGATGAATTCATGGCATCTACTCCTGAAGCCAGGAGCATGCTGTATACACTGTATGTTAGCTAAATTGACAATAAATTTTATATATAATAATTATATATATATATTTGTTAAAAAGTAAAGATGAAGAAAGATAAAAATCAAAGTGACAAATACTGAAGATAGCTAAGAAAGATAAAACATATGCCTAATAGGAAACTGAGGTAGAAAACCAAAAGAAGAAAATTGAACGAATATTAAGAACCGCCATTTTAGAAAATACTTTTACATTAAAAAGCAATTTGAAATACATAAAAAAGTTGACACTGCAATTTTAAGAATTTGAGTTTGTTTGAAATGAAAGAAACCTATTATTAAAGAGTGAAAAGAGAAAAAGCTTTATAGTTATGAATTTTCAAAAGTATCAGTATGGTATATTTATCTTCATACTGTATTTTAGATAGGAAAACATATTAAACATGTCTAAGGACATCAAAACCTTTAAGAGGTCACTTTGAAGGGCCTTCTCCTAGTAGACAGTGGGAGAGGTGGAACTGCAATTGCATAGTGATCACAATGGGTTGAAACCCAGCAAATATATTTAAATCCATATTTAATAACTGCTCTCTCTCTCTCTTTCTGTGTTTCTCTATCTCTCTCTGTCACACACACATGATCATGATATGAAAGAAAATAATTATGTTAATAACTGAAATAAAGAGAAAGAAACAATCCTACCTTTCTCATTTGAACTAGGGACCTGAGCTAGTCAAGATAAAATACCTCCATGTTTTTATGTTCCATATGAAAGTATATGAAATATTTTTGCATTCCAGTTGATAAATGAAGAGGAAATGAATGCATTAAAACTTCATTTTGCAACCATCATTGAATTAATGTATGTGTACATTGAGAATCAAAAGCTGATCACATGACAAAGGAAAGCAGAAATTATTTGCTTCTTTTTCAAAGAATAAGATAGCTCTTATGTAGCCAGCAGAATAATGACTGCCAATTTGTTCTCTATAGACCATAGAAACCGTTGAGTAGTTCACCTTACATGACAAAGAGTTATTTGCAGATATGATTAGTGTTAAAGACTTTGAGATTGGAATGTTACCTACATTAGTCATGTGGAGTCTGTCTACTCACCTGAATCCTTTTTTTTTTAAATATATTTATTTATTTCTAGGAGATAGAGAGAGAGAGACAGCATGAGCAGGGGAGGGTCAGAGACAGAGGGAGACACAGACTCTGAAATAAGCTCCAGGCTCTGAGCTAGCAGTCAGCACAGAGCCCGACGCGGGGCTCGAACCCACAAACCATGAGATCATGACCTGAGCCGAAGTCGGACGCTTAACCGACTGAGCCACCCAGGCGCCCCTCACCTGAATCCTTAAAAGCAGAGAACCTTTCCTGGCTGAGGGAGAGGATTAAGAAAAAACAAGAGGGGCAGCACTGCTAGTTTTGAAGGTGGCATAATAGGGCCATGAACGGAGGATGGAATGCAGAGCCTAGAACCTGGAAAAGACATAGAAATGAAACCTAACTAACCCTAGGATAAAACATAACTCTTAATTGTGGTTATGAGTTTCAACATAAATAGAAACTAATACTACCTATAGTCCTGCACATTGAATTGAAATTACATCTAACCAGAGCTGTGTATTTAGCTGCCAATACTCAAAATGGAGAAACACATAAACCTAGTACATGAATGGGCAGTCAGCAAAACCCAAGCTATAAAAAGTCCTTTAGGCCTGATGACTCATGTTTGAGCAATAAATAAACTTTAAGAAAGGAAAAGCACTAAGTGTAAGCAAGGAAAACAAAATCTGTGGACCATAAAATATTTAAAGAAAGATCAAAAAACATACAGGACTAAACTATAGAGGTTAATAATGCAAACTTGAGTACTACTATTAAGAAATGCAAGGAAGTGATTATGAAAGGTAGTGATTACAAAAGGCAAGAAAGTGGTTAATTATGTGTGTAGAGAGGATGTAAGATCAGAACATGAGACATGGAGGAATATCATAAGTGGCTGGCAAAGTTTCTTTATCTGAATGGTGGTCATAAGCAAGTTCACTTAATAAGCACCCACTGAATTTACATTTTAAAAAATGTTTATTTATTTTTGAGAGGGAGAGACAGAGCATGCAGAGAGAGAGATGGAGACACAGAATCTGAAGCAGGCCCCAGGCTCTGAGCTGTCAGCACAGAGTCCGAACACAGGGCCCAAACACACAAGCTCTGAGAACCTGAACCAGAGTCGGGCACTCAACCTACTGAGTCGCCCTGGTGCCCCTGAATTTACATTTGTTTTGTGTGGTTTTACATAACTGATTTATTTTATAATAAAAGAAAATGGGTAACAAATACATTCATGAGTGTTTCATTCTATTATATATTTTATATACTTTGCAACATCTCTTTTGCAGTAAAAAGCAGACCCTCAATACAACTTTGTTGAGATATGTTATTCTTAAACTTTTATATTTCTATGGCAATTTAATAATTCAATTGTAATCACTTTTAAAACTTTCTTATGATAAAACACATCAATATGTCTGCAATGACACAGATAACATTCACTTTAGGTGGGATATGTAAAAAATCATACATAGCTTCAGGGATTCCTGAAGATTCACCACCAACAGATTCGGATTACTCTGGACTTCCGTGTGAATTCCACAAAAGCTTGCAGGTTTCAAAGCTTTATGGATTTTCACATGTATGTAAGGGATTGTTGGCCTGTGAAACATTGAAGGGATCTAGGTTTACCTGGACTGTTTAGAAACATATGAGATTAATTACATTTGTATTTTTTTATGGACAATGATGGATAATTTTATGGGCGATGATGGTTGTAGTGATGGTTTCAAGACCATATACGTACATAAAAGCTTATTAATTTTAAACACATGCTTTTATTATATTACAATAATACAATAAATAGAATTTTTTAACCTAGATGCAAAAACTCTAGTCAATTGAATTATGATCATAAAAATTATACATCATGATCAATTGGATTTATATCAACCATGTCAGGATGATTCAAAATTTTTAAATTGTGGAAATGTAATTAATATACCATCTGAACAGGATAAAAGGGAAAACAATATAATTTTCTTAGTAGATACAGAGTCTAATAAAATAAAACACTCATTAAGAACATTTTTGCCAGAATATAAGAATGTTTATTGTATTTCCACCCCCTGGATCTTTTAGGCTAAAGTGGCAAAACAATCATCCTTTTTATTTACTTTGTCCAATTTGGGGTGTTTATACTGTCATATAACATTGTGTTAGTGTTAAGTATACAACATGATGATTTGATTTCTGAATATATCATGGAATAATTACCATAAGAAGTTTAGTTAACTTCCATAACCTCATATAAATACAAAGTTTTCTTGTGATAAGACATTTTAAAATCTCTCAACATATTTTAAGTATATGTTACAGCATTACTAAATTTAGTCACCATGCAGTTTGTTATATTCTCAAAGTTATTTATCTTGTAACGTGAGTTTGTACCTTGTGACCATCTTTTCCACCCTTGGCTCTGGAAACCACCAGTTTGTTCACTGTACCTGAGAGTTTAGGTTTTATTTTTCCTTTCTTTCTTTTTTTTTTTAACTATTACACATACAAGTGCAATAATACAGTATAGTTTTTCTCTATTTCACTTAGCAAAGTGATTTCAAGTTCCATTTATGTTGTAAATGTTATCTTACATTCCTTTTTATGGCTGAATAAATATTGTCCATGCTTGTTTTATTTTATTTTCATGATGATAGCCATTTTAACAGGTATTAGGTAGATATGCCGTTGTGATTTTCTCTGATTAGTGATGGTGAAAACTATTTCATGAAGGAAAAAAACAGCAGATTGTGTGATGTTTCCTTCTTAAAATGTTTATTAAATTTTTTAAATTCAATTACAGAAAGAATAAAGTAGCTTAAAGAATGTATTTCTACATTAGGCTCTTCCTGTCTTAATCTGTTTGTCTAGAGGCTGGAGCTAATTGGCAAATGCAGAAAATCTTAAACCAGAAAGTAGCAATTAGAACCAAAAAATCCCAAGTTCATAGCATAGTTTGCCTGTTATAACATCAGTTTATGTTGATAATTATTATTGTATCTCTTGTCCCTTCTTTTAGGTAAATGACATGCAAAGAAATTTACTTTATCAGTGTCTGTATCTGAATATAGTAGCTTCCAAGCTTTCCAAAGCCTTTTACTATATGTTGTGAAAAATAGAAAAACAAAACCAAAAAACTTGTATACTTCTTTAACACATTTTTATTTTACTTTGTCTTACTGCAGGATCATTTGTTTGGGGGGAGGTAAGGTTTGAAAGAAAAAAATAATGTTTTAATAAATGAAAAGAT
The DNA here is from genome assembly GCF_003009895.1 of Hyaena hyaena. NCBI lineage: Eukaryota > Metazoa > Chordata > Mammalia > Carnivora > Hyaenidae > Hyaena > Hyaena hyaena. Next base: position 950,891 of record NW_024081353.1, on the reverse strand, counting down.
AGGAAATTAGAAAAAAGTAAATAGCAAATACTTCTGTTTTTAGAACAATTACATTCAGAATCAATGTTTACATTATCTGGAAATTTATAAAAATTTATGGAAGAATCATTTTTAATAAAACTCATATTAATAATTATGCTTTAATAATGTTTACTGAAAGGGTGAAGGATATTAACAAAAAAGAACAATAAAACTTAAGCAGATATGTATATACCTTAGTAGTTTTGGTGAAGTGTTACCTCTGTTTATGTTGCTGTTTCTATTTTCTCCTTCAACATCCTTGCAAGAATATTCAATTTAAATCTTGATCATAGTATCTGAAATTCATAGAACAGGATTTTCCAGACCACTGATTCAAAAGGTGATAAACAGATAGAGAAGTATGTATGGAAAGTAGTTATACTATAAAAAAACTCATCTCTGATATTGTCCATTAAGCCCTGAAATACGAAGGTTTATTTTTTTTAATATTTGGTACTAAAAATCTTTCCAAAGACCATGAGTTTCCCCAGTTCAGGAAATAGTGTGTTTGTGTATTACCTTACATGTGTAAAACATGGAAATAAAATGAAAAATATTCATCTATAGTCTAATAGTTTTTTAAACTCTGCAGGTAGTCTACAAACTTCCTTCAGGTAAATATGATTAACATTTCCTACATTATGAGCAACAATTGTATAGGAAATGGCATAAATGAAAAGGATAAATGGTATACTTGTGAATTATTACTACATACATTGTGAGCCATGTCTTCAAAGCTGATTACTAAACACCAATTAATTCTGTGTACTTTCCTTCGCTCTCCTGCTATAACACAGGTTCCTTTTATCTCCTCTAGCCCATAAAATCTACTCAAGCTTCATGGCTTCTGCAGTAACTTATCTCCAAAACTGAAATGTTATTACCCCCTATTTTAGTTTCATAAGAAAAGACTTCTCATTCAGTGCAATTCCTTATCAGAAAAAATTCCTGTCTGTAATTATAATGTTTTACCTATTTCATTTAACTTACCACAATCTAAAATATTAGTTAGTATTTTGCTTCCATGTTTATTATGTTTCTCTGTAAGAGTAAGGCACATTGGGGTGCCTGAGTGGCTCAGTTGGTTAAGCGTCCAACTCTCAGTTTCACTTTAGGTCATGATCTCGTGGTTTTGTGAGTTCTAGCCCCACATTGGGCTGTGCGCTGATGGTGTGGAGCCTGCTTGGGACTCTCTCTCTCTCTCTCTCTCTCTTTCTCTCTTTCTCTCTGTCTCCCTCTGTCTCTTTGCCCTTCCCCTACTCACGCTATGTCTCTCAAAATAAACTTTAAAAAATGTTTTGAAAAGAAAAAAGAAAATAGGCACATAAGCCAGATGCCTTACTAACTGGACATTTCTAAATTTTTGATAATTATCATTACAGATGTTGACCAGCAGAAATGAAATAAACATAATAACTGTATTTGGAATGTAGTCTCTATTATTAAAATGATGAGAACAAAGTTCAACAGACATTATTGTAGAGCTGTTTGTTATCACAGTAGAAACTGATAGACTACCTCTGAATATTTACAGTTCATTTACTTACTTTCTATTCTTTTAATTTTTACCCTTAAAATCTTTTTTTAAGTTTCTTTTTTGAAGGGGGGGGTCAAGAAGGGGAGGGGGCAGAGAGATAATCCCAAGCAGATTCCACACTGTTAGGGCAGAGCCAGATATGGGGCTCTAACTCACAATCTCTGAGATTATGACCTGGAGTGAAAAGAAGAGTTGGACGCTTAACTGACTGAGCCACTCAGGTTCCCCTTTACCTTTAAATTGTTGACTTTAAAAACTGACCTAGAGTCTAGAGTTAATCAAGATTTCTTCCTTTTTTTCAATATTGATACCAGTTTCAAATATCAATTATCTGCTATCACTAACTCAACAATTGGAAATTCACTCTGACTTTGAAAATGGTATATATTTCATTAAGTTTCCCTTTTTCTGAAAATTTTTTTTAGTATTTTTGTGTACTGTTTTGAGTAGTCAAATAAAGAATTTCAGGAGGCGCATCTGGGACACTCAGTCATTTCAGTGTCCAACTCTTGATTTCAGCTCAGATCATGAACTCAGCGACCAGAGATGGGCTCCCTGCTAAGACTGAAGCCTGCCTGGGATTTGCTCTCTCCCTTTCTGTCTGCCCCTCCCCCACACACGACATGCACACACACTCTCACTCTCTCAAAAATAGAGATTTTTTTTGAAAAGTATTTCAAGTAGACATTTGTTGTTACCTAACCTACTAATGTACTTAAGAAGAAATTACCATAAAATCAATTATATCCATGTTTTGTTCTACTTAAAATTTTCCAGTTATCTTTTTTGCCATAGAGTTTAGTATGTGATAAGAATTTAGTACTTTTTTAGAGAATGTGTAAATAAAAGGTTTACGTGTATGAGGTTTGCTCATTTAATAATTTCCAGTTTTATGATAGTGATGCACAGTATTGTAGAACTAGCAGCAAATACAACTGAATTTACTAGAGATAGAGATGTATTAATTGTAAAAAAGTATAACATTAAAAATATTTGTTTTTAAGTTTATATACTTTGTTTATGTGTAAACAAACATAAATAAATATTTTACATACAAAAATAAATATAAAAATACATATTCTAATTTTCATAAAACTGTCATATTTTTATGACATTAAAGTATTGATACGATAGGTTTGGAATAGTTACATATACGGTCTTTCATATTTTGAAAGTTCTGGTTGCATAAGATTACAATTTTACAGGCAAGCATTGTAGAATGCTTTCTTAAATAATTATCTAGAGCTTTAATATTTAAAAATACTTTATATACTCTGAATGCCCCCTTTTTATTTTCTGTATAGTATACAATCTTTTCCATTGTTAACACGTGAAGATTTCATCTGACAATCCAATAATGTAGTTAAAATTCCTTTTTCTATTTAAAAATAAGTGAAAGAATAACGAATTTAAAATACATTGGTAGTAATATGTCTATTCACAATTTAAGCACATTTTTAATATTTACTCCTTGTCAGATAATTGGTTTCCATATATGTTCTCTCAATCCATATGTTGCACTTTCTAAAATTTTTTTAGTTTATTTATTTCTGAGAGAGAGAGAGAGAGAGCGAGCATGAGCAGAGGAGGGTCAGAGAGAGAAGGAGGTACAGAATCTGAAGCAGGCTCCAGGCTCTGAGCTGTCAGCACAGAGCCCGACGCAGGGCTCGAACCCACGAACTGTGAGATCATGACCTGAGCCAAAGTCGAACACTTAACCGACTGAGCCACCCAGGCTCCCCTTTTTAAATATTTTTAATGTTTTATCATATGTTGCACTTTCATTTTGTTGATTGTTTTGTTTAGTTTGATTTAATCCCACTTATTTATTTTTGCTTATGTACCTGACCTTTTGGTATCATTTTCATAAATATCTTTGACCTGAATGACATTTTTCCAAAGCAGATAACAAATGGCTAAAAGGTACATGAAAAGATACCCAACATTATTAATTATTAGGAAAATGAGAATCAAAACCCAAATGAGATGTCTCACTCCTGTTAGAATGTCTGTTTTCATAAAAATCAAGCAAGTATTGGGAGGATGTGGATAAAAAGGAATCCTTGTACACTACTGGTGGGAATGTAAACTGGTATAGTAATTATGGAAAACAATATGGAGGTTTCTCAAAAAATTATGTATAGAACTACCATATGATCCAGAAATCTCTTTTTAGGTTGTATGTCTGAAGGAAATGAAATCAGTACCCAAAGAGATATTTGCCCTCCGATGTTCACTGTAGCACTATTTGCAATAGCAAAGATATGAAAACAGAGCAAAGTGTCTATCAGTGGATGAAGAAATGAAGAAATAGTGGTAGATATATGTACAATGGAATATTATTCAGTCTTTAAAAAAAGGATATTTGGACATTCATAAGTACATGGATGAACCTGGAAGACATTAATTTTAAGTTAAAAGAGCCAAACCCAGAATGAAAAAACTCCATTATCACTCTTGCATATGATCTAAAAAAGTCAAATACAGAGACAGAGAGCAGAAAACTGGTTACCAGGGGCTTGGGGGTGGAGGGAGTCGGGAGATTTGTCAAAGATTCCAAATGACAGTTATGTAAGTTGAATAAGTGTAGTGATCTAATGTACACCATGATGATTATAGGAAATAATTCTTTGCTGAGTACAGGAAATTTGCTAAGAGTATATTTCAAATACTTTCCTCCAAAAAAGAAAAAGGCAACTAGGTGAGATATATTAATTAGCCTGACTATAGCAATCATTTACTATGTATGTGTATACACACACACACACACACACACACTTCAAGTTTTAAACCTTAAGTATATATGAATTTTATTTAAAAAATGTTTGGGTGGAATGAAATATTTCTGTCATCTCAAAAGTGTTTTTGATAGGCCTTTAAAAAAACTTTTTAATGTTTTATTTCTGTGTGTGTGTGTGTGTGAGAGAGAGAGAGAGAGAGAGAGAGAGAGAGAGAGAGAGAATGGGCAGGAGAGGGTTGGAGAGAGAGGGACACACAGAATCTGAAGCAGGCTCCAGGCACTGATCTAGCTGATCTAGCTGTCAGCACAGAGCCTGATGCATGGCTTGAACCCACAAACTGTGTTTTCATGACCTGAGCTGAAGTCTTAAACCGACTGAGGCCCCCAGGTGCCCCTTAATAGGCCTTTTTAACCAGAGTAAACCAGAGAGTAAGATGCCATGGAGATGGTATGTGTACACGCGCACACAACACATTTGAATAAAGGAGTTTCTTCTTTTTGAAGACTACGTGAAGAATACGTGAAGAACACATGTATTCTCACCTCATAACAGATTTTATCTTAACAGGTTGTAAATGTCTTATTTGACAGATGATATTACAAAAATTGTTTCTTCAGAACACCATTATTTATTGATTATTCAATATTTTTAACTTTAAGGAATGAGTGAAAAAATACTCTAATTTTGACTTCAAAAAGTGGCAGATCTCAAGTGACTTATGTGAATATTTACATATGTTGATCAGCTGAATGCCAATTATATTACTATGGGAAACAAGTCTTTTTTTATGAATTGTGTCAATTTTGTTGACAGCACATATTACAATGAGTGGTTCAACACATTTAATTAACTTGATTTTTTTGAAATATCAGATATAAGTGTCACATCAAAACAAAATTGACTTGCACTGTGCAAATAGTTCTTCTTCATTATATTAGTGAAACAAAAAGACCAAAGTTAGATGCATATCTATTTTCATTCTGGGGAATGATTTTGATCATGTCTCTGCTTCTGGTATATGAGAAAAGCTAATTCAGCTCCTTTCTCTTGTTTTCTCTCTATTCCTGAGGTAATTTCCTCTTGCTGCATGGAATTGCTGATATGGTGTTGCTTCTCTCTGGAACTTTCCAGCATTAAAAAATATGAGGTCCAGGCCCACAATAATGCAACCCAATTTCAAATAAAACAAAGCAACAGAAAGTTCAACAATGTGAACTTCTGTTTCGCTTTCCTATGATTTTTCTTCCTAACATGATATTAAATCTCCTGGTTTACTCCTCATAATTTATTTTCTTTCTTATGATTTCTTCTATTCCTTTTCAGAAATTTCCCCATCTCAATCCTCATTTACAATCTCATCTTCTAAGCTTAGTGCTGGATGCCTGTGCTGTGTTTATTACAATTTGACATGTGGACAAGTGTCTAGTGTCACACAGCCAATATTTTCAGCCTATTCACATAAACTCAATAGAGAGGGTTTTTTTTACCTTTAGAAAAGTAGAAATTGCACTATTGACATGATCTCTTTAATCCATCTTTTTACTTGCCAATGTTTTTAGAAAGGAATATATCATTTCCAGATCAGCTACAACTTTTCTCACAGGAGAAAACAAAACAAAACAGAACAGAACAAAACAAAACAAAAAAACTGTAGAACATTACTTGAGTTGAAGGAGGGGATTTGGACCTGCAAATTTTACTGAAACCAAAATCTCATTATAATTCTATACCTTATTCCAAGCTATTATGGCTGTTTTTGAAAAATGTTCTTGAGACTATTTCTTTGCTCTACCAGTCTCAATGTGATTTTCCTATGATACAAAAACAAAGGGTGGTTGAAGAGCAAAGGATACAGAGAGTTGGTAAGAGGTTGTGGTAAAGGAAGAAGCAGTAGAGAAAAGCAAGAAGATAAAATCTGAGTGTGATAGGTATGATTTGGTATCAGTTGTATAAATGACAAATCTTGGTTTCTCACTTATTTAGAGACCAGTGAGTTAGCAATGTAAGATGCTTACATCTTGTTCCAACAAGTCTACTTGGATACTATTTAAAAGTTTGCTTAATTTGGCTACCCTATCCAGAAGTTAAGGAAAACTGGATATTGACAAACACCATTAATATCTACCAAGTCCGTTTTTTCCCCCCTTGCAACAGACTGTTTGGTTCACTTTCTTTCTTACACATTCAACATAGTCACTTTTTCTCCATCACATACTGCTCAAATCCAGTAGTCACAGTTCAGAAGTCCTGGATTAGTGGAAGGTGCACTTGTCTGTCCATCAGGTACATTTTCATCAGACATGTACACTGAAAAGGCAACTCTCATTCTTAAACACACTCCATATGCAGTGGTGGGACATGAATACACAAGTGCAAGAACCATTCCCAGGTAGAAAAGAGAAGAATGGGTGACACAGTAATTATAGGTTTTGATATCCCCTTTGACAGACAATATGAGCTTACCTATCTTGGGATGAAGATACTCATTAATTAGTCCCTGATCTTGCTCTCTGCAAATCGTTGTCATGTGCACTGTTTTTATTGTTGTTTGTTTTGTTGTTGTTGTTGTTTTGTCTCTTTCATCTTTTCAGAGGTTCCTCTTATCACCATTTACCTCACTTGAAATGGATAGTGAGTTGCTATTGTGAGGGCTTCTTAATATTTACAGGCATATTCATAACACATTCTTGTAATGAGGCAAGGATTATCTTAAATCGCAATATTACATTGTGATTTAAATAAAACCTTGAAATAAAAATCTTGTACATAGAGGATATTTACATCAAATTTATTTGGCCTTTATTCTTTACGTCTTATTATAACATTAATTTTCAATGCAAATAAATGAACAATTAGAGAAAGAATCTTAACATACTGTGTATATATGGTATACATATGTACATATATATACAAATGATGTAACAACTATTTATAATGTGTGTGTATTGTTTCATTTGCAATAAAACAAGAAATTTTAGCAAGCACTTTTTTTTTTACTTGTTTACTATCAGTAATTTCTGTTTTAGATATAGTTCTCACAATAGTTTCTTTTTTCTTCTGTGATTCATGACTGTTTGTTATAACTTAATGATGACCAAATGAAAGCCATCTGAAACATGGTGGCAAAGTAATTCTCAAAGACTCAAATTAATACAAAGTGACATTCAAAGTGATACTTTGCTAAAGAGAGCCAAGAGTAAACAAAACACACTAACATTCTGACTTTTCCCAATCAATCCTGCATTGCTACAGGCTGAGTAGGTAACCTGGTGTGCCTTCTAATCTGTTGCAGGTGTAATCTTTCTTTCCTTTTTTCCATCTTTAATCTTCCTACAATTTTATAATATACAGAAAATTGTATTGGAAATAAAATTGTTATATACCATTCTGTAGGATATATGGTTTCATATTCAAATATTACCTAAAAAATATATGAGATCTTATATATGAAACTACAGAAATGGTAAACAGTTGAAAATTTGTGTATCCTGAGACATTTATGATTTTTCTTTATGAGTGGAGAAATTAACCAGTATTTTAAAAATTATTCAGTAGCAGAAAACTCCCAAATTTGCCACATATAGTAGAATTTTCAGTACAAACATATCTAAAAAATAAAGGAATCATGGACACTCCTTTTTTTTAAGTAGACAGTAATACAGAAGGATTTTTTAAAAAAATATAATTAACTAATTGCATAGGAAATTAACCTGCCCACCTGAGGAGAATAGACATCTTTTGGCTTTGACTCAAGATTATCATGTTTTTCTGTTGGAAATTATACTGCAGAGCTTAAATGTGATTCTTATGGGAAGAACAAGTTTTACTGAATTGTTTATTAATAACTATTATGCTTCAATTCTCCAATTAAATATATTCCCTCTGCAACTTAATTGTTCTTATTTGAGTGCATATTCCTGGTTGTATACAAAATGACATGGTTGCAATTAGTGGAAGAGATACATTACATATGAATTTTATATATATATATATATTACAGTGAATAAAAATCAAATGAGAAACATTTGAAGCACTTCAGATGATTACTTATTGGAGAATGTGAATTACTTTATTTTATTTTACTTTTTATATCTTTAAGGTATTGTAAGGAACCACAGAATAGCAGTTTTACAACTGATGAAAGTACTTAGGATTATCTTTAGAGTTGTTTTCAAATTATGCAAATGATGAAATTAATAATATAGAAAAACTTGAAAAATGCTGGTCATATTAGCTTTTCAAAAATGTTTATCTATTTTGAGAGACAGAGTGAGAGGGAGAGAGAGTGCAGGAGCAGGAGAGAGATAGAGAGAGAGAGAGGGAGAGAGAAGAATCTCAAGCAGACTCCACTCTGTCAGTGCAGAGCTTCATATGGGGCTTGAACTCATGCACTGTGAGACCATGACCTAAGCTGAAATCAAGAGTCAGATGTCTAACCGACTGAGCAACCATGCACCCCACATTAGCTTTTTTTCAAGTGAAACTTTCTTTCCCCGAAACATATTACTGTCTAATTAGAATGTTAATTAATGTTGACAGGATTTGGAAATTTTACCTGGCTGTCAGTGAACCCTAATCTGGAAAATGACAATTACCAAAAAGTTCCATATTTCTGGGCAGGTTTCTGGTTTACTGTGTAAAATATTTTCCAATTAATGTTTAATTGTCAGCATTAAAACTGCTGAAATTATTAAAATTTGCCGTATTTTATAAAACAGATTGTCATAAATTGCTAAAATCAGGCCATTTCTTTTATACTCATATTGAGTTGGAGCTTTAACAAGATTGATTCTGAGTAAGATTATGAAAAGAGTATTCTTTGTATTCCTGAGAATTATGTCAAGTTACATACAATTGTGAAAACTTAATATATATTGCTTCCTGTATCTAAGTCTATTTTTGAGTTGTCCATTCTGTAATGTTGATTTCTTTCCCTTATTATGTCAATAGCTCTACATTGTGTAATTATGGTAGATTTCTAACATCTGAAAAAGCTAATGTCCTCTTATTCTTTTTGAGAATCATTACTTGTTAAACCTTACATATATATTGTCCACCCCGCTTGATTATTTACAAAAGTAACTTTGTATTTTTTATTTGAATCCAGATCATATATAAATTAATATAGTAAACAGTTATATCCATGAATTGAAATTTTGAGTAATTTTTGGTTTCTTCAAGGATTTAAGAGTTTCAGTCTTTAAAGTTGACTTTTTTATTTTTTATTTCTAAATTATTTTTGATGTTTTTAAATTCATTTTTGAGAGAGAGAGAGAGAGAGAGAGACAGAGTGTGAGCAGGTGAGGGGCCGAGAGAGAGGGAGACACAGAATCCCAAGCAGGCACAGAGCCCAACATGGGGCCTGAACCCACAAACCATGAGATCCTGACCTGAGCCAAAGTTGGACGCTTGACCAACTGACCCAGGCACCCTAAAGTATTGACATTTTTTTGGAAATGCTTATTTATTTTTGAGAAAGAGATCATGATCCAGGGAGGGGTAGAAAGGCGGGGGCAGGGACCCAAAGTGGGTTCTGTGTTGACAGCAGCAAGACTGATATGGGGCTTGAACTATTGAACCATGAGTTGAAGTTGAATTTTGCTCAACCAACTGAGCCACCCCAGTGCCCCTATAAGTGTTGACATTTTTAAATTTATTTCTTTGCCTTTATTATTTTCATTTTAAGCACAATATTTATATCTCTTTCTGAAAATGAAGACCATTGATTTTATAAATTAATTTTCTCTAGTTACTAATTCTCTTATTAGTAAAAGTTTTTATCTTTTTGTAATATTTCCAATGGTCTCTTGGATTTTTTCAACAACTCAAACTTCGTAAATACTATTTCGAGATAACAAAGCATTTACAAATCTCTTAAACTTTATCCACTGTGTTTCCTATAACCGTTGTAATACATTTCCACAGTTTTTGTGGCTGAAATAAAAAAAAAAAAAACAGATTTACAGTTCTGGAGGTCAGACATCTGAAACTTTCAAATTGGGCAAAAATAAGGTGTTGACAGGTATGAATTTCTTTCCAGAGGCTCTAGGAAGGTATCAGTCTTGTATTTTCCAACTTCTAAAGGCTGCCAAAATTCCTTGGCTCATTATCCCCTTCCATTCTCAAAGTCAGTAATGGCCAACGGAGTGTTTGTCCTGCAGCATCATTCTAACATAACTTTTTTGTCTCCAACTTTCACATTTAAAGGACCCTTGTGATTGGCTTGGCTCACAGAGATATTCCAGAATATTCTTATTCTAAGGCCCATGGAATACTAACTTTGTTTCTGTTTTCTATTTATATTTATGTTACTTAGTATAATAAGTAGTATATTCAATTTATCTTTTATCAGGTCCTTAGAGATGGTCTTATTTTTTGGCACATGTGAACTAAGATTTAAAAGAATTTGAAACTTTAAATGTAATAAAATGTCAGTGGATGAAATATCACCATTGACTAAATTAAAAAGACAAAGCTGCAATTGTTCATTATAGTAAAGGAGGTATGTTGGTTGGACATGGTCTCTTTGAACAGAGTAACATGATGATAGGGTATTGGCTTTTTCAGTAGCCTGAAGTTCCAGGATTGTTGAATTTTCCATGGTATCAGAGATTTCCATAATATATAAAAGTGTATTTTTTCTGGTGTGATTAATATTGATTACCACATGAAGATATATTTATTAAAGTAAGTTCATTGTTAATTGGTTGACTTTCAGAAGATGGAGAAACTAATTTACTGTTTCATGAAAGCATATTCACTGAACCAAGTTGCTTTGATTAATTGAACAGTTTTAAACTGTTCTGGTAAGTACCTGTTACATGGCTACAGTACAATAGTCTTTTCCTAATTCAGTGGGACATTATTCTCAGTCCCTCTTTTTGGTGCTACAGAAAAACCATCAAGTATTATCCAGATCTTCATGATTGTTGATTCTTTTGTAGGTGAGGTTTCTGAAGGCTTTTGATGTTCAATTTGTGCATCACTCAGCATGATTTCATGCCATTTTAAAAAAAGAATTTATTTTTAGACAATATTATATTCATAGCAAAATTGAGAGGAAGGTACAGAGATTTCCCATATTCTACCTGCCCCCACACATGAATACCATCCTCCATTATCAATATCCTCCACCCAGTTAGAACATTTGTTATAACTGATGGACCTACATTGACACATCATTATCATCCCAAATCCTGATTTTATGTTAGAGTTCACTCTTGATTTTGAACATTCTATGGGTTTGGACAAATGTATAATAACATGTATCCACCATTATATAGTATGACATGGAATAGTTTCACTGTCCTAAAAGTCTTCTGTGCTTAGACTATTCATCCTTCCCTCTTTCCTAATCTATGATCTTTTTATATCTCTATAGTTTTGCCTTTTCCATAATGGCTTTCTGTATTGTTGGACTCATATACTTTGTTGCCTCTTCAAACTAGCTTCTTTCACAGAGTAATAAGCATTTAAGCTTCCTCCAGGTCTTTTGATGGATTGATAGCTTATTTTTTTTAGACATGAATAACATTCCATTGTCTGGTGTACCATGTTTATTAATCCATTCACCTACTGAAGAGCATCTTTTGCTTCCAAGTTTTGGAATTATGAATTCCAGATAAATGGATTATAAATGAAGTTAATCTAAACATCCTTGTGCAAGCTTTGGTGTGGACTCAAGTTTTTTACTCTGAATAAATGACAAAGAGCATGATTAGTATATAGTAATGGTTGAGTAAATGTTTAGTTTCATGAGAAACTATCAAACTACCTTTCAACATGACTATACCATTTTGCATTTCCTCCAGTGAAAACTGCAGGACTGTTGGCATATAACAACGCTGCCCCAGCCCCTGCACCAAAAGACTTGACTAAATTCTAGAATGGCTTCTAGCAGCAGAAGGATACGCTCCTAGGATGATCCTAAACCCCTATTAAAATGCCTGAGAAAGTTCAACACTGCCAGGAGAATGTACTGTTTGCTTTAGCCAACTCCTTGTGCTAGTCCCCTGAAACCCCTTTCTTCGAGAATTTACTAAAAGGGTTTACAATTATTATTATATATCTCCTCCAAATCAGAAGTATCTTTCTTTTTTATTTCTTTTTTATTTTTTAATGTTTCTTTATTTTGTGTGAGAGAGAGAGAGAGAGAGAGAGAGAGAAAGAGACAGAGAACGAGCGGGGGAGGAGCAGAGAGAGGGAGAGACACAGACTCTGAAGCAGGCTCCAGGCTCTGAACTGTCACCACAGAGCCCAACATGGGGCTTGAACTCACAGACCACGAGATCATGACCTGAGCTTAACAGACTGAAATAAGAGTCAGACGCTTATCCAGGTACATCCGTTTATCTTTAGAGCCATTCCTTTGAAATGTAATCATAAAGAAGGATACCTCTCTTCCTGTCTGAGAGGATAGAATCCTTACCTAGGTCAATGATGATCAGCCAACACAGCTGGCCTAAGCACCTTTTGACTGACTAAACTTTTGTAATTTTTCACTTCCCTCACTCTACTGAGTCTTCGCTCTTCTCCCCTCCCCTCCCCACACACTTCTCCCTCCCTCATTCTCCTCTTAAAAACCCCAGTCGTGTCTGCACAGACCTTTCTTATCCTGTCAGTATCTACTGAGTAAAATCTATTTTCACTGCCATAACTAATGTTTGGATGTATTTATCTTTAACATTAACAATACATAGGTGTTTCTGTTGTTCTGCATTCTTGTCTGCATTTGGAGTTCTCAGCGTTCTGGATTTTGACCATTCTAATATGTGTGTAGTTGTGTCTTATTGCTGTTTTAATTTGCATCTCTGCCACAGGCTTGCCTGGATATTTCAACTCATGGATTTCTGCTCCAGTAAGTTGTGATACTCTGTATTCATTTGTCAGCCTCTTCAATTAGGGGCAGTGGTTTGCCTTGTGACCTTGTTGTAGGTTACCCTCAAGCATGGTTAAATACTAACATGCTGTTTCTACTTCTGTAAATCCACTTGGCCAGCTTGTACTTCCCTGTTCTGGTTGACCACACCAACATCCTGTACACAGGGTTGCAGAACACCACATCACCATTCTACCCTGGTGGTCTGTCACGTAGTCACTACCCCACAGATTCTCAAATGTCTAAATACAGTTGGTCATTTCAAGACAAAGAACTTAAAATTGATAGGTCTCTGCCAAAACTAACACCTGAGTGTCACAATGCAATTGGTTACCATGGTATGCTGTAAAATGTAATTGGTTAACTAAATAATGACATATTCTGCCTTACTGAGATCTATATAAGCTCACTGCCACCTTTGTTCAGGGCCGTTCTCTGCATTTCTCTGTAAGATCAGGAGATCAGGTTTGGCCTGGCTGTAAATAAAATTTTGCCTCTCTATTCAGCGTTCGATGGTCTTTCCGACAGTCTGCCTGCTTCAACCTCACTTCTCTTGTTGGTCAAGAATTGTTGATTTTTCAGTTTATTTAGCATTTTACTTGTTAAAACAGAATGGTGACATCTAGGCTTCTTATATTCTGGGCCAGTAACCAGATGTTCTGTTGTTTTGTTGTTGTTTGTTTGTTTTTCTTGAACTATATGTTGAATAATTTGCCAGGATAATAGCTTGGCGAGACATTTATGAATCAGGAAGACAGATCTAGAGCATCTGTGATACAAACAAGTATAGCTAGTTCTATTATCTGAGGGAATGGAAGGCATTCCAGAATCACAAGCTTTTTTGGGCTTAGTCCTAATAAGAACTCTTAATAAATGCAAGTCCATGTCAGGTAGAGGTTGCCTTTCTTTTATAAAAGTATGGAAAAGATGTTCATGAGAGGGCAGATTCAAGAGGAGTCTGAGAAGGATCTTCATTATTTGGAGACATTAAAATCATGGAGTCACTACTCAAGAAAGTTTCAAGTAGGTGAGCTCAAGAGGGTCAAATTACATGTGGGACACTTTGCAAGAATTGGTGACATCAACTTGTGTAACCACTGTGCAGCATGCAGAGCACCACATAGGAAGACTACTTTTTTTTTCTTTTTAATGTTTGTTTATTTATTTTGAGAGAGAGAGAGAGTTCCTCCCTGATTTGGGGAGGGGCAGAGAGAGAATCCCAGCAGGGATTCTATGAATCTCTGTGCTGTCAGTACAGAGCCTAACATGGGGCTCGATCTCACAGATTGTGAGATCATGACCTGATCTGAAATAAGAGTCAGACGCTTAATTGACTGAGCCACTCAGACACCCTGAAGTCTGCCTTTATATCGAAGTTTTGGTTCAGGACTTTGTAATGTTTTAGAATAACTAGAATTCTCTGTAGGAATGATTCTGTCATTGTGACTGTAGTATATATTGATGACTACTGTTTTCAAACAGGGTCTCTGAGTGGTCTGAATTCCATGAATATATAATTCATTTATTCATTAATTTACTTATTGGTATATTTATGCAAGTATTGCTTTAAGAATCATTGCTTTGGAACAAAATTTTAGAAAATCTTTTGTTTTTTAATTATCTTATTAAATTCTGCTATGTTTATTTTGAATGAAAGGTTTGTATCTGTGTCACATTAAAAAGTTTTCCTTGGTTACATATAATTGATGTTTTCTGATTCAAAATGTGTCCCAATGATTCCACATCCTTGTCTTTTTACATAAGGGGATATTCAAATTTTGAGAAGTGTAAAGATCATCTTACTCCATTCTTTTTTAGAATTATCATTAAAAACCTATATAAATTTCATCCAGTTTTTTTTTGACTTCCACAACTTTTTATAATTTCTTCATGTGTCATAATATTAGACTCATACGCTTATTATCTCCCTCCTCTGGCCGTTCCTTATACTACTGAATTAGTGGTTTCCAATATGCAGTATGATTTGATAAGCATAATATAATATGGAAAAATAAATTGAATATTAATAACAAGTTGCTACTTTAGAAGTTTAACCTTAAAAAACATTATCTCCCAACTATATTCCATAGAGAGGATTATTAGAAATCCTGTAATATCTTCTTGGCTGGTCCTGTATTCTTTTGCTTCATCGTCTGTTTGTCTTTTTATTAATTTAATTTCCCCCATGTTCTCAATCCCTAGTTTTTTTGATGTTGAATTTAACACATATGTCTGTTATTTCAGTAGAAAGTTGGCAGATGGGGAATTTTCTTACCACCAGCTTTCTATTTTACTTTATATTATTTTGTTTTTATTTATTTTTAAAATACTTATTTACTTTTGAGAGAGAGCAAGTGCGAGTGAGCAGGGGAAGGGCAGAAAGAGAGGGAGATAGAGAATCTGAAGTGGGTTCTACACTGACAGCAGAGAGCTTGATGCAGGACTCGAACTCATGAATGATGAAATCATGACCTGAGCCAGTCAGACACATAACTGACTGAGCCACGCAGGTGCCCCAGCTTTCTATTTTAAAACCAAGTCCCAAGGAGCACCTGGGTAGCTCAGTCAGTAAAGCGACTGATTTCAGCTCAGGTCATGATCTCACATGTTTGTGAGTTTGAGCCCTGCATGGGGCTCAGAGCCTGGAGCCTGCTTCAGACTCTGTGTGTGTGTCTCTCTCTCTCCTTTCCTCTCCCCTGCTCTTGTTCTGTCTCTCTGTCTCTCTCAAAAATAAACATTAAAAAATTGAAAAATTGAAAAATAAAAACAAGTCCCTTATCTTCTTAAAAGACTCTTACTCTTAGAATTCAGTAATGTGTTAATAGGCCTTCTATTTCTCACTATTTGTTGCAGTTTGCATTATTTTTATTATTCTGGTTTCCTTAGTGTCTATCTTAAAATACTCATTTTATGCAAGCTTAGATCTTTTATATTATTCTCATACTACACATTCCCTCCTTAGATATTTTTCTCTACTATTGAGTTTAATACTACATATTTGTTCTTGACTTTTACATCTTTATATCTTTATAAATACTCAACTCTCTTATAACCTACAAATACTTATATACAACCATCTGATAGACATTTACCAATATTTCAAAAAACAATATACATATATATAATTAATTATCTTAGTCATTATATCATTTTTAATAATTATACCATTTAAATATAATAGTTCTTTGGACTGTATTGAAAAAGAATATATGTAAAAGAACATTTTGTATGTAAAATAGAATTTGTGTTTAGAAACTCTGTGGCATAATTGAAGCATTTGCATATATGTCAAGCCATATAATTACTGAAGACATTTAAAAATTGATTTGGTTTTAGGGTAATCTATTATATTCTATCTCATATATATTTTATCATATTCATTTATTAAGTAGGTCAAATGTCTTTTTAAAATTGATTGATATTTTCACTTTTTTTTCTCCTATTTTTTGTAAGTTTTAGAAGAATTGCTATATTCTCAAATAATCATGGACAAGCTTAGGCAATTTTTTTTTCTGTATGTAAGTTATTTGAGTATTGTTGAAATGTATTTGCATAATACAACTTAAAATTCATTGAATTCAGAATTTACTTAACAGTGATTTTCTGAACTATTTCATAACCAAGTTGCATGTTAATCTGGAAAGATGCATAAATTCAGTATTAACACAAATTGCGATATTAGAATTTAACTGTTGAAAACAAATCTCTTCCAGTTATGTTAAAAAGAGATATCTAAATCAATAGAAAGACAGTATATTAGTAAATATGACTAGGATGATGGTGCAAACAATATAGGTTGCAGCTTCTGAAGGAGGCAAATGAAAGAGCAGAGATTTCACAGTATGTACATGGAAAATTAATGGTTCTGTCAGAACAAAATTACTGAAAGATAAAAAATAATAAAAAATGAAAATGAACATCAAGAGGAAATGGAAATGAATAAACAAAGAACTTTCTTTAAGGCAACAAATATATTCAGAATTCCAGTTATGATGAATTTTTAGTAGCAAAGATATTTAGATATGTTTATCATCATTCTTTAATAAAACATAGGCATCTGTCATTATTAAATATCCTAGAAAAAGGCTCTAGAATACAATATAGTATCGTAAGACATGTTTAATTTAAAATAAGCTGCAAGATGGATGGTTATCTACTGTTTTTTATAATAAGGTTCAAACAAGGGATATCTTCTTAATTACTCATTCAAATATCAATCTTGAGGAAGTGATTCACTTATATAAATTTTAATATAAATGTCTCTTGCCCAAATATAGCATTATTTCTTATTCTATCATACTTAAGATACATTATGGTGATTTCAACTTTTTCAAGTACAGCTAAATACAGCTACAAAGAAAGAAAATGACAAATGAAATACAATAACAAAAACCTAATTTCATCAGAGTTTTCACTCAGAATATGTACCACTGTTGATAAAATTGATATTAAATGATTACAATTTCAGGAAGATAAATTTTAAGTAAATCTTCTCTGGACTATATCTGGATGATTAGTATTGTGTGTCTCTAGCTGAGAGAATATATTCAGATTTGGAAAACAGATTAATTAATAAATTAAAAGATTTTTTAGACTTTTTAATGCTATTTATTTTTGAGAGACGGAAAGAGAGAGAGAGACACAGAGAGAGAGAGAGAGCACGCATGAACAAAGGAGAGGCAGAGAGAGAGGGAGACAGAAGATCCAAGCCGCCTCAGTGTGGGGCTCAAACTCACAAACTGTGAGATGACCTGAGCTGAACTCAGATGCTCAACAGACTGAGCCACCCAGGTGCCCCAAGTATTTCTTTATGAAAGTTGAGAATTTTACAATTTTCTTTGAGGAAGCTATGATTTATTTTCCAAATGCAACTTTTCCTGACAGTGACATCATTACTTATTTTGATTAATGTCATCACAAAAGAAGCAATAGCTTATATCTTTTTAATCAATCTGATTGGTTTTAAAAAGTCTAAAAGGATCAAGGTGAAAGGATACTACAATTTTGTGTCAGGGTTGAGTGACCATGTATCTCTAATAATCAGGGATTTTATCAGGATAATTGGGATACTGATCCTGCAGTTGAGAGGAAGAAAGAGAGAAAAGAGGATCAAAACAAAACCTTTTTTTTTTCTGTTAAATAAAATATAATTATAACCAATTATCATTAGGAGAGTTAAGTACTTTATTATGCTAAGGATAGACGTCTGAGACCATTCTCAAATTAGGCCTCTTAAATGTAATCTCAGTGCATATATCTTAGAAAAGATATTGGTGACATAGAAAGGGAATGGGAATTCCATGCTTCTCCCTATCATCCCAGAAGTGTAGCACCAAGAAAATCTGCTGAATCACCAGTAGCTACCTATCATGATTATTTGTTAAAAATGAAGGAATAACATCAAATCTTGCTAGTAATAATAAGGAATAATTACTAGTTTTCCATACAAGGAAACTATACTTTCTTTATTTTTTTAATGTTTTATATACTTTTGAAACAGAGAGAAAGAGACAGTGTGAGCAGGGGAGGGTCAGAGAGAAAGGGAGACACAGCACCCAAAGCAGGCTCCAGGCTCTGAGCTAGCTGTTAGCACAGAGCCTGATGCAGGGCTCAAACCCACGAACAGTGAGATCATGACCTGAGCCAAAGTTGGACGCCCAACTGACTGAGCCACCCAGGTGCCCCTACTTTCTAACTTTAACATTCATAATTTAGACTATACCCCATCAGCATTACTATTTATTGAAATGAAATGAATTTCATCATTACTTGATGAAATGAATTTCATCACAATAGACAACAAATTATAGGTTTAAGAACTAACAAACAATTGGACTGATGAATTTTAGTTATCCAATTTGATGATATTGACAGATGTAGACAGTCATGTAACTACTCCCACAATAATGACATAAATATAGAACATTTCTATCACTGCTCAGATTTGTCCTATAACTGTCAGTGTCCTTCCCCAGACTTGAGCTCTGGGAAATAGATCTTTTTTCAGCCTTTAATCTATGAAATTTGTCTTTTCTATGCTGTGTGGGCAACGATGTATCTGCTCAGTTGACTTTTATTATTTTGTTTTTAAAATTTTATTTGTTTCTTTCCTTTTATTCCAGTATAATTGACACACAATGCTACATTAATTTCAGGTGTACAACATAATAATTCAAAAACACTATGCTCACTACAAGTGTTACTGCCACTTGTTATTGTTGCCAGAGTGGTTAGGGGTGGGGGAATGGAGAAAAATGGGTGAAGAGGAGAGGGAGATACAGGCTTCTAGTTATGGAATGAATTATTTAAATATTTTATTTCATTTTTTATTTTATTTTATTTTATTATTTTATTTTATTTCTACAAATCATGGTGTGTCTTCAAAGCTGAGGCATCAGTCACTGATTGGTCAAAGGCTGTGATTAAACACGCCAGGGAGTAAAATTTCTACCTATACCAATGGTTCAGTGTGTAGATCAGATTTTGCATTCCAGCTTCAGGCAGTTTTCCATTTTGTATTTCCCTGAATCCTTTCAAGCCTTCCCTGTGCATTTGTATAGTTTTCAAGGCTGCAAGAAGTATGTGAAGAACCTGCCCATTTCTTGTCTTCCCTTTTCCTATGTGGAACCTCCCAGTCAGCTGCGGTTGTGAGGAGAGCATGGGTCCTATCCAGTAGTTTTCTCTGTATGTGTATATAGCCTCTGAATCAAAAATAGGTAATAGTTATCAACCTCTCTCAATGGCTCTTACATTTCCTTTTTTTAAAACGTGTATTTATTTATTTTGAGAGGGAGGGAGAAGGGGGGGAGAGAACACAAGCAGGGGAAGGAGTGAGAGAGAGAGAGAGAGAGAGAGAGAGAGAGAGAATCCCAGCTGGTTCTCCGCTGTCAGCACAGGGCCCTACATGGGGCTCATACTGATTGCCTGCAGTATCATGACCAAAGCCAAAATCCAAATTCTAATGCTTAACCAAATGAGCTACCTTGGTGCCACTTCTCCATTTTCAGGATCCTCTTATATTTCTGGCTAGTTCTCTGTTTTGCCACTGCCCTACTGAGATCACTCTCTCAGGTTAAGTGAACTGCAGGCTTTCCTTGTTTGCTGGAGAGTGTTTTGTGCTTTCTTGTCCAAATCAAGTCTGTTCCCTCTGGCAGCTTTCCTTCTGTTTTTATGGCAGGATTTGCCTTAGTATACTGACTCCGTACTGACCAAGCTGGGTTGGAGCATAAGAATTTTACTAGGCAGAGACATCATAGATACCTTCTTTTCATACTACAAATTCAGTAGCTTTCAGGAATAATCATTTTGCAGTTTGTTTGCATTTTTAAAGTCCCCCCATTTTTAAGCAATAATTGTCCAATTGGGAGAGAAAGCTATGTTTGTATCAGAAAATACAGACGCTTTATTTGCAATGTTTTAAGAGGAAATGATTTTTATTTTATTTTATTTATTTTATTTTATTATTTTTAATGTTTATTTTGAGAGAGAATGAGAAAGCACATGCTTAGATGTGTGTAGAAGGGGCAGAAAGAGAGGGAGAGAGAGAATCCCAAGCAGGCCCCATGCTGACTGTGTAGGGCTTGATCTCACAACCCTGGGATCACAACCTGAGCCAAAATCAAGAATCAGACACGTAACTGACTGAACCACCCATGTGTCTGAAGAGGAAATGATTTTTAAGTTTGAATTCTGTACTTTGCCACAGTACACTTAAAAGAGTAGGCAAAATTAAATAGTCATAGATACTCACTTAAAATATGATCACTGATTATATATCAGCAGAAGGAAAATATCTTCCAAGTTAGAGAAAGATGTGGCCATTTGAGTGATAATGAAAAGAAATGCTAGAACTCAGTTGTTTGTCTAAATAGGGCAAATAAATAATATTAACCCAAATTTCAATAATAATTTTTTTCTCACTCAACATCTGTTCAGTATAGGTGATACCAGGTATGCGGAGTAAGAGGAAATTGAAGGTAGTATGAATTTCATGTGTTATTCAAATGGAATATCAAGATTCAGATTAACTCTAGAAATAAATGTTAATATGTAAATAATACTAGAATTTAAATAATAAATGTGTGTTTTAGGACAGGTTCAATAATAAAATACGTATAAGTCTAAAAAATATGTATAGAATCTCTATGAGGAAAATTGTCAAACCAAGGAACAATATAAAGGAAAAAAACAAAGAAAAGGAGAGATAGTCCATGTTTAGGGTGTTCAGACTCAATATTGTCAGGATACGAGTTCTTCCCAAATTGATCTGTTGATAAAACAGAAACACAATTAAAATACCAGAAAATTGTCTTATGGCTATAAGAAACTGATTATAAACTTTATATGGAAAGGCAAATGATTCAGAATAGCCAACACAGTATTAAAGGAGGAGAACAAAGTTGGAGGACTGATGTTCTCCAACTTTAAGACTTACTGTTAAGCTCCAAAACTCAGGACAGGGTAGGATCACTGAAAGAATAGACAAATAAATCAATAGAAAAGAATAGTGTGCCCAGAAATATACTTACACTGATCTGTGTAAACTGATTTTTGACAAGAGAGCAAAAGAAATACAATGGAAAAAAGATAGTCTTTTCAACAAAAGGTGCTGGGATAACTGGATATCCAAGGGCAAAAATTTCATTTAATCATAGGCCTTACACAAGTCACTGAAATTAACTGAAAATAAAACTTAGATCTAAGTGAAAAATGCAAAACTATAATTAGAATATAGGAGAAGATCTAGATGAAGTGGGTATGGTAATGATTTTTAGGCACAACACCAAAGGCACAATCCATGAAAGAAATGAAGGGTAGACTAGACTTCTTTACAATTAAAAACTTCTCTCCAGAATCCAGATGGTAGCTGTGTTTGTGGTGAAAATAACATGACACCATGTTGTTGAATCACTATGTTGTATACTTGAAACTAATGTAACATTGTGTGTCAGTTATACTCATAAAAATGCAACAAATATAAGAAAAATACTAAAATTTTTCATCTAAATAAAGACAAAATGAAAAGACTAGCAAAATCCACATGAATCAGTGTATAGACACAAAATAATCAGTATGGATAGTGGTAATTTTAAGGTACTGAAGTCTTCTAATGGATTCACTTTAATTGCTTTTTTATTTATTGACATAGCTCTAAAAGTTTAATTTATAGATGATTAGATTTAGGAATCCTAGTGTTCAGTTACATAAGTTTCAGCAATTATATACTGCAAGGAACAGACACATAAGATAAAACAATATTTTTTTACTCCAGAAAATTCTGTCCTTTTTTTTTTTTTTTTAAATGTTTTATTTATTTCTGAGAGAGAGAGAGACGGCATGAGCAGGAGGGTAGAGAGAGAGAGAGATACAGAATCTGAAACAGGCTCCAGGCTCTGAGCTGACAGTCAGCACAGAGCCCGACACGGGGCTCGAACCCACAAACCATGAGATCATGACCTGAGGCGAAGTCGGATGCTCAACCAATTGAGCCACCCAGGCGCCCCATGTCCTGTCTTTTTTCAATTAATTCTGTACCCAATTTAGGTAAACGTTTCCTGACTTCTAACACCATGAATTAGTTTTGTATCTCATATAAAGTTTGGATCTGGTTTCTATCATTAGTATTTGTTTATAGTTTTCATTTACCTGTGGAAATCAGCCATATATTCACACGTACTTTTAATCTTTTCCCTTAGATTATTTAATATATTTATCCTCATGTTAAACTTTTTTCCTAGTAGTTCCAATAATTTGGCCACCTGTGTGTGGTCTGTTGACTTTTTTTCCTTGTTGGGTATAGTTAAAATTTTCCTGCTTTTTCACATTTCTTACTACTTTGGATTATATGCGAGATATCACATGTTAAAGAACAGTGGAGAATTCATGAAATTTATTTGTCCTCAGAAGGGGGTACATACATGCACATGTCAAAATGTTTATGTGGGAAAGGAGCAAGGTGAGCCAGTCATATCTGTAGTGAATCTGGGTTTTATTGCAGCTTTACATTCAGTTCAACAGTGGCATTAAAAATTATCAGAAAAGGGTCATTATTTCCCCTTAAGGAAGGATCTAAGTCTTTGTAGTGGTGAGATTCCACAGAACTCTGTTCTTTACATCCAGTTTTCTGTATACTACATTCAAACTATTCTAAAGTCTAGAATATATTTCTCTAGTTTATAGCATGACAACTAGACTTTTCAGGTTCTTAGAGAACTCTCATTACATACAGACACACCTTGAACTTCCTCATACTTGGGTGTTTCTCTTTGTCTTGCCACATTCTTTCCTATCTCCATTCTCATTTATTTGTCCTACACAGTGCACTTTATGAAATCCCAGTGTACCTTGGAGGTCTAGCTCTCATTTCTCCTCTCTTGTCTTCATCTTTCAGATTAGATGAGGCTCCATGTACTTCAGAGACAGTCTTGCTCAGTTTTCTTGCCCAAACTCAATCCTTCAAATAGCCACGCTTATATTCAGTAAAGTCCACCTTAAGGGGAAATATCTTTTAGCTGTTTCTCCTGAAGTTTCCAACCTACACAGTTCACATCAGGTATTCTGAAATGTCCACTATGTTCTGAAAAGTGAGTCTTGGCTCACTTTGTAGCTATCACTCCTTGGGGCATTCTTTCAGCCCTCTCACAGTGGATAAAATTTGGATTGATTTCTACTTAACATTATTTATGTTGTATACTACTCATTTTCCAGACTTGAAAACAGCCATGGTCTGCTTATATAATGGCAAGGTATGGTACTGTTCAAAACGTCATTGATTTTTAATTACTGTTCTGGAATTTTTGTTTGTTTTTGAGTCCTTATCACCATGATTATTTTGAGATACTGAGATTTTATCATGTATTTGACTTGTTTTTCTTAGTAAATGAAATGGCGATCATTAGTAATGCTACATTTTAATTAAAGGTGGAAAACCATGATATCTTCTTTTAATTATCATTTGGGTTAAACTTAATTTTGAAGTAAAATAAGAAAGGGCATTCCTTCTGAGTTACAGAGGATAGAAGAAAAATTCACTGCCATCTGTTTAATGATACCGGCCATGATCACTCCCTAACGTATATCAAGTGTAATAAAATAAAGTTATGCTGGCTAATGCACAGATGATCTCTATTTAGATGAGTGATTTCCAATTCAATAATGTGTAAAATCAACTTTCCTCATAATAAGAATATAAAATATCCATTACATCTATTCCATATAGCAAGTGCCTAAGGGACCAGATCGGAAGGAAACTCTACACACTAAGATTTACACAAGAAAACAAAGATTTCCACCACATATAATATAGTATTTAGCTTATTATATTTACAGACCTTCCTAATGCTGAAATATTTGAAGGAATTTGTTGCTATTTAATAATTAACTGAATATATTTTTAAAAAGTTGTTGATAAGTTTTCCATTAGGCTTATTTTTGTCATTAAGGCTTGTTCTTAATCCAACAGTGCTATAGACAGGAGAAAAGCTATATTCCCAGAGAAAATGCAGCTTTTGATTCTGTTTTCAAATCCTTCTGTAGTCAAAGTATTTCTAAGGGATTGGTGAACCTACTAAAAGCACTTTTTGAGTGCTCAATCCATAGTAGTTATTGTTTGTTGCATTTTTCCTGAAATAATTCTATGTGTCTGCATCTTCTTATTAGTCAACTTTCATTTAGTGACTATATTGATGATATTATCAACGCTTTATTTACTATTTGAATGATTACTTTGTGTTATGTTGTAATATTATTAGAGTATTATATGTAAAATGTCATATTGTATATATAGCTATATGTATTATAAATGAAATATGTATATAATTATGTAGCTATATATACTGTGTATGTGATATATATGGTTAGATATATTTCTATATATATCTATAAATATGTAGATATAGCTAGATCATATGGTAATTGTTTACAATTAAGTATTTTTAAAACTTCAATGAAAATTTTAATATCTTCTACATGTGTTCTATAAATAACTGAAAATTGCATATTTTTTGTTGTCCAAATCATTATTCTTCAAGAACTATATATTTCTATTAAATGGCTAAAATCCAGAGCAGAGAATTTACAAAAACTATATATATATATATAACCTTCATTAACCAAATAATATATTTTATACACTAGATACTATATATGAGCAATATTATTTATAGCTATATATGGCATTTATTGAACAAGCATTTTCATTTTAAATTATGTTCTGGAGTGCTTCTAAAATTGGACAGGAAATTGAACTAATTGATATAACAGCATAAAGGATGAAAAATATTTTCAAGACCTCTAATTGAATCATTTGCTTATATCATAATGAAAATCCACACAAAAATGCACATTAGCCCATCTAGAGATCACGTAATACAAATGATGATTTATAGAATACAGTGACTTGACTCTAAATATCACTGTAAGCCTAAGTTCCTGAGAGGTTAGGATCTATAGCGAAATCAGAAGTGTTAGTGTTTTTAGGTAAAAACTTCTATGCTACAATTCTTATGTTTCATTGGATGTTTGTATAATTTTTATTCTCATCAAATTTTAGCCATTGTTAGTGTCCAGGTAAATTTTTAAACCAATTTAAAGAGTATTAATTATGTTGAAATTTTCTAAACTTTCATGTGTAATAATGAGATATTTATAATGATAATATAATTTTCCCAGTAGTCGTGTCTTTGAACTCTGCAAAATATATATTCCTGTATTGCTGCAGGTTAATCAAATCAGAATTTACTTATTACATTCAAATATTTTGTTGTTTACATGTTTAGTTTCTGCCTAGAAAAACAAACACCACCTCATGGATTAACCTAAGTCAAAGAAAAGATACATTTTTATGAAAGTAATAAGATTTAATTGAAATTTTTAATAATCCTGGTCAGAATGTTACCTGTATGATTTTATATGGACTTGGATATTATATCATTAAAAAAAAAAACATTGTTATTGAATGCTTGCTAATATGACAGTTAAATCTCACCACAAGAAAATTTTTACAAACAAGTAACAACCTTTTCACACAAATACTTTTCAGTGTATGAAAAATGTAAAATGGGTTGAAGTATTTTATAATTATCTCATAAAAATGGCCAACATTTGTGTGTATATGAATATATAAGACATATTCTATATTGTTATACATTTAATGTGATACAATATATAATAATATAAATTTACATAATATGTAATTTGTAAAGTGAATATAAATACATTTATCGATATGTACACACACACACACACACACACAACACAGCTCTGGCTATCCACATGACTAAATTAAGCACCTAATAAAATAAACATATTAACATAATAATGTTAGTAATTATACAAAAACTACAATATTCTTGAACTGGAAATATTCCTCACTGTGGCATGACATTTTAAGGAGACTAGTATGGCAAAGATCCAGTTTGAAGCTATCACTCACAAAAATGCTCCCCCAAGCTCCTTTTGTCTTTTAATTTATGCCATCTTTAATCTGAATCTTATGACAAATAGAGATATTTATGAGACTAGATCACTATGGAAGAGGTAAATTCCCAAATGGATTCCAGAAGTATGTACGTGACTACTACAGCAACTTTGAATGAAAATGGCTAGCTTGATCTTCATATCGTAATTTAGAAATTTTTGAAAAAATTATTTCAAAATTCTGATAAGATAAAGAGATGGCAAATTCAGATATTATTCAGTGCTCTGAAAAGCATTCTACAAATCAAGATAGATATAAAATCCTGCATCATCAATGTACTTAATGGATTAGAATTTATATTTTAGAATTATTTTCTTCAGCATCACACTTTATACTTACCAGTAGTTTGTTATAATAGTGATTATGAAAATCCATGTAATGTGAGATAAAGAAATATGGGCAAAAAATGACTTAATACTCATAATTTAAAAAGAATAAAATTATTCAGCTCATGACAAGATATGTGTAATGTGATACATTAATTTTGTGTTGCATTCTATGTATTTGGTAATATGTGAGAAAACATATTTGATTAATGTTGAGATAGTAATTTGGAAGCAGATAAAATTAACTGAAATTAATCTTCAAACTTGGATATTAGCAAAGATTAACTACAGTCTCTGATCTTACTATAATGTCAACATATATTTTTAAAAATTGCCATTTATAACCCTAAAACTATATCTGAGCTGATTTCATCATAGACCCAGATTAGTTTTTGAAAAAATATTCATGAAACAGAGAAAAATGATTTTGAATGTTTATATGAAAAAACACATTTCCTAAAAATGGAAACTTACCATTTTTCAGAGTTTGTCATATTAAACCTAATGATAACGATAGAAGTGAATAAAACTTTTACTTAAATATAAAATAATGAAAACAACATTGTGCTGAAATGCTGGGAAAAAATTCTTACCCTTCTGTCTCATGGGAATTTTTTAAATTGCTTCATTATCTAAAAATTTACGAATAATTTAATCTACCTAGAATAAATTTGTAGTAAAATATTCAGCAAGAAATTCTGCAAAATATTCAGACCTACTGTGCTGACAAGGGTAAATAGAAGAAAATATTCTGTGACCTTGGCCAAGTCATCTTTTAAGTTCATAGATTACTTCTTCTGTAACAAAATATGAGCCAAGAGGTCTGGTCACATACTCTGTAATTACTGGTTTGTAGAAATCTATGGTGAATTCTCTATTATTGACTTAGTTAAGGAGACAGATGGTAATCACATGCAAGAATACATGCTGATTTTACTTAGAAAATTAAGATTTTAAATGAGTTAATCCTGTTTTAACTTTAAAGTGTGTGTGCTGTGCTTTCGTTTTACTTTTCCTATTATAGAATATTGTCTTACTGTTCATACTGATAATAAACAAAAAAAATCAGTCTTCAGTCAAAATAGATGACTTGCAGATAATGGTAACTCATCAGTTGTGGTCAACAGTACAAGACACATTTCCCGTAGTTTTTGAAAACCCACTTTTCCTAATTTAGATAGTTTTTCTTACCAAACATTGTGTCATATAAGTGAAATTAGAACAAAGATAAGGAATTTCATCTTGAAAGATTAAGTATATACATTTCTAAGTATATCCATAATAAAATAAAATTTACTTATGAGGCCAAACTTTGTTTTTAGAGAAATAGGAGGTTCCTGCTAAAGAGGATCTAAATCAGAGTTTTCTACTTTACTTTTTTCTATTATGATAAAAATACAATCTTCCTGAATAACAAATCAGAGTAATTATTAATAATTTCTGAAAGAAAATGGTAAGAACACAAATCACTTCTATTTGTGGGGAAACTCTTGTGTAATTGAGCTGTGAGCTGAATTAGCTTTTTGTTTGTTTAATTTTACAGAGAATGCCGTTTTTACTAAAGTGAATGATAATGTATGCATATTCAGATTTGGATTTTGGCATGTATTTTCTAGAAAATGACTGAAGTGCATCACATTCAGCAAAATAATTGGCACTCTGTTGCCATTAATAAAATTTGAGCGTTATAGTGAAAATTTTGGAAAACATAAATGGCACTGTGTGCTCATAAACTTACTAATCCTTAAATTGCCATAAATTGAGATCATCAGTGATTTTAACAGATGTGGTTATCTATTTTGAATAACAAATATGTCAATGTATGACAGCTTGTACAACTCAGTGAACTGTTATTTTCCAAGTGAACAATGCATGATGCTCGATAATAATACATAGGTTAAGGATCTATTCAAAACACAAACTAGACTAATAGGTTATAATTTAATAGACTATAAAAATTAATCAATATGGTTCCATATAATATACCTCAAAAACATTTAATAAATGACCATTTGCCAAATTTTGTATATTGTCTAAATATATCCACATTATATGAAATGGCTACTAACATATCTGTTCTTTCCCAACTACATAATTCTTTTGTCCTCCAGCTTTATTGAGGTATTATTGACAAATTTTGTATGTATTTAAGGTGTACAACCACACACACACACACACACACGCACACACACACATACACACACACACACACATTATGAATTGGCCAGTATAGAAGATATACTTAATTTTGATTTTAATTTGTATCCAGAAATGTCACACATGGAAATTTATTTCAAGGCTACAAAAATACAAATTATAAGTCTATTTTTTGTGTCATCATTTGTAATTTAATACTGTAATTAATGTAAATAGATGTATGTATATATAATGTATTGTGAGATAAAACAAATGAATAAATATGTTATTGTAGTTGGAATCTTAGATTTTGCAATGGGAGAAAGGAGAAAGGTATATGTTTAAGAAGAAAAATCCTGTAGGATTAAATTTGAATTAGAAGAGTCATTGTAAATTCATGAAAATTGATCTTTAAAAATAAGTCTTTTTTTTTCCAAATTACCACAAAACCAGTCTTGTCTTGGGTGGCACATCTGTCTTGAATGCTTCTATCATTCCCATAGAATATCAAGGTCTTATTTGTGAATTAGATGATTTTAAGTCTGGAACAGGAAATAATCCAAGATAAGCCTGGACTATTCTAATTACTTAATACAAGGGTACTATTAAAGACTATTACACACTTATCAAATTGACTTAGTATGTAACATCCATGAGAGCATAATGTATTTTAAAAAAAAGAAAAAAAAAACAGCTCATTTTCACCTCTAAATAATCCTAAGCACCCAAATAAATATTTTTAAAATTGGTTACAAAGAAAAAGAGTCAAGTATCTATTTTAAATTCATATAGGAATTTCATCAACCTATTAATAATGGAAAGGCACTATTAAGGCAGTACTTGACTAGTAAAGAAGGAATAATAGATTTAGACCATTGCTATTGTTTCACTATCAAGGAAATGGTGGATATAAGCAATGGTTATCAGTGATTGCTGATATCTCAAAACATACAATACTCAGGCATTATATGCATCATGACAGACCAGAACACACCTGTGATAATATCTTAAAACTGAGTTGCAGTAAGTTTTTGGATCTTGTCAAAAAGATTATCCTCTCTATTGAATTGCCTTTGCTCCTCTGCCAAAGATCAGTTGAGCATATTTGTGTGGCTCTTTGAAGGCTCTCTATTATGTTCCACTGATCTGAATGGCTCTTTTTTCACTATCAGGTTCTCTTGATTTCTGTAGCTATAACCATACCTTTTGAAATGTTAGTCCTGCAACTTTGTTCTTCTTCACTGTTGTGTTGGTTATTCTAATTTTTTTTTTACTTTTACTTTTCCATAGTAATATTAGAGTCATGTTGTGTCTATTAATAGTGGGTTTTTTTGGAGGGGGGAGTGTTGAGTAGGATCTCACAGATTTTAGGGAACCTGTGGGAAAATTGACGTCTTAATTTTGTATCTTTGCATTCATGAACATGAACTATCTCTTTTATTTAGATTTCTTTTACATTGATTTATTACTGACAGAGTGAGACAGAGCATGAACAGGGGAGGGACAGAGAGAAAAAGAGACACAAAATCTGAAGCAGGCTCCAGGCTCTGAGCAAGCTGTCAGCACAGAGGCCGAAACGGGGTTCGAACGAACGACCGTGAGATCATGACCTGAGCCGAAGTCAGACGTTCAACCGACTGAGCCACCCATGCGCCCCATTTAGATTTTTTATTTGTTTCTTTAGAGTTTTGTAATATTCAGCATATGGAGTTTACATATAATTGTTTAGTTTTGTACAAGTATTTAAATTGAGAGGAGCTATTTATATTATTTTATGTTTCAGTGTCTATACGCTCATTTCTAACAACTAGAATGTAACTAATTTGTGTGTGTTAATCTTGTCCTGTAACCTTCCTAAAATAATTTATTAGTTATAGAATTTTACTCTTTTTGCAGTAGATTCTTTAGGATTTCTTGCATAGACAAACATGTCATATGATAATAGGAACATTTATATATATTTTCTCCTTTTGGGTATATATGCCTTTTATTCCCTTTGCTTGCTTCATTTTCCTGATAAGAACTACCACTAATTTATTCTGCTCTCACCATTTTTTTCAGTAAATTCCTGTATATTTTGTTAAGGATTATTCTTCCAATATTTATGAGGAATATTAGGCTATAATTTTTATTTACTATTTTATTCTGGTTCTAGTTTCAGACTAATACAAACTTTATAAAATGGATTGAAACTCTTTCCTTTTCTTCTATTTGATGGCATATTAAATACATGTTATTATCTTTATGACAATTTATACTTTATTACACTTTAATAATAATATTAATATTTTTAGAGTGGTGATATACAGTATAATTTGTTGGACCTACCTCAAAATAATTAAGAGATTGGGAAAGATGTACAAGCTTATGATTTTCCACAGTTGAAAAATGTTTAATTTGGGTAATGGGCATATTGTGGTTCATTATTCCTGTCTCTTTACTTTTTAACACATTAAAATTCTTAATAAAAAGTTGCGTTATTCAACTCCTCATATCATTACCTTATAGCTAGTTTATAATTACTACTTAGGATTATATCACATTACTAAATGCTAAATGACATTTGTTGTATATTTGTTTTGAAATACAAAGTCATTTTTAAAATAATTTTTCACTTTAGTCCCTTTTATGAAATTCTTTTCTGAATGTATTCAACAGAGTTATGGGGGGAAAAGCCATATGGCATCTGTCATGTGTGTTTTATTTTTTTAAAAGGCCATTCAATTTCTTCTCATCTGCTGTCACCCTTTTTGAACAAGAATAAACATGACAGATTCATGGTTGGAGGACATAGAAAAAACAACTTGTCAGTCATACATTCTCAAGATTGTATTTGTGTCTCAGTACACAGGAGAAGCTGAATGGTTACAAGGATTGTTTTGTTACTATCATTATTAAATGTTATTTGCTTGTTTTGTCTATTTTTGTTTTTTGTAATAGAAATAAAATATCAATTTTAATTAGAAATATTCAAATCATCTTTATATGATCAGAAATTATTAGCTAAATCTATTTAAAATATTTAATTTATTATTTCTCTTTTTCCAAGTACCTCAAACCTATAGACAAATTTAAGGCATAGTAATTGAAGACAGAATGAGTAAACCAAGTTGGGCTATTGTCCTAACTCAGCCAAATAAAAATTCTATTTCCTCAGAAATACTTAAACTAATTTTCTTCATTTCTTGACTCCACATTCCAGTGTGGACTATATACATATATAATACATCCATTTTATATGTATACATTATATGCTAGGTAATAGGAAAATAGAAATTACTTAAAACAAGAAGAAATATTAATACAAGGATATAAAATAAGAAGGAGATTGTTGAAACCAATTAGAATAGAGAACTAGGTGCATAAATGTTTGTGAATTTGCCATTATTTTTGGATTTGAAGCTTCTCTAATATACCTGTTTAAACATAACATATATAGTTTTCCTTCAAAATAACTATACACAATTGAAAGACTCAAAATCAGAAGGCCAGGATGTTTGTAAACAGCCATAAACTACAAAGCAATGAATGACCTATCATTCTGGGGGGAAAAAAGTGAAATTAAATTCCTACAAATGGATCAGGTACTGAAATTAATTAAGTAAATTAATTGTTCTTCCTCTTCAAATATATTATGCATGCGTCTAATAGTCACCATTTATTTTATGAAATGTAGAAAATAAGAAACTTAAATAGAATATCAAATGGAAAGCATGCTGGTGACTTTTATTTAACAAGCTTACCAGTATTCCTTGGAAAGAGAATGTTTTAAAAATCTGTTTAGTTTTAACTCTGTGGTAAATAACTTCTAGAACCAAATGTTTCATCAATATTGAAAGTTTTTCCAAGTATACAAAACAATAGTAATTATTACAATATAGATAAGTATATTGTACACATATCTAGGAAAATATTATTATGATTTTATTGAAGGAATAGGACTGAAAATATATATTTAATTTCATAAATTTATATAGCATTAATATTATAGGATAAATATATAACTTTATTCTCTGCAGTCTCATTAACATAATAATTCCCAAATGGAGTATAATACCAAATATATAGTAAGTAATTAAATATATTTGTAAAAATATGAATAATATTGAATTACATGTATCATTTTTAATTATTTGAAGCCCCATAAATCATTTTTGAAACAAGATGGGGTATGTGCATGTTCGTGTATGTGAAATGGTATGTTTCTCTGGGTTTACATGTATGACTTTACCTCTCAACTGTACTGTTGTGAAAGTTTACTAACTACTCTCATTTTTCCTGACAATATATAAATCAAAGTGACTTTTTCAAGATGTAAGGCCTGTGATATTACTCTTGTACTTTATAGCTTTGGTGCCTTTCTATTTCAGTTAAAATAAAATTCAAATTAATTATGTCAGCTTATTCTTGTATAACCCAATACTCTTGTATCTGGTAGGAAAGCGTAATGGAACAGCTACTTTAGAAATCAGTTTGGCAATTTCTTAGAAATCTAAAGACACAAGTGCAATTTGACAGAGAAATTCCATGTCTAATAGGGATCTTCTACTCATGGAAAATGGAAATGTATGTTTATTCAAAGACAATGACACCATTGTGTTTGTATCATCTTTGTTCTTAATCACTAGAAACTGGGAAAAACAGATGTCCTTCAACCAGTTAATGGACAAACAGTTGTACAGCTTTATAGTCGACTACTAATCTGTAGTACCAAAAGAACAAACTGTTGATTCACACAACAACCTTGAAGAACATTAAATACAGTTTGCTTGAAAGAACCCAGACCTCAAACACTATGTATGGTATGATTTTATTTATATGACATTTTTGAAAAAGTAAAACTAAGGGGATGAATAAAAAGGTTGATGATCAGGGTTGAGAAGTAGGGGCAAGGATTGACTGCAAAGAGAAAAGTCTTGTTGTGAACCACATGTTCTTAGAGTTCTGTTACTGTAGTGGTGGATGCCAGTTGTCATGGATACATTACATTATGCATTTGTCCAATAGCATATATCTTTACACCAGTGTAAAGAGTATAGATTTTTTTTAAAAATCTTTGTAACATTTTTAAAATTTGTTTTTGAGAGATAGAGATTGAGCAGGGGAAGGGCAGAGCGAGCTGGAGACACAGAATCCAAAGCAGGCTCCAGGCTCTGAGCTGTCAGCACAGAGCCCAACTCAGGGTTTGAACCCATGAACTGTGAGATCATGACCTGAGCTGAATCTAGACACTCAACTGACTAAGCCACCCAGGTGCCCCTAAAGAGTATGGTTTCATTGATACTTTAAATCAAGCAAAATGTGAGAGTGCCCAAGGTTGAGTGGAGACTGGGACAAATGAATATAAGTATATTTCAAATAAATCAGATAGTGCCTTGTAGAATCATAGAAAGAAAGGAGCTGACCACAGTAAATTGGAGAGCAGTGTTCTTACAGGATATTAAAGGATAAAGACAAAAAATAATTATATACAAACACAGTGCTTTAGGTAAATTTGTTTTAAATCATTTTGTAAGATAGGGGAAAAGACTTTCTGTTTAACTCATGTTTTTATCTGTTTGTTTTTAATAATTCCAAGTGTACTTGGGAGTCCACTGAATTATATGAAGTAGGGCGGGACCATGGTCTAATTAATATGTTTAAATGCTTCCCTTAGCAATTGTGTTGAAAAATTATTTCCAGGTGGACAGAAGGGAAGTGCAGAAACTAGATAGGAGGTTATTGAAGGATAATAAACATTAGGTGATGCTTTTGTGGTCTAAGGTAAAAGTAATGGATATGACAAATGTACATTTTCCAGGTTTATTTTAGAAGTAGAGTTTGATAGGGCATACTGGCAAATTAGATATGGAGGTGATGGAGGTACAGAGGTTTTAAAAATGCCTAATATTGGAAGATACAGGCTTCCAGAATTAAGAAGCCATGGGGATAAAAGTCACAGCATGGGGAATATAGTCAATGAGAATGTAATAGCACTGTATGGTGACTGATGGTAGCTGTACCTGTGGTAAATGTAGCATAACGTGTATAGACTTGTTGAATCACTATGTTGTACACCTGAAACTAATGTAACATTATGAATCAACTACACTTCAGTTAAAAAATTAAAACTAAAGTGCCTGATTTCATAGCTTGAACAAATCTATGGATGAAAGTTCTCCTGATTAAGATGTCCTTTCATATGATGCTTTCTAACTGTACTTCTGATAAATTCACAGTTACTCATCAAACTAGACAATATCCATCCCCCATTTAAACTGAAGATTATCTTCTTAGTGCTACCTAACTCATATACTTTATATATCTATTAATGTTTCTTTTTTTAATTTATTTATTTTTGTTTATTTCTAGCATAGAGAGAGAGAGACAGCGTGAGCAGGGGAGGGTCAGAGAGAGAGGGAGACACAGACTCTGAAATAGGCTCCAGGCTCCGAGCTGGCAGTCAGCACAGAGCCCGACGCGGGGCTCGAACCTACGAACCGCGAGATCATGACCTAAGCGAAAGTCGGACGCTTAACCGACTAAGCCACCCAGGCGCCCCTCTGTTAATGTTTCTTAATACCATTTTGTGAATTATTAAATGACTTTTTTTTTTTCCTGCAAGGATGAAATCATCTTGAAGAGAAGGGATTTTTTTAAAAAAATTCTGTATCTTCCTGGCTTTGTAAGATTTCATGACACATGTTAGAGTCATACAATATAGTAGCTAGTAGCCACACATGGCTAATTCAATTGCAATTGCAATTAATCAAAAATAGATTCTTTAGTTATATTATCCAATTTCAAGTTTTCAGTAGCCATATGTGGTTAGTAGTTATTGTATTTGACAGAGCAAATTCCATTCCATTTCCATTATTGCCGGTAGAATAGTGATGTTAAGTGAATGTCAATACATTCATGATAAATTGAAATAAAATAGAATTGTTAAGTGGCAGCACACCACTATTCTCTATGAAATATGTAATTACTATACCTCTACAAGTATTAATTACCTTATGTCCAGTTTTAGTTGGTCAAGCATGTCTCATTTTTTAGTATAGAAGCTTCCATTTATAAATAAATGTAACAGTGTAAGTAGCTAATTAAATAGTAATCACAGAAAATACATAATTTAAAAGTGAGTATATGCATGTGTATATTTAGTAAATTTTCTCTGTAAACTATAGTAATAGATTTGATGTCACGAATACCTATAGATAATTAAAGAAATTGATATACCCATCAATTTGGAGTATAAGAAGGTTCACATATCTCCATTTCCATGTTTTATCAAGTCTGAAAAATTTAGTCTCTCAATTAGAATATTTAGTTTACTTATATTTAATGAAATTTTTTAAACAACTGGTTTTGCATCTACTACCTCACTACTTATTTTCTATATGAATCACCTTGTGAGGTTTTTTACATTGATTTTTTTTCTCTCTTCTTGCCTGTATTATCCAAGTATTGATTTCTTCCTATAATTTTGTTAAAGTTATTTTTAATCTTTTAGTAGGTATTCTAGAGATTGCTACATGTAACCTTGGGATGTTTCATTTTATTGCAAAATATTACTGTTATTACTTCCTTGATAACACAGGAAACGTAGTACTTTAACTTTCTTTATTCTCCTCTTTTGCATTATTATTTTATGCACTTTAGTTATCTTTAAAACCCTATTTATTACTATTATCCATTACTATTGTTTTAATAAAGTTATTGTTTGCTCAGCATTCGTTATATTTTCCTTTTGATGCTTTTTATTCCTCTCTGTGTGTCATTTTCTCTCTTGTTCTAGCACAAGGAACAGTAAAGCCTCCTTCCCTTTCTGAAGGAAGAAAACATCATCTACCATCTTATTTCTTTAATAAACATGCCAGAAGGCAAAAACCACATGTTCAGGAATCTAGAGATTAAAAACACAGCTCGTACAAGCAGAAATATTGTAACCCAGATAATGGAGGTTAACTAACAAGTCGTTTAAAATAATGATTAATGCTGTTTTTTTAAAAAAAAAAAAAAACATAAAATGAACAAAATAGAAAAGAATGTGGAGCATCTCACCAGATAACTGAAATACATAAAATAGTCACATGAAACTTTAGAATGTACAGTGCAATATCTGAAATTGGCATCTCTTTAGGTAGACACAGCAGAACTGAAAGGACCGAAGGCAGGATTGTAGGGATGGAAGACAGGGAATGGCCAATACTATGCTGACGTACAAGAAGCAGTCATGACTCAAAATACAGAAAAGGACAATAGAATCTGTGGGATAAGGTCAAAATATCTACCACTCACATATTTGGAGTCAAAAAGAGAAGAGAGATTGAGGGCCATCAGTTGCTCCCAGTGCAAATAGGGACTGCACAGTTCTGAGCCTTGGTACCGGCGCTTGAACCTAGCATGGCTTCACTCGGGACCAGCTAAAGCACTCATTTATTATTTGTACCTCACCTGAGTGCTGATAAACTCTGCTGTACAGAATTTTCTCTATTGAATATTTGGTATCCCGCTTCCTCCAGCTTCTGACCCAAAAGCAAACATAAGCTTGGGACAGCCCCAGGCTCTGCCAAAATTTCTGCCAGTTCATTTCTTACCTAGTTTTCTATTGTGGCTATAACAAATTACCACAAGTTTCATGGCTTAAAACAATACCAATGATTTATCTTAGAATTCTGGAAGAGAGAAATCTGACACAAGTCTCCCTGGGCTAATGTCAAAGAACTGATAGGGATATCTTCCCTTCTGGGAGCCTTAGGAGAGATTTAGTTTCCTGGAGGTTGCTTGAATCTCTTAATTTATTGCCGCCTTCCTCCATCTTTAGAGTCAGCATCATAACATCTCTGTGACACTTCTATTTTAAATTCCCTTTTGACCATATACAGAAATGTTTTCTGCTTTGAAAGACTCAAGCAATAAAATTGGGCCCACCTGTTTAATCCAGGATAATCTGTCTCTCTCACAGTTAGCTGATTATCAACCCTAAATGTATCTGCAAACTCAATGTCCTTTTACAGGTTTTCAGGGCTATTATTCTGCCTTGCTTGAGTTTGGATCTTTGTGGTAGAAATAGGTCATTTAGGCAGCCACTTGAGAAAAAGCCAGAAGACACATTTGCCCCTCTTTATAGTTCTGAAATTATTGCTCAGTTGTAGATTTCTGAATGCTTGTTTTGAAAGGAAAAATGAAGAGCAGCTTGCCACAACATTTCTTTAACAATATTTACTAATACATACCCAGAATTGCCACATGCATGCAGGTTAAAGTCTATCAAAGAGCACCCCACTGAGGTTCTCCCTTCTCTGGAGTCTAACCTCTTTGGGGTCCTATTGCCTTTGTAGCTCTCTACTTCCTTAAGCCAGTTGATTCCTGTGTTTTAACTACATTTTTCTAGTGCTTTTTGTAGGAGTGCTGATCCATTTGCTAGCTAAAAATCCCTCTTGGAAGTTGGAGGCTGCCTTTATTATTTCATTTTTCAACCTAAAAATTATATAACACAATATTTTAAATGTGTAGATTAAAAACAATGAAAGAAACCAACTAAAGTCCAACAGTAGCCTGCCTGATACTGTGGAGTTTAGGTGATAAAACTAGTTCCCTATCGTCTTGATGTTTAGATTGCACCTGTTTGTATTGGACCACTCTGACCTAAATAATTCAGTCTTGGTTTTATATAAAGTGTTCAGAAAACCGAACAGCTCTTTCCAAATATTCCCTAAACATTTCACAAGTTCAAAACAATAATCACTATTCACTGGATAGTTTGTCATATAACAGATGTCTTAAATATTTTTTCTCTTTTCCTAAGTGAACAATACAAACTGAAAATTAGATGAGTTATTTGTCGTCTTGTCAATTAAAACATTACTAACTATAGGAAGACTTTTTTAAATAAAAATACTCTTTAAAAATCTTAAATTCTTGTGTAATATGTATAATAATGAAAATCATTTTGACTTAATACTGTTTTCTTAAAATGTCACCAGTTAAGAGTCAGGAAATATTTAGATGAATAATTTAACTTTTCAGAGAAGCACAAACAGTCCTGAAGTGTCCAGATCATGATCCTCAGCTCAGCTTTATCATCAGAAATCAAGCCTTGAAAATCCCTTTAGGAATTCTCTAACTATTACTATAAGTCGTAAAGATGATCAAAAGTTATTTAGAAACTGTTATTTTATTCTTAATATGAATTTAGTTTCCATTGCTTGCCGTTGAGCCTGTGTGGTCAAAACAGGTCTCTTGGGCAGCCATATGACATAAAATCCAGAAAACTTGATTGTTCCTCATTATGTCCTGATATTATTACTCAATTGTAGATTCCTGAATGCTTTATGAAAGGGGAAATGAAGAGTGGCCACATTTCTTTAACAATATTTGCTATTTTTTTTTCAAATGCACCATCCTGGAGATGCACAATTTTCAATTTTTATATGCTTCTTTGTAAAAAGTGTGCAGATAAATCTCATTTGATGAATATTAGATAGAGACAGTGTTTCTTATTCTTACTGGTATTATAATTCTCAATGGTTAAAATTTCTAATCACACCATCCAAAGCAATAAATAATAATGCTTAAAAACATAGAGGCTGGAAGAAGAATGAAATCTTGCCATTTTCAATGATGTAGATTGAGCTAGAGAGGATTATGCTAATTGAAGTAAGTCAGAGAAAGACAAATAACATAGGATTTCACTCATACGTGATTTAAGAAACAAAATAGGTGAACTTAAGGGAAGGGGGGAAAAGAGACATGGGGGGAAGCAAACCATAAGAGACTCAATGGTAGAGAACTAACTGGGGGTTGTTGGAGGGGAGATGATGGGGAATGGGATAAATGGATGTTGGGTATTAAAGAGGGCACTTATTTTGATGAGCACTGGGTGTTATATGTTGGTGATGAATCACTGAATTCTACTCCTAAAATGAATATTACACTATATGTTAACTAACTAGAATGTAAATTAAAATTGGGGGTAAAAAAAAAAACACATAGAGGCTTGAAGCCATTAAACATATATTGTAATCTCTGCACTCCACCTGTTGATTGTGTGACTTTGTGCACATTTTAAAGCTGTCCATTGTCTCAGATTTTGTACTAGTGAACAGATATAACAAAAGTAACTTATTTTATTCCTTTATTGAGAGAATGAAATAACTTAGGATTTTAAGCATCTTAAACATTAACTTAACACAAAGTAAGAGCTAAGTAATTAAAGTTATTGTTTTCTAATATTTGGTACATTTCAGCTGTGCTGCTCCTCCTTGATTAAGGCACTGTACAGCACCATGTAACTGAAGATGTCTCTGTTGATGCCAGGTACCAAATACTTGATATCACTCATACAGACAAACATGAATGCACACACACACACAACATGCACACACACTCTTACATTCTAAGGTTTCGTGATCTTTATCTTACACACACACACACACACGTGTAACCACCACCATCATATTTATCCCTGATAACAAATATTGAATGCCACTACACTCACCATTTTCCAGGTACTCTGCTAAGTGTTTTGCATTAATATCTCTTTGTATTCTGAAAGCAGTTGTTTGAGATAGGGACTATTATTATGACTATATTATTGAGGCATAGAGACCTCAGATAACTTAACTTGTCATACATCTAGAAATAACAGAGCAAGGATTCAAACTGAGTTCTACCTGAACCAATGTCAGGGCTCATACCCAATTCACTGCCTAGAGAAGAGACTAGTCAGTTTATTCAGAAAGCATTAAGTAGAAACATTAACCTGATTGTTAAGTGGAAGTCTTGTAAGGACTTTTATTCTTCTACTGCTAATGAAAATGAAATACAAAATTATAATTCACTAAAAAGCAAGGTTATTTTATTTTTCATTTCTATTTGACCAACTTGGACCAAATATAATAGATAACTAGTTCCTAGTATTTGACAAACTTTGGCTTTTTATACTTTCATCTCTTTTATCACTATTTAGAACATTCCAACAGAGGTCTGGTTTTTTTATACCATTTACTCTATATAAATCAGTTTTCAAGGTAAAATAAATTCTATTCTCTCACATCCACTTTCTTTTTGACTTTTCACAGCAACTGTCCTTTTCAACTGGTTTTGAACTCTTAACAGGATAGTTGATATATATTAGAAAATCATTTTTTTTCTCTTAAGCAAAGAGTTGCATTAAAACCTGAAAATCTTCAAAGCACTTTGAAATTTTACACTCTAAAAAGACAGACTTTATTTACCCAGATAATATCATATGATGCCTTGTAACTCCAATCTCCTAATAAGATTGGTCGTGTTGGATTACATTTTGATACTAACACAGATAAAGGAGATAAAAACAAAACAAAAGTATCAGAGTTTATCTTCCAAATCAGATTTACACACACACACACACACACACACACACTCACATATTTTCTACATGAAATAACTTTTATTAAAATTGATTTTAATAGTTTAGGTAACTCTATTTTAGCCCTCTATAATAGAAGGAGAAATTATATAGTATGATAAAATGACACAGTAATATACCTATCCTACATAGTGAAGCAGGAACTGACTTTGAATTCATTTATTCATTCACTTATTCACTTATTATTGTCTAATGTTTAAAGTAACCTTGGGAAGTGATCAAGGCTCCATTTCTTTTTCTGTTAAAATAGACTCTCCGAGAATATAATCAATACATTTCCAAATTTTCTGATTCCTTCAGGGCATGAAACATAAGTGACATAGTACTGTGCCTAAGGAAGTACTAAAAGAAGCATGAAGCAAATAAATAATTAGGTCCAGCCTTTTGCTTGTCATGTAGTCTGACAAGATGGAAAACTGCACAGCAGACCTTTTTAAAAGATCTGTTACTACAATCTTAATATAGCACTTACAAGAAGGAACCTAAATAATATAGAATTAAAAATCAGCATTTATTAGTGAAATGAACAGGAATCAAAGATGTCATTGTGGATGTCATTAGTGTCTAAGAAGCCCATTCTAAGAAAAGACTACAGAATATGGCTGGTGAGGATTTGGGAAACATTCAAGACCACTGAAGTTCACATTTGGCAGTGAACTGTAATTAAAGACCTTGATACAGTTTAACATAGACAGACCTCAACATCAAATGGACTTGGATCAAAACTTAGCATGAGGTGTCATGGAATATTAAATGTGTCCTCTAGAGTTTTCTCTGGTAGATCTTTGTCTATTTTTATTTGAATATGGACATAAGTTTTTCTGTCACAAGTTCCATCACTCTTCGTTGCCATGTGTCTTTCCTGGAACACCCATATCTTTCATTTACTTTTCTTTTACAATCCATACAGATTCATCCGTACTTTCTCTTAATCTTCTTGTTACTAGTCTGAATGTAATTAAGAAAAACTAGAAATTAATGATTATCCACTTTACTTTTTTAATTTTTTAATGTTTTTATGTATTTCAGAGAGAGAGAGAGGCAGCATGAGCAGGAGAGGGCCAGAGAGAGAGGGTTACAGAATCTGAAGCAGGCTCCAGTCTCTGAGCTAGCTGTCAGCACAGAGCCCGAGGCTGGGCTCAAACCCACGAACTGTGAGATTGTAACCTGAGCTGAAGTCGGACGTTTAACCAACTGAGCCACCCAGGCGCCCCCGTAATTGCCCACTTTAACAATATTCTGAAAGAGATTAATCGATTGGAAAATGTATTTCCTGTTCATATAGTTATGCAGTATGGGTTTTAATAGACCAAATTTTTTAAGATGTTAGAGGAGGAATACATTATTTCAAAAAGATCGAATACTCAGAAATTAGGCCCTTGCTCTTGTGTTATTTTTGAGGGAACTGTGAGACTCTCTAAAACTGTGAGACATTTACTTATGTATGTATGTATGTATGTATGTATGTATTTATCTCAGAATCTTTACTAGGAGATGGCAAAGCAAAATTACACTAGTAGGTGCTTAAGAAATGAAATGAAACTTTAAAAATTCATAATCTCACTGTATCATTACCTAATTTTTCTATTTTTAATATATAGCCACATTCCAAAATATTGTTTTGGAGGCCCATAAAATTCACAGAATAGAATTAAATCTATTGATAAGATAGAGGAATCTAGTTCAGCCTGAAAGGGTCATATCAGAATGGAAATACAAATAAAATATTGGTTTGTGAGCATAATTTATCCTGAAAACATTCTTGTCATCCAAAGCACTTTTACATCAAAGCAAATTTCAAGAACCATTGGCTCAGTTGTGATCATGTGATGTGTGGCATCACGTACTACTTGTATTACAATACGTTGCTCGTCTATCAAGTTATAGTTTATTAGAAATGTTTGCTCATTTTGAGGAACACTCACAGTAGAAGTTACTCACAATCCAAGGTTTTACTGTACTTGATTTGCCTAAGAGTAAAGCTGTGGTCTTAAGCACAAGAATTGGCTGAGGTACCAAGTGGCAACACATAAGATCTCTGAATAATTAGCATTGCCTGGAGATTGCCTGAGAAAATTATCAAAGAGGACATAGTACAATACTTGACTTCCTAGAGCCAGTCAAGATACATCCAGGAACTATTGTTATTTGAAAAATAAAGTGTTGCATTGTGAGGCAGAGAAATTAGAAACCAAGATGTTGCAAAGAAATGCCTATTTGAAAACGATTTTATAATAGGAGATAATATGGCAATATTTTCTTCTGTCGCTGACTTTGCAAATATGTAGTACCTTATATAAAGAGTAATAGAACAATCTTATAGAAGGCAATTATGGTATTCAATGACATAATGCATTTGCAATGTTCCAGACATTGCTTTTAATACTCTGCGTATATTATCTAATTGAATCCTCATATGTGCTTCATAAGGTAAGTACTATTACCCCCATACAGAAGATGAAACAGACACA
This sequence comes from Hyaena hyaena, assembly GCF_003009895.1. Taxonomy (NCBI): domain Eukaryota; kingdom Metazoa; phylum Chordata; class Mammalia; order Carnivora; family Hyaenidae; genus Hyaena; species Hyaena hyaena. The sequence goes on along the minus strand of NW_024081353.1, from coordinate 906,910 downwards.
GAGAATATGTGCAAAATCACATATTTGGTTAATGTTGGTGCCAGTATCTACTAAAATTTTGTCAACTCAAGTCATTCTTTCTTAAAGCTATTTCATTCCCAGGTGTATACAAACAAAATATTTTAATTCTAGAACTTATAAAAATTATGCATATATATGATGTATTAAAATGATAGAATGACACAGCACTGAAAAGAACAATAAACTTATCCCTCTGTGAAATAACACAGATTTATTAAAACTGGACAGTAGGTTTAAGAATTGTTCTTATGAAATCATCTATAATTTTATATCATTTTCTGACAAGTTATACTAAATATTACTTAAATCACTTTATTTTTTACTGTTTTTAAATGTTTATGTATTTTGAGAGAGATAGTGAGTGAATAGGGGAGGGGCAGAGAGAGCGGAGGAGACAGAGAATCCCAAGCAGGCTTCCCAGCTGTCAGTGCCAGAGTCCAATATGGGACTTGATCATGGAACCGGGAGATCATGACCTGAACTGAAACCAAGAGCTGGATGCTTAACCAATTGAGTCACCCCAGCATCCCTTAAATCACTTTAAACTAAAAGATGAGATATTTATGTCTCTTCTTTGTTATCTTTATCTTTAAATCTTCCTATCAATGAACTATTGAGTTATTTCATTTCCTCAAGTCCTCAAAAAAATATTTTTGGTATTTCTTGATCAGAGTAACTACTTTATGACTGTGTGTGTTGCTATCTAGGAGGAATTTTGTTTATCAGTCCTTTTTTCATCTAGCTAGCTAGATGATAGCTAGATAGATATTGGTAGATCTCTAATTATAGCTATAGATACATATCTACAGTATATATATCTCATATGTGTGTGTTTGTGTGTGGATATGTATATATCCATTTAATACCAAGGAATAATTTTGGATCAAATGATATATGTGCTTGATCTTTTTATAAATTTTTCCATAGTACTTTCATGGATTCTCTCCCACAAAACAGTAACACTATACTGGTTCTATTTTTCCTGTAAAATTTAGAAACAGTTTTCTGGTCAAAAACTTCTTTGTCACTTTGGCTGAGAGTACATTAGATTGTATTGATTAACAAAGGGGGGTTTTGCATTTTGTTATTTTGAAACTTCTTATATATTAACCTGACTTCTTTATGTCTTTGTTATACTTTAAGGAATTTTTAAATATTTTATAAAAAATATTTTATGTAGACATGCTATATAGTTCTAGTTACATTTCTTTTATGTATCTTAACATTTTTTGTTTTATTATTATAAATGAAGGCTTTTTTATCTTCTAGTTGATGGTTGTTCCTATATGAGGTTACTGATTCTTGGATGGTATTATTATTATTTAAGTTTCTATTTTAATTCCAGTATCATAGAGTGTAATACTAGTTTCAGGTATATGATATAGTGATTCACCAATTCCAAACATCACCCAGTGCTCATCATGAGAAATACCCTCTCTTGTCTCCCTCATCTGTTTCACCCATCCACACACTTCTCCCCTCTGGTAAACAAGAGCTTGTTATCTATAGTTAAAAGTCTGTTTCTTGGTTTCTCTCTCTCTCCCTCCCTGCCTCCCTCCTTGCCTCTCTCTCTCTCTCTCTTTTCTTTGTTCAATGTTTTGTTTCTTAAATTCCACATATGGGTGAAATCGTACGTTATTTGTCTTCCTCTGACTGACTTATTTTGGTTAGCATTATACTCTCTAGCTCCAACTGTGTCATTGCAAATAGCCAGATTTCATTATTTTTATGAACTAATCTTATTTCATTGTATACATTAGCCATTCATCAATTGATGGACACTTGGGTGGCTTTTATCTTAGCTATTGTAAATGATGTTGGTATAAACATAGGGATGCATGTATCCCTTTAAATTAGTGTTTCTCTATTCTTTGGGTAAATGCCCAGTCGTGCAATAACTGGGTCATAGGAAGTTTTTATTCTTAATTTTTTGAGGACTCTCCATACTGTTTTCCAAAGTGACTGCACCAGTTTTCATTCCCACTAAAAGCGCAGGAGGGTTCATTTTTGTCCCCACCCTTGCCAATATATGTTGTTTCTTGTGTTTTTGACTTTAGTCATTCTGAAAAATCATTAAGTGATACCACATTGTAATTTTGATTTCTTTTTCCCTGATAATGAGTGATGATGAGCATCTTTTCATGTGTCTGTTGACTATCTGTATGTCCTCTTTGGAGAAAGGCTTGTGCACATCTTCTGCCTATTTTTTTAAAATTGGATTATTAGTTTTTTGGGGGGTGGTTTGAGTTATATAAGTTCTTTATATATTTTGGATACTAGCCCTTTGTCAGATATGTCATTTTCGAATATCTTCTCCCATTCCATAGGTTGCCTTTTAGTTTTGTTGATTGTTTCCAAAATATAGAAAGACTATAGTTTGATATAATCCCAAGTTTATTTTTGCTTTTAATTCCCTTGCCTCAGGGAAACTATCTAGAAAAAAAGTTGCTATGGCTGATGTGAAAGAAGGTACTACCTATGTTCTCTTTTAGGATACTTATGGTTTCAGTTCTCACATTTGGCTCTTTCATCTATTTTGAGTTTCTTTTTTTGTGTATATGATAAAAGATAATGATCCAGTTTCATTTTTTTGCATGTGGCTTTCCAGTTTTCCCAGCATCATTTGTTGAAAAGACTGTCTTTTTCTCATTGGATAGTCTTTCTTGATTTGTTAAATATTAATTGACTATATAATTATGAGTTTATTTCTAAGTTCTCTATTCTGTTCAGTTGATCTACATGTCTTATTTTGTGCCAGTACTGTACTGTTTGATTACTACAGCTTTGTAATATAATTTGTATTTCAAGTTTCCTAGTTTTCCTTTTCTTTTTCAAGTTTGCTTTGATTATTCAGAATATTTTATGGTTCCCTATAAATTTTAAGATATTTTGTTCTATAAAAAATACTTTTGGTGTTTCGATAGGGATTGCATTGAATAGGGAGATTGCTTTGGGTAGTATAGACATTTTAGCAATATTTCTTCTTATAATCCATGACATGGAATATCTTTTCATTTCTTTGTTTTCAATTTCTTTCATAAATGTTTTATAGTTTTCAGGGTTAGGTCTTTCACCTCTTTAGTTAGCCTTATTCCTATGTGTTATTTTTTGGTGCACCTATAAATGCGATTGTTTTCTTAATTTCTATTTTTGCTCCTGTATTCTTGTTGTATAGAAATGTAACAGATTTCTGTAAATTGAGTGTGTTTCCTAAGACTCTGCTGAATTTGTTTATCAGTTCTAGTATTTTTTTGGTGGAGTCTTTCAGGTTTTCCATATACAGTATCATGTCACCTGCAAAGAGTAAAATTATTACTTCTCTCTGACCAAGTTGGATAACTTTATTTCATTTTGGGTTGTCTGATTGATGTGTCTAGGGCTTCCAGTACTTTGTTGAATAAAAGCGGTGAGAGTGGACATTCTTGTCTTGTTCCTGACCTTAGGGGAAAAGGTCTCAGGTTTTGCTATTAAAGTTGAGGTGAACTGTGGATTTTTCATATATGACCTCTATTATGTTGAGGTATGCTCCTTCTAAACCTACTTTGTTGAAGGCTTTTCTCATGAAGAGATCTTGTACTTTGTCAAATGCTTGTTCTGCATTCACTGAGATGATGATATGGTTCTTATCCTTTCCCTTATTGATGTTATATATTATGTTGACTGATTTGCAAATATTGAACCACCCTGGCAACCCAAGAATAAATCACACTTAACTGTGGGGAATGATTTTTTAATGTCTTGTTGGATTTGGTTTGCTAATATTATGATGAGGATCTTTGTATCTGTGTTCACCAGTGGCCTGTAGTTCGTGTGTGTGTGTGTGTGTGTGTGTGTGTGTGTGGTGTCTTTCTCTGGTATTGGTATCAGGTGTGTGTGTGTGTGTGTGTGTGTGTGTGTGTGTGTGGTGTCTTTCTCTGGTATTGGTATCAGGGTAATCCTGGCCACATAGAGTGGATTTGGAAGTTTTCCTTTCTTTTCTATTTTCTGGAATAGTTTGAGAATAGGTATTAACTCTTCTTTACATGTTTGGTAAAATTTGCCTGTTAAACCATCGAGTCTTGGATTTTTGTTTCTTGGAAGTTTTCGTATTGAGTCAGTTTCTTTGCTGGCTATTGGTCTGTTCAAATTTTCTATTTCGTCATGTTTTAGTTTTGGTAGTGTATGTTTCTAGGAATTTATTCATTTCTTCTAGTTTGTCCAATTTGTTGACATATAGTTTTTCATAGTATTTTCTTAAAATTGTATTTTGTGGTGTTGGTTATTATTTGTCCTCTTTCATTTGTGATTTTATTTATATGAATCCTTTCTATTTTTTTCATGATATGTCTGGCTAGAGGTTTATCAATTTTATTCAGTTTTTCAAAGAACCAGCTGCAGTGTCATCTTTTCTTTTCTTTGATCTTTTCTTTAACTAAGTATTTGCTGGTCTTGTGCAGTGAGACCTGTCTTCACTGTCACCAGAACTGAGGCTTTGCAAATCTCCAAGGAGGGGATATTCAGTGCAGGCAGAGGTTTGGACTGGTCTTCTGAGGAAGAGGGTCTGCCGTATGGGACTCAGATAAGCTTGACTGGGAAGGATGGTTTTACTGGAGTGTGGGACAGCAGGGCTTGGCATATTCAAGTTAAGTAGCAGGTGTAGGTGCTATGCTGGTTCCTGCAGGTGGCTCTGTGTTTATGCTGAAAGACAGGGGAGGAAAATGGTGTCTGCCAGTTCCTTTGTTCTGAGGAGTCTTTCCATGAATACTGCCTCTCTGGGACATGCTTAAAGATGAACACATAACTTCCATTGTGCACCAGGCACTCATCAGACTGCTGTTTCCATGCTGTATGTCTGCAGGCTGTTTGCCCTGCCTTCTCTCTGAAAGCAGCCCTCGAGTCTCCAGGCTGTCTCTACGCCAAGCCCATTGATCTTTAGAATTCCAGACTTTAAGCCCCACTGGATACGAGAACACATGAAATTCAGCCCTTCTTGCTTTCCAAGCCACTAGGTATGGGGAATTATTTTCCTCATGTGCTCTCCTTTATGCTACTCTGTCTCCCCCTTCTCTGAGACTGCAGCTTCCTCCTCACTTCCATGGCCACCATTTGTTTCTCTTCCAAACCATGTCTCTGCACTCCCTACCTTCTCGGTTTCTTCTCTCTTTTTAGTTGTGGAATTTCTTCAGCCAGTCTTCAGGTCAATTTCTGGGGTATTTAAGATGATTTGATTGTTATCTACTTATATTCATGGTGCAAGGGAAGACTTGGATCCTCCTACTCATCATCCTTCCTTTGGAAAGTATTATTTTTTAACCGTTCAGTTCTCTCTAGTATACCTGCCTATTTATTTATTGTTTGTTTGTTTGATTATTTGTTTGTTTGAATTAATTCCTTTGGATTTTCTAATTATCAAAAAATGGTTGGCAAGCAAAAATCAATAAAACTCTTCCTTTCCAATTTTTAGGTCTTTCAATGCATTGTCTTGCCAGACGATATGGGTTGGGACTTCAGGGCATTGTTGAATAATAATAATGATGGCTGAAAAATCCATCTGAATTCAATGGAACTGCTTCTAGTAGTCCTAATTAAGCATGGTGCTAGCTTTTATTGTTTGTTTGTTATACTACTATTTTGTTCAGGTTTTTTTTAAATCGATTAACTGAAGATCATTATTATATAAAATGGCTCTTTAGAATGTTTAGAAATAGATCAGCATATGATCCTTTTTTCTTCCTAGAGTGTTTGCCATGTACCATTTTCTGACTACTCAGTATCTCTTAATGCCCTTGTTTGAGGGGAATTCCCAGCCTTATGATAGTCATCCCCCACCATATTAGAATCCAGAAGACTTAGTTATTCAGAGAGGACTCATTATAGGTTTAGGTCAGGGTTTAAGTTTAAGACCAATGCTTCATCAATAAACCTGCTCTCAGTGACTTTTCAGAAGTCAGTAACTTGTGTATTCAGAATCTCTGTAGAATTCATTTTGTCCTCAAAGTACCTAGGTTGTTTTGAGTATCATAAATGATAAAATTTAAGCCTTCTTCAACTTTTCAATGACTTACCAAGCCACTCGTTATACTTTTCTGTTTAATTAGTCACAAACAATACATGTCTATTAAAATTAGTTACTCTGAATCTACATAAGTTGATATGAATAGAAGCAACTCACCCTTAAGATTCATTTGGAAGCCTAGAAGTGGTCATTTGCTTGGAATTCTGTCACTTAAAAGCATAATTGAGATATGCGATTCATGTCAGCCTATGACATGCATTATTGGCAGATTAGCTAAATTACTACCTTCATCTAGAATAAAGTCCAAATTAAGCTTTTCCATAGAAAAAAATATAATAGACATGAGGAAATCAAGGATTATGTGTGATGAGCTGGTTTCTTCATCTACACTGAACACCTTTGTTTTCCTTTTTAAAATTTTTCATCTTTTGTTTTAATTCCAGTATAGTTAGCATATAGTGCTATTACTTTCAGGTGTACAATATAGTGATTCACTAATTCCATATATTATTATTCTTATGCAGTTCTTATCAAGATAATTGTACTCTTAATCTTTTTCAGTATTTGACCCATCTTCCCACCTACTTTCCCTCTGGTAACCACCTGTTTGTCCTCTATAGTTGAGTCTGTTTTTTGGTTTCTCTCTCTCTCTCTCTCTCTCTCTTCTTTCCTTTGTTTATTTGTTTTCTTAAATTCCAAATTGGGCATCTTAAAGAAAGAGAATGGAAAGCATAAACCCTCACTTTCTCTGCTCAAGTAAAAGACACTAAGTCATAGAATTTTTATGGCTACTTTTAAAGAATTTCTCATCAATTACATTTTCCAGGAGATGCCTAAAAACTTAACTTAAAGTTTGATCCTCTGAGTTTATGAATTGTAGTGCCTGCTGAAATCAGCCGTATAGTAGTTAAATATAAAGTCTGTACTACTTTGGTTTAAGTTCTGACTGTGCTATTTTCTATCATTGTAATTTGACCACCTTAACACTTGTTTACTTCAGCTTTCTTGTTTGAATAATAATACTTCTTTATAAAGTGTTATGAAGGGTAAATGAGCTAATACATATGACATGCTCAAAATAGCATCTGAAATAGTACTTACTCGATGAAATTTAGCCATAATTCATTATAGAACTTATTATCTCATGTTAAATTTAGATAATAAAGTGTATGAGAAAGCATGGACATAAAAACAGAAATGTCTATATAGGCAGGTAATTAGATTGTTGGCGTACTCCAAAAACCCACTAACCACACTTCCCTTGTCGACAGAAACAACTTTTATTTTTCAGGGTCTCATGAGGCTGTTCTTGTTTTGCTTGAAGACTTTATAAAAACCCCTGGAGCAGTCAAATCTTTTTATACACACCTCCACTAACTCTAATTTTATCATTTTATCCATATCTATAATGAGTCTGAGAATGTAGCATTCCCCAGAGGGCCAATTATAAAGTTAACCTTGGAGAAAAAAAGTAAAAGCATTGCAAAGCTTTGTTAATTTATATTGGAAAAAAATCTATGAATAAAATTTGTAAGTATGGATTCTAAGAGCATTTGTCCAAAGAGAAAGAAAAAGCTTTAGTTCAGTAAAGCTTATTTTTTAAATAGTACATTGATTGAAGATTTCATATTCCAACTAGTAAAAAAGAAATGGTTCTAGTTGTTTGTTGGTTGACTGAGCTTTGGACTCATAGTTATCTCTCACTGAATAATGATGAGATGTCAGAAATTCTTTGGCTTAAGATAATGGGAGAAAATAGGAGAATTGATATTTATGACTGTCCAGATAGATGGAAGATATGCAATCTACCCCTACCTACTTCCTATCTAATGTCCCTAGATATGGCTTATGAGGTATTGATTTCATGAAAGCATTAAAATCTACATTTTTATGAGAATGATAATAACATTGAAGTGTATTATGATGGCATTTCTGTGAAAGTCAGGTGTTACTTGTAGATTCTACTGTATAAATGGATTCCTTGATCTTATTTGGGATGATGTAACCATGAGGTATTAGAGGCCAAATAATTTTACTGAAGTGCAAAAACTATTAGCTAATTATGAACTTCTTCAGATCGAGAGAAGTAGGCAAATCATTAAATTCCAATTGGATTATAAAAGCATAAAGAGTTACAGAAAGCTAACAAACAAACAGAAAAATCTAGACAGCAAACAGAGGTTTATTCTTGAATTCGTATACCAGAAACTTAAAACATCTTGCCCAGTTTTCAGAAATGAGTCAGTTCACAATCCTAGAATCCCTTTAATGAAGTTGAATCCAAGTAACAAAGAGAAATGGTCATACAATAACATAAGTATATACTATAAATCTTCCTTTTTGCCTTTCTCAAAGAGACTACCAGGTGTGCACCATTGTAATTTTTAGGGATTTCAGGGGCTATTCAATAGGTCTAAGTGAATGCAGATTCTTGGGACCCAGAACAACACTGTATTCCACAGATTAAGGTAGAGGCATGATCTAATGATAAGAGTTTTCACTCATGATTGCTACATAGCTTGTCCATAGGACCTCCATTCTTTGATTCTTTGATTACCTGTCTAGAACCTGAATGTAGAATTTTAAGATTCACTTGGTAATTGGTGTATTGTCCAAATTACCTTACTGATATATGGAGAAAGGGTTATTATGGTAGAGAGGAGTATGTGCTATATAGGTTAATTGAGCCCTAGAAGATCCCCATTTAGTTTAATTTTATAGTGTACAAAGCATGGAGTAGGATTTCGGAAATGACCGTGGATCATAAAACCTTTAATCAAGTGGTGATCCCAGTTGAAACTTCTATTCTGGATGTGTTATTTATTATAGTAAGTTAACGCAGCCAGTGTTATTTTATTTATTGCTTTAGAGGTTGCCTTGGTTTTCTTATCTAAAACAAATTAAAATGACATGATTTCATTCTTTCTCATTTCCAAATAGTACTCCATTGGAGGGCACTTGTTTGGATGAGCACTGGGTGCTGTATATAAGCAATGAACCATGGGAATCTACCCCTAAAACTAAGAGCACACTGTACACACTGTATGTTAACCAATTTGATAATAAATTACATTAAAATTAAATTAAATTACCATTGATGGACTCATATTTTAGGCCCGAAAGCTTCAATACATTAGGGTACATTTTTTCTTAGAAAAATTTAAGTATTAGTATAAAGTTAATAAAGTATTTCTTAGGGCTAGGTAAGAGAATTTGCAAATGAGGGGTCCTGAAATGTAAACTGTTAGCTTCATGAGAAATCTGTCTCTGAGTACATCATCACTGTTTTGCTTTAGGACTCCATAATTTCTATCTTGCTTTCTTACACGAGTTAGTCTGAAGAGTCTTTCTAACCTAGATATTCTATAAAAAATAATAGCAATCAGGTAAATGATGATCTGAAGACATTTTGTTGATAGATAGATCTTGGAGATAATCAAGTTGATATTTTGTTAAGAGACATGTATACTAGGGGTAGAAGATAGTCCCCAAGAAAATAATTCTATTTGGGCTTGTCATCTCAATCAAACTCTGGAGTTTCTGTGGCTTGAGACATATTAGATAACCCCACAAAAGGATATTTGGATGATAGTTATAGAATCACTATGCATGGTGGGCATGAGTGAAGATAACAACAACAAACCTTTCTCCTCTCTTCTTCTTTCTGAGTGCAAAATGTCCTTTAATTTTCCTTCTTCTAGTTACTAGAAACCTGTTAAAGGTAGAATTTTAGTTATGTTACTAAGCAATATTGTTTATGGCGAAAGAGAGAGAGAGAGAAAGGAAGGAAGGAAAGAAGGGAAGGAAGGAAGGAAGGAAGGAAGGAAGGAAGGAAGGAAGGAAGGAAGGAAGGAAGGAAGAGAAAAGAAAGGAAGAAAGAAAGAAAGGCTCTTAAATTGCATCTGAGGCTCTTAAATTGCATCTGGACTAGGGAACTGTTAAAAAAATAAATACAGCATAAAAACTTGCATTGAATCCATAGCTTTGGGTTTTCCTGAGCTCTGTGTTCTCCTAATTGAGAATGTTTTTTCTTTTTATAAATTGGAAGCTAAGTCCATGAAACTGTGAGAAGAGATATCAATTCCTATATGACTTCTAAGTCAATGTGAACCCTTGCACTGCTCCATGGTCTCATTTCCTAACATTGAGCTATCATTTGTTGAGGCTAATGATCAGCTACTGTGCATCTGCATGGACAGCTATGGAAGTGTCACTCTTGGTGCTGGCATGCTGGGTTTCCTGTTTTGTATCTTTCCATAAATCTGAGAAAACCAATGCTAGATGTGGCCTATTTTAGTCTTATGAGGGTGATATATTCAGCTGAACCTAAAATTAAGACTGGTTATTGATGACATTTCATATTTGATTCCTTATAATCACATCTGAGCATATTATTCAGAACAATTTATTAAACAATCTTCAGACTGCCAAGTTTGAATATGTCTCTGAGGACAGAAGGCTCTCCACCGAGTAGAAACTGTAGTATGTCTCTAACTTGGTCCTTTTGCTCCAGCTGATCAGGTGTTGATAAATGCATAGAAAATTGAATTAGCTAATGAGAATGTACCAAATTCTAAAAATAGAATTATAGAAGACACCTCTAGGATATTGGAGCAATGACTTCTTTGGTAAGTAACTTTCCTAATTTTAAAAAATATCTGTGTTTGCTCTTGGATTAGGTGACTACATAATCATAGATCATAAGGTGATAATGTTACTTGAGCTACCAATTATAAACTGTGAATTATACATTCCACTAATGTATCTATTAATATTGTAATAAATCTCTTTCATTTCTCTTACACTTATTCTATTGTGTTTTTCTAATGTCTTACGTTTAATGTGGAATGCAATTTCATTGCAGGCACACCTTGTTTTAATGCACTTCACTTTAAGTGCTTCTCAGATACTGTGTTTTTTACATATTGAAGGTTTATGTCAATCCTGTGTGAGGAATGTATTGGCACTATTTCTCAAAAAAATTACAGTATTTGTTCACTTTGTGTTTCTGTGTAATATTTGGTGTTAACAATATTCTAAACTTTTCATTATTATTATTATTATATTTATTATAGTGATATGTGATCAATGATCTGTGATGTTACTATTGTAATATTTGGGGACATTAGGAACTAGGTATGTAAGAAATGGCAAAATTTATTGTGTATTCTGACTGCTATGCTAACAGAATTTTTTGTGCCTCCCTATTCCCTGAGACACAACAACATTGAAATTAGGCAAATTAATAAGCCTATATTCACCTCTAAATGTTCAAGTGAAAGGAGCAGTCTCACATCTTATATATATGATCATATATATATAAACATATATATTGTATAGATCTATGATTATATTATATATAAACATATATACATATATACATGTATATGTATGTATGTATGTTTATTTATTTTCAGAGGGTGGAGAAAAGGGAGAGAGAATCCCAAGCAGGATCTACTCTGTCAGAATAGAGCCTGGTATGATGCTCAATATCATGGATGAACCACGAGATCATGACCTGAGCTGAAATCAAGAGTAAGTACTTAGGGTCGCCTGGGTGGCTCAGTCGGGTAAGTGTCCAACTTCGGCCCAGGTCATGATCTTACAGTTTGTGTGTTTGAGCCCCACATTGTGCTCTGTGCTGACAGCCAGCTCAGAGCCTGGAGTCTGTTTCAGATTCTGTGTCTCCCTCTGTCTCTGACCCTCTCCTGCTCACGCTGTCTCTCCCTCTCTCAGAAATAAATAAAACATTAAAAAAAAGAGTAGGTGCTTAACTCACTGAGCCACCCAAACGCCTCTCACATCTCTGACTTTAAATCAAAAGCTATAAATGATTAAGCATAGTGAAGAAGGCATGTCCAAAGCAAAGGCCAGAAGCTAAGCCTCTTGCATCAAACAGCCAAGTAGCAAATGCAAAGGAAAAATCTTTAAAGGAAATGAAAAGCGTTATTCCAGTGAACACAGGAATAAGAAAATAAAGCAGACTTATTTCTGATATAGACAAAGTTTTAGGGGTCTCTATAGAAGATCAAACCAGCCACAACATTCCCTTAAGCCAAAACCTAATCCAGAGCAAGGCCCTAACTCTCTTCAGTTCTAGGCTGAGAGAGGTGAAGAAGCCTCAGAAGCAAAGTTTCAAGCTAGCAGAGGTTAGTTTTCTGAAGGTTTAAGGAAAGGAAGCCATCTCTATAACATATGAGTGCAAGGTGAAGTAGCAGTTGCTGATATAGAAGCTGGAGCATGTTATCCAGAAGATGTAGCTAAGATAATGAAGGTGGCTGCATTTAACAGCAGACACTTAGTGTAACTGAAACAGTCTTATATTAGAAGAAGATGTCATGTAGGACTTTTATAATTAGAGAGGAGGAGTTAATGCCTGATTTCAAAGCTTCAAAAGATAGACTGACATCCTTATTAGGGGCTAGTGACTTTAAGTTGAAGCCAATGCTCATTTACTATTCTGAAAATTCTAGGGTCCTTAAAAATTCTGCTGAATCTACTCTGTCTGTAGTCTATAAATGGAAAAACAAAGCCTAGATGACAGCACATCTGTTTACAACATGGTTTACTGAATATTTTAACTAACTGTTATATTTTATATACAACTGAATATTTTATACCAACTGTTGAGACCTACTGTTAAGAAAAAGAAAAGGATTCTTTTAAAAATATTACTGCTCATTGACAATGCACTTGTTGACCCAAGAGCTCTGGTGAAGATGCATAATGAGATAATGTTGTTTTCATGCCTGGTTAAATAGCCTTTTCTGGTTTCCAGTTTTTCTTAATTTTATCCCACATTGGTAAGGAGTAATATAGTCAACACATTTCTTTATTCATTTCAATTTACTTTGTAGTCTAATTATGATCAAATTTATGAATGTTCCATTGCTACTAAAAAGTTTTATCCTCTTTTTACATATGTGGTCTTGATATCTACATAACTATTTTGTGATTTAACCTCTTATAGTCTTACTTTATCCTCACTGTTTTTACTTTATCATAGAGGAAATTGGAGTCCTCTACTAAAGTGTTGCTATTAACTTCTCTTCCTCCCATTTTTTGTTTCATAATATTTATATTGTTATTAAACTGCAAAAATATTAATTAATCATATTTTAACATAAATTATAATTCTAAGCATCATAAAGCCAGGAGTGTTTTTTGACTCAGAAATTCTGAGAGTATACTCCACAGTCTGTATCGTAATGCTCTCTTTTGTCTATAATGTAAAGTTTGAAAACCACAGTCTTAGAACACTGCCCTTGTTGATATAATTAAAATTGAGAACTTCCTTTATCCAAATTGAAGTCTATGGCTACTGGCAAATATCCAGTGAACAGCAAAGGAAGACTATCTTAAATGTGAAGAGGATCCTGAAAGTCCCCACACCATCTACTGCTCAAAGTCCAATGGTTCACTTACATAAGACCATCTATAGTTAACTTGAGGGGAATTAACTGGTATAGACTGAATGTTTGTGTCCACCTCCACATTCATATACCTAAGCCCCCACTCCCAGTGTAATGGTGTTTGGGTGGGGGGCTTTTGTGAGGTAATTAGAGTTAGATAAAGTATTAATGATGAGGCCCTGGTGCCCTAGAATTAGTGCCCTTATAAGAAGATACACCAGAGGGCTGGTTTTCTTTTGCTTACATATATATTTATATATAAACATATGCATAAACACTAATGGGAAAATATTAAGCAGAAAAAAATTAAAACAGACTGAATGGCAATGAACTGGTCATTGCATGCTGCTCCATAATTTAGAAGGTTGTCTGGAGGTCAAAAGCTTCTAGTATCTTATGACTACCCTTCATCCAACCAAGAGCCTATAACCATGCTTCCATCAGTAGTAAGAATAGGAAGGAAAACTGGAAACAGTAACATTTCCTTCTTTAATTTGGGATAAAGGTCTGTCTCATTATTATAATTTACAAATATGCTAACTTCTAACCTCAAACATTTTCTGAATCAAATTTGCTAAATATTGAAAAGAATAGCTATGCTTCATGTAAAATAGTTTTCTTTTTCTTTTAGGATGTCAGCATGATAACAAGGTACATGCAATGTCATTCTACCAACCTGTATAGGCAATAATCAGGATAACACCCAGCTTTCATCAAATCCGGATTCTACACAGAGATTATCTGTACTGTTTTCAATATGTTAACAACTGCTTGGAAAGCAGAAATGGCTAATAATTACTGTAGTGTGGTTTTTAATTGAAATACATATAAAAATAAAGTCCTGATCTTTAAGTCTATAAATATCAAGAATTCTGTTAGGAATATTTTTTTAAAAATTCTTTTAACGTTTATTTATTTTTGAGACAGAGAATGAGTGGGGCAGAGAGGGAGACAGAATCTGAAGCTGGCTCCAGGCTCTAAGCTGTCAGCACAGAGCCCAATGCAGGGCTCAAACTCATGGACCACGAGATCTTGACCTGAGCTCATGTCAAATGCTTAACTGACTGAAGCACCCAAGTGCCTCTCTGTTAGGAATATTTAAAGCACAACTCTTGTTTTCAGTGTGCCTTCTGATGTCAAAGTGTGTGACCCCAGCTCCAATGTTTCTGACTATGGACTGTTTTATCAAGTTCACTTTTATTTTTTTGTGTGTGTTTTATTTTTTTAATTAATTAATTAATTAATTAATTTATTTATTTTACAAATAGTTTATTGTCAAATTAGTTTCCACATAACACCCAGTGCTCATCCCCACAAGTGTCCTCCTCCATGCCCATCCTCCTCTCCCCCCCCACATCCATGAGTCCTCAGTTTTTGTCAGCATTCAAGAGTCTCTCATGGTTTGCCTCTCTCCCTTTCCCCCACCATTTCCCCCCTTCTTNTGGTTTGCTCTCTCCCTTTCCCCCACCATTTCCCCCCTTCTTCTCCCCCTTGTTCCTCAGTTAAGTTCCTCCTAATCCTCCTATACATGCAAACATTCAAGTTCACTTTTAAATGAATTAATTAGGTCATGGTTTTCAAGAAACCATACATATGTGTGTATATAGAGTACATACATATATGTATTATGTATCTACATGCATATAGACCCATATGTATCACATTTTAGTCATATATACATAGATGTATTCATATGTATGTATATGTATACATGTACATGTTCTTGACTGATTGATGGCATTAAGTAATACCTTTGGAACTAAAATTGAAGGTGAGGAATTCAACATGGATAGTTCTCTGACATCATTTCCCACCAATCCATACCTTGTTCACTGTGTTACAGGCACATCAGGACTTTGGTGGCTTCTCAAAGAGTTTAGGGATATACCTACTTTAGGTTTTTGTTTCACTTTGCTACTCTTGGAGTTAACTGCTTGGCAAATTTACTCATTTTCTTGATATCTGTGCTCATACCTCCTCACCTTATCAATATTTCAACCCCAAACTTATCCTGATGTATTTACTCTGTTTTCCATCTCATTTCTTGCTTTCTTACATTGTACATCATTTATATATTTATTATGTGTACTTGTTATCAGTACCATGTTCTCTCCATTGTATAAACTCCATCACAGTAGGGATATCTGTCAGTTTTATTTCCTGATATATTTGTTTCTGGAACAGTCCCTATAATGTTAGGTTGTCAGTTATTGTATGATAAATAAAATATTTGTTGAGTGAAAGTTACTTTTTCCTAAGATTATTCAGTCATACTTTAAAAAGTTCTATCATTTACTATTTTTTGAGATTTTATGTTTCTTTTTAAAAGTTTTTAAATTTTTATTTATTTTTGAGGGTGAGAGAGAGCACACTTGAGCAGGGGGAGAGGAAGAGAGAGGGAGACAGAGGATCCAAGCAGGCTCCTCACTGTCAGCACACAGTCTGATGTGGGGCTCAAACTCAGGAACACTGAAATCATGGCCTGAGCCAAAATCAGATGCTTAACCAACTGAGCCACTCAGATGCCCCAAGTTCTTATGCGTCAGCTATTTGTTACTGATTCAGAGATGTTATCACTGTATTAAGAATATTATTTTAATTTTCAATTTACACTAGAGTGTAACACATACTTTCTGGTAATGACTTCATTTTTAAATTGTCTTTTCTTGTAATATCTTTGAACTATATGTCTGAACACTCTTGACGGAGGTGAACATTTCTTAGGTTATATATTTGTAGGAATTTCAAGAAGGAAAATTATTAGTACCATGTGCCATGTTATTTATAATTTTCCTTTTGCCGCAGGATTTTGAGGGTGAATTTGTTTATCCTTGCTTTTTACCAGTCAAAAAGGATAGCAACTCTTCTATCCTTCTGACAGGGAGATGGACTTTATCCAGAATACATGGCCCGCCTGTGTGATTCCTTTGTCTCTTGTTTCTAAGAAGCAAACTAGTTCCAGAGAAGTTCTATCATATAGTAATATGATAAATCTTTCCTTGATAAACAAAAGGATTCACTGCCATCACCTTCAAGAAGCCTATTTTTCTGGTGACTTCTGAGATTGATTGCCATAATCTTTTCTTATTCCTAAAACAATCTCTACTGTTTGAGCCTCATTGCATTTGGCTGCAGTTCTACCCGCTTTTTAATGTGCTTTCATGAGTATTTATCTGTGTCCTAAGTTTTCTAAAAATGAAAATTACAAGTTTATTTCTCAACTTTCTTATTACTTTTATGGAATTTCCTATCTTCAAATTGTAGGCTGTCTAGCTTCTGAAGTTCAAATATATACCTCATCTAACCTATATCTTTCTTCTATTTCTAAAAAACCAAATTTAATTGTTTTTATTTAAGTACTGCTTTAGTAGCATCCCATTATATATATATATATATAATCAGGCTGATTTTAAATCACTTCTAAATAGTTCTAATATTCTAATATTACCTATTGGCAACAGTACTAAGTTACTGCAAACTTGGTGGCTTTCAACAACACACATTTATTATCTTATAGTTCTGAACAGCAGGAATCCCATACCTTCCTCACTAGGCTAAGGTCAAGGTATCTACAAAACTTTGGTCCTTTTGGGAGACTGCAGGGGAGAATTTGTGTTTTGTTTTGTTTTGTTTTTTCTTTTTCCAGCTTCTAGAAGCTATATACATTCCTTAGCTTTGGCTCCTTTCCTCCATTTCAGAACCATCAAAACAGCATTTCTCTGACCTTGTTTTTGTTGATAGATCTCTTTCAATGACTCTGAATACTTTTCTGCCATCCTCTTTCATTTTTAAGGATGATTTGATTACATTGGAGCTGTCTCAGTAATCTAGGATAATCTTTGTATTTTAAGGTCAACTGTTTAGCAAAATTAATTCCATCTGCAACCTTAATTTCCCTTTGCCTTGTAACCTAAAGGTGTCACAAATTCTGAGCCTTAGGACTTAGTACTGAAGGACTTAGGCATGTGGGGAAGAGAAGAACTGTTATTCTTCCTACAAGTATCTTGTTTTAATTGGAATATACCTATCATGCATGTCTTTAGACATATACTTTCTGGTCTATAAGCATATAGTGTTTATTTATTTTTATTTTTTTTATTTCTAGGAGAGAGAGAGAGAGACAGCGTGAGCAGGGGAGGGTCAGAGAGAGAGGGAGTCACAGACTGAAACAGGCTCCAGGCTCTGAGCTGGCAGTCAGCACAGAGCCCGATGCGGGGCTCGAACCCACTAACCTTGAGATCATGACCTAAGGGAAAGTTGGACGCTTAACTGACTAAGCCTCCCAGGTGCCCCTATAGTGTTTATTTTTAATTATTTCTATTTTTAGTTAGGTATTCAACTAAAATTGTTGACATATCCATTTTAAATTAGAAAGTGGTTAATACAGAGGTGGTAGCTCAGCCAGTTAAGCATCTGACTGTATTTCAGCTCAGTTCATGATCTAGCAGTTTGTGAGTTCGAGCCCTGCATTGGGCTCTGTGCTGACACTACAGAGCCTACTTCAGATTCTCTCTCTCTGTCCCTCCCTGAACTTGCTCTCGCTCTTTCTCTCTCTCAAAACAAACTTAAAACAGAAAAATAAAGTGGTTAATATTTATGGTAGGCAATTCCTTGACAGCTTGAAAGTAACATACATTCTCTACATAAAGGGTACATCATTTTCCCTATATCCATAAAATCAAACTATTTATTTTTCTGCTTTAAATTTCTATTTTGTATTAAATATGTAGGTTACTTAAATCACAATTACTTTAAATTCTATTGGTGATCCCCTCTCCTATCCTGTTAATTTAATGTAGTTTTATTTTAATGTTGTTTACAATATATTTTATACTTAATATTAAATTCATTGTATTTTTAATGAAATACCCATTTATCATTTTCTTGTTCAAAATTTGGAGCAGAGATTCCTTGTTGTCTCAGAGACCCTGTTTCTCTTCTCTTCAATAATAGCACACCTAAAGTGTCAGCTGGCGATTAAATAGGAAGCAGCCAGTAATCCACCCAGTGGCAACAGCTAACGTTCCCCACAATCCCAGGCTAGTACATACTCCTTTGTGATCAGAGAATTGGAGAGGACACCTTTGAAAGGTTTGCTGAAACTCGATACTTCTAAACAAACAAACAACTTTAAATTCTCTCCTTCCCCATCTCCTTGCAGGAGACTGAAATCTCTCCCTTGGTTTTTTCACCTACGTTAATGCTGGTGAGCGTTGATTAGAGCCATCAGTCTGGCTGGTGAGTCATCTCAGCCTGGGGTATTTTATAAATGGGGAGCATATTTGTTTTAAAATAAAACAGCAGTCTGGAGCAAACAAAGAAAGAAGAGTGGGGGCTTTATGTTCTTAGTTGATGGGGAAACCTTTCAGAAGAAGTAGAAGAGGTGTATCTGTTATGGAAATGATTCGAAATAGCATGAAGTGAAGGGGGAAGAGTGTGGCCAGCCATGAGGATGAAGGGGTATTGGGATGGGAGGCTAAGGAGATGATGACAAACTGATCTGATCAGTGCCAGCTTCCTAGGGGAGGAAAGACTGTTCTTAGAAGGGGCCAGCTGGTTGGCTTCTGGGTGCAGTGGGAAGGGAAAGTTATTTAGGCTTTTGCCCACTCTTCTTTGTTGCTTACCCAAGTGGGCATTTAACTAAAGACAATTCCTTCCTAGGGAGGGAGGAAGGAAGATATGAAAGCATCTCTAGGCAGAGGAGCAGACAATGGCATTCAGGCATTCTTGTTCCCTAGTCACTGTACTACCTTATGGGATTTGGCTGGTCTGGGTCTCAACTCTCATGTGACCCCAACTGGCTTGTGGAAGTAACTCACATGCCAGAAGTAAGGAGTGAGAAAAACTTGCTAAATAGAAAATTTTTTCAATACATGAGCTGTGTGTGTGCCCGTGTATGTGTGGTGGCAGGTCCCCAAGAAGTTGCTTTTGTATAATTCTCTGATTTAATCCCAAGTGGCAGTTTTTAGTGCATGCCCTTGTATATTTGCAGATCATATACATTTTCATTTTTCGCCTTTTATTCAACAAAGAAAGCCAGAGGCAGCCAAATTAGTGGACTCTTCAACTAGTAGGTGACAGGTACTTGTAAGAAAATTCTTGTTCCTAATGTAAGGGAACTTGAACCAGAGGTGAATATTATTAGCAGAGACTCTTCATTCTACTGTCTTCAGTCCAGTGCTTCCTACAGATCTGGGGTCTCCTAATCAGCTTGGACATGATGTGGGAGGTCACTCTACGACCAGAGTTTCTGAGACCCAATTAATGATTTTATAGGAGCTCTAAGTAGAAAAGGGAGGTCCAAAAATCAGCTGAAAGATTTTAAGCCAGTAGAAGTTAAATTTAAATCCCATACTTATCTTGACTTTGTGAGCTTTCTGAGTGAAAGTATCTAGTAACTATTTCACCATGTTCACTTTCCTGGTGGCAGCATTGACGGTGCCACTTTTTCCCAACACTTGAGTCACTGCTGCCCTCAATTCACTGGCTGACGATGGCCCAGTCCCCAGTCCAGTTCTAACCTTGGCTGGATTCCAGAAGGAATCCGTGGCCCCACCAACAGGTGGGGGCAGGATGCATGGAGCAGAAAGCTGAAATCTGACATCCCAGATCAAGCTCTTCTCCTCACTTTGACCTCTGGGCTAGCTATTTCACTTTGTTCTAAGCCTCAGCTAGAAAAACAGACATTGTGCCCCCATTATGAACAGGTGGCCAGGTACAGGTGCCCTTTAGACACTGGTTGTGTCTCAAAATGTTTCTGAGAGTCTGTGTTGTGATGCCAGGCTGCTTAGATTTAAGACCTCACCACTTCCTACGGCCATGGCAAAGGGCAAGTTCATCCTGACATGTTTTCTCATCTGACCATAGAGGTGATTGTGGTACTAGCCTCATATCTGGTTGTTGTGCACATTAAATGGTATACCAATAATGCATATAAAACATTTAGAATTGAGCCTAGTGTAATCAGTGCTAATCACCTGTTTCTGGAAGGTAGTATCTTCATACTTTTCCAGTTTACCTGACTTTAAACTGTCAGTGTTAACCCATGTCCCTTGTTTTTCTCCCTCACTAGATTCTGGGGCTGTCCTCTGATGCTGGCTTCCTTTCCCCTCACCCCTGTCTTTGTCTACCACTCAAAGCTATATCTCCAAGTGCTGTCTACAGCTGGGATCAACAATGTCTGCTTGGTTAGGTTTTCCCAGGAATGTAACATGATTGTGCTGCTCACCCAGTGATTTTAAAAAGGAGGGCAAGAGGAGAAGATAAAGGCGGGAAGGGAAAGGACTGTGGGAGGAAGGAAGCAAGAAGAGAGGAGATGAGGTTGGGCTGGGAATGGTCTTTCCCCTACACCAGCTCTAGGATGCAGATGGGTTCAGTGAATGGGAGTGAGAGAGTATCATTCAAGTGTCTTTTAAGGGCAGAGTTCTAGAACTACTCCAGCTGTGGTCACTGGGTCTATCTTTAAGGTACAGCTGAGGCTTCGCTTCTCTTCTCTTCTCTTCTCTTCTCTTCTCTTCTCTTCTCTTCTCTTCTCTTCTCTTCTCTTCCCTTCCCTTCTCCTCTCCTCTCCTCTCCTCTCCTCTCCTCTCCTCTCCTCTCCTCTCCTTACCTATCTGCTTCACCTACCCACCTTTTCATGGAAGCAGCTGGAAAGGTATTTCTTATTTCTTGCCCATGGGATGGGACTTCTGCTTTATTTTCTGCAGGTGAGGTTTAGTAACTTTAACCTTGAAAGAGCACTCCTTGAAAAAGGTGCTTTTCTGCTTCCACACTGGGCTGCTGTGTCAGAAATTACTTTTCTCATTGACATCAGAAACTATTCTAACCTGCTATTCTGCAAGGTGCTGGCCTATGAGCCTCTGATCAGGCCCAGCTCCCTGTGGCAGGACTAGGAAGTGGTGTGCATCACCATAAGGGAGGTGCTGACTATTGAGCATCTGCTATAGCTAGGCTGTGTCCATAAACAATAACCCTGCCAGTTGGAAAGTCATCCCCACTGCACAGAAGGGGAAGTCGAGACAGAGGAGTTAAGTCAGTAAGAGGCTGAATTGCAATTCAGACCTGGATTCTGAGGTTCCAAACTCTGCCTTCTCTCCTCTTCATTCCATTGTTTTAGAAGGTTTGCAGATCTGAGGAGCCCTGAGCCACATGCCCAGGGCTCTTATTCTGAAAACTCTAATTCTGGAAACACAATATTCCCACACCAATCTCACATACTTCACTCTAGACTGAAGGACCAGAGATCTTCTCACTGATGGGTCGATCCCTGCTGCTCTGGTCCCAGGCCTGCTGCTAGAGTTTAATGACAGGAGAATGTGCTAATGCCTCTGGACATATGTCCTTCCCATCTCTTCCAAGAGTCTTCCACAGGTCTTGAATGAGGATCTTTAGGTGCAATCTGAGAAGTTTGAGTGCTTCCCCTGGGCAGGGGAGCCATAGATCTCATCAGACTGTCAGAGAGTTCTGTGTTATAAGGTTTCAGAGGCTCTGGATTCCTTTAATGTTCCCTGTTTAGATGCTGTCCCTGAGCAGACCACAGTGCTGAAGAGCAGAATTTTGGAGCCAAGCTGCTTGATTTTGATTCTTGACTCTTATCTGTTATTAGAGACATTGAACAAATTTCTTAGCCTCTGTGTCTCCATTTTCTTATTTGTAAAAGAAGTTAACAGAAAGCCTACCCTCATGGGGTTGTTGTGGAGATTAAATGAGTTAATCCATGTAAAATTCTCCATGTATGCAAAATTATGACTTCTCCCGATTTCACTGTGAGGCCAGTAGGTCAGGAGTTATCCTCATGCTATCTTTGATGCCTAAGATGTGGAGAATGTAAGAGAGTCTCTGCTTGCCAATGCAGTAGTTCCTGTTGATTATCCAGTGAAATCACAGCAAAGAGGACAGTGCTTTCAGAGTTTGGAGGGTTCCATTTAGAGAAGTTGGGAAATAAAGCAAATCTAACAGCAACAAAATGAAACAAATAGTCAGATGGAGTATAGACTGCATTGTAGTTACCTAGCCTTACAAGTTGTGATCTTACAAGTATGTTCTAGCTAATGGAACAAGAAGAATGTGTCCTTAAAGGGAAGAGAAAGGGGGAAATGTCCCTTTCTCCTTTTCTGAATCCCGATTTGGAAAATAATGTGATGTTTGGAAAAGTATTTTGATGAGAATGAAAACCATATCCGAGTCTAAGAGACTGAAAACACTAGAGGTACCCTAGTTCCCTTGTGTTGAGAGTTTAGCTAAATTATTCCATACCGTTGCTGCCTAAAAATCCATTTTGTGTGGCCAAGTGACCAGCAAGGGCCTCAGAATAACAACCCCTCCTAGCAGCCTAAGCCTTAGATAACAGCCTACAGAGTCACAAGTAAATACAAGTTCCTAATATGAATTCCCCAAAGGCCCTTCCAGGGCCTTCTTCTTATGCACCCCTTAAATAAGACCCTAAACAGGCTAGCCAAAACTTCACTCTTTTTGCTTTGGTCAAGCTGGCCTTGGTCTGGGAACTTCCATGCACTCTACTCTCACACTCTGTTAAACCCATGGGCCTCAGGTCCCTTCACTGTACTCTCTGGCAGCATCTTGACTTGACCTCGCCTTGTAGACTCTTGTTGTATATGTACCTGTCTAGGACCTGTGTGTAATAAACTTCTTTATTTCACTTTCCCTTGTGGTCTTTTGTTGAAACTTGGCTCCTTATCTGACACCCAGGGGTTCTACCTAACAAATATTAACAACTATACACAACTGGTATGTTAAATTTGATCTGCCTGAGGTTACAGTATGGAGATTTACAAGGTCATTTAAGGTCATTTTTGAGCTACCTGGTAGTAGTAGTAGAGATAATACATAGTCAAATAGGAGAGAGCTTTATTCATTTAAAGGCTATAGGATTATGTTTTTATATCCTACTAGAGGGCCAGGATTACAACTAGGAGAGGATACTGAAGTACTTTTTTAGTTGGTCCGAGGGTTATCGTTAAGCTGAAGTACTTTCTTGGAATGTGAGATTTAAGGTGGTGCCAAAATTCAGTAATCAACATAATTAAAAATAATACAAAATTTTTAAAATCAATATTAATACAAATAATTCATAATGAAAAACTATAAAATGAAAATGATAAAATATTGAAAAAGGACAAAGTGTTTCTTTTATTACCTTAAATTATTGTGCATTGGAAATATTTTTTTTTAATTTTGAATTCCCATAGAGTTAACACGGTGTTATATTAGTTTCATGTGTATAATATGGTGATTCAGCAATTCTATACATCACTCAGTCCTCATTGTGATGAGTGTGTTCTTTACTCACATTGGGAATAATTTTTAGGATAGCCCCATACCTCCAGATTTATGAGGATTAACAATAATTAGAGAATAGATTTGGCAACATGGGGCTTATAAAAAAGAAAGGTTTTCAGATTGGTCAGCATTAATTCTTTCTCTTGGTTCAAAATACAGGAGGACATCTTGCTAAGTGTATAAAAGTGTGCACATTTTTATTTTTCCTTTTGCCTCAGACTCTAATATAGCTAGGCATTGTCCTATTCAGTTATCCCACCCACAGGCCTAAGGGAGACAGTGCTTTGCAGTGTCTGTTTGCTTTTTACCTTTCTTTCAGAATGGGAAGAAACTTCTCTTACCTCTTTTATCCCACACCCTATCTCTTGCCTTCAAGATGTGAGACTAGATCTTATTTCTCCTCCTCACTAAATTCCTGCATGCCTTTACCTACTTCTGGAATGAAAGCAAAGAAGCACTGTGGTATATTCTGATTCCATATATTGTCTGGAAGTGTTTATCTTGTTTTGGAGCCCATCTCTGTCATTTAATTTTCCATTCTTGTATACTTTGTGAGCCATTTCCACATGTTTAGAAGAGAAGGGTGCATGAAAAGTGGGAACCTATTTAATTTCCTTGACCAATAGTCCATGTGTTTTTTTTCCTCAGTTCTTTTTTTTACAAATAGTTTATTGTCAAGTTGGTTTCCATATAACACCCAATGTTCATAGCAGCACTCTCGCAATAGCCAAAACATGGAAAGTCCATGTTTTTTTTTAAGTAGGCTTCACACCCAGCACAGAGCCCAACATGGGCTTGAATGAATGACCTCACATGAGATCAAGACTTGAGACAAGATAATGAGCCTGATGCTTAACTGACAGAGCAACCCAGATGCCCCCAAGTAGTCCATCATTTTAACAAATGAAACTCTATGAAACTCAAGCTTTGAGACATTATGGCGTTTGTAATGAAGATACCAATTATGATATATTATGTCACATCTTGTACTTCCAATATGTGCTCTTTACTTAAGACTTACATTTAAGGGAATGAAAGAGTTATTTAGAACTAAGTATAAATTATTAAGAATAATACTGGAGTACATGTATGTAGGGCAATTCGCTACATCTCTGACTGACCTTCTATTATCAAGAATTGAATACTTTTGCAATGTTATTTTTCCCCTTGTGGTAGTTGATCTAATTACACTAACTTATAAAGGAAAATGTTATTTATTAGGTGTACATTTCTTTCTACTTTCCTCCTGCAGTGTGATTCCTTCCATGGAGCCACACTGATATAGTACTATTATAAGAAACTATTCATTTCTCTGGTTCTTTTCTCAGTTTGTTATAAAAGACTGAAAATAGCTTCTTCCATTCAAATAGTTTCCTTAACTTGCAAAAGCTTAAAATGCCAGTAGTTATAGTAGGTATTTTTTTTAAAATGTTTTTAATTTATTTCTGAGAGAGAGAGAGGCAGCATGTGCAAGGGAGGATCAGAGAGAGAGGGAGACACAGAATCTGAAACAGGCTCCAGCCTCTGAGCTGGAAGTCAACACAGAGCCCAACGCGAGGCTCAAACCCACTAACCATGAGATCATGATCTGAGTCGAAGTCAGACGCTTAACCGACTGACCCACCCAGGTGCTCTAATATATTAGGTGTTTTTTAAATTAATATTTAATAGCTCATTAGATGCAACATAGTTTAAAACATATGCCATGCATATGTTTCAAATGCTTTTAGTATAAATTCATGGAAAATTCTTTTACTTTCACGATTTTTAAATTTGGAAAAAAATGATTGAAGAAATGAGACAGCCTCTAAGTAAAGCAGTATATTGTGTAGAAATATTATCATTTTTGGCCATTTTGTGGTAAAAGTAGTTTGTTGGTGGGTAATTTTTGTTTTTGTAGAAAATAAGGATTGTCTAAGTTCATCCAGAGTGAGAATAGCAATTTCCTACAAAGAAAATAGACACAAAGTTACTAAAACCATAATGGAAATAGAACAAAATATAATTAACTCTGTTAGTATTCATTTTCCCCATCATATCATGACAGCTGTGATTCTTGAAAGTACTTCATCATGGATTGTGATATTTGTGTTTCTTAGGTTAACCTATACCCTAAGTGCATTCAGCATTCAAAAAAAATACATTTTTTCATCAAAGAGCCCATATTTTTAAATATAATTTATTGTCAAGTTGTCTAACATGAAGTGTGTAAAGTAGATTTTAGGGGTAAATTCCTGTGCTTTATCACTTACATACAACTCCCATTGCTCATCCCAACAAGTGCCCTCCCTAATGCCCATAATCTGTTTTCCCCTCTCCCTCAGCACCACCCCCCTATCAACCCTCAGTTTGTTCTCTGTGTTTATTTTTTTAATGTTTTATTTATTTCTGAGATAGAGAGAGAGACAGACAGACAGACAGAAAGACAGACAGAGTGAGCAGGGGAGGGTCAGAGAGAGAAGGAGATGCAGAATCTGACAGGCTCCAGGCTCTGAGCTGACTGTCAGCACAGAGCCCAACGTGGGGCTCGAACCCACGAAGTCTGATGCTTAACTGACTGAGCCACCCAGACGCCCCTGTCCTCTGTATTTAAGAGTCTCTTATGGTTTGCCTCCCTCCCTCTCTGTCTATAACTATTTTTTTTCTCTTTCCTTCCCCCATGGTCTTCTGTTAAGTTTCTCAAGATCCACAGATGAGTGAAAACATATGTCTGTCTTTATCTGACTGACTTATTTCACTTGGCAATAATACCTTTCAGTTCCATCCATGTTGCTGCAAATGGCATGATTTCATTCTTTAAAGAGGTCATATTTTGCAAAGTGTGGTTAAAGGTGATTTTATTTTATGTACTGTGATTAGCACTTTCTTAATTAACATGGTAAATTTGAGAAATAGTCTCTAATGGTGTACATGGTTAACCATTAATGACAATGCTCAATATTAGAATGAGATCTCATTGATAAGATCAACAAAAAATACAGTTGGATAAATTATTTTAGAGGTACTCCCTGCCTTTGGCTGAACAGACAGTATAACAGCAAAACTTATCACTGTTACCCTTCTAGATGATGCTTTAGGCAATAGCCTGTTCTAGCCTTAAACTTCGGAACCCCACGTACCAGATTTTTGTTAGGAGAGTAGTGGATTAATACCTTTAGAATTTTGGTATGTTTACTTTGAGTGGACTTTCATATACGTTGTTCTGTAAACACCTGAAAAGGCAGGGAGCTGGGAATTGCTTGAGATTAGTAAAGAGGCTGAAGGAAGCATTTGAGTTATTATATGTTAATAAATGTTCAGCTAATGAAATATATGATAATTGGCAGAATAGTTTGAGACTTTTATTATAAATAGTAAAAGTTTTTGGAGGGAAGTAGCTTATTTTCTAAAGGTCCTCAAATTTTTTCTGTGGTTACAATTATTAGCTAAATAAACAAATAAAATTGTGTAAGACCAAAGGTTGAAGTAGAAGAACCTGACTTAAGTATATTAGAAGAAGATATAAGTTCTATCAAATGTTTATTATGAAAGCAGATATATTCTATTTATCTTCAGATATATGGATAAAATGTGTTTATTTTTAGTAATTGTTTAATACAAAATAAACACAAACATTATGGATGATAATAAAGATACATAAATTTTTCATTTCTATATCATAAGCTATGTATCGATATTGAGTTATAATGATAATATTTTTTACATGGCCAGATTTTCATGCTTTTAATTATACTTTAAGCATGTGTTTATAAACAATTGATAAAAAAAAAAAACTAGTCTTTCAGAACATTGAGAAAAGCTATTGATATGTTAAAATGAAATTTGGAAAATTGAAATCTTGATTTACTTATTGCAGTCCCTGTTCGAGTGTATGCCATTTGAATGTATGCCATTCTGTTATTCTTGCAATTTGATTTGATCTAGTATCCTCTTCTTCAACCACATTATTCAAGAGCTTGTCAACTTGACATATAATTATTACTAATCTATCTGATAAGTGCAAAATCTTTGCACAGTGCTTTTGTATTTAGTGAACACTTTCAAGTATTGGGTGATTTGCATTAAAAAAACAAATGTTTTCATTGTTAAAATTTTAGCTTTTTCTACAAAATTTAAGTGCATCTTAGCCCATGTTTCTATTTGTTCCCTCTACTGTTTTTCATATCATTTAAGAAAATTTTTAAAATTTATTTAAAAACTAGTTCTAACAATTTCTTTCTGAAAATGATTTCAGGAAAATCTCCTCAAAGTAAAAGATTATTCCATTCTCTCATTCACTTATTAGCTAAATGCAAGATTGTTCTAAAGATGGTAAGGAGAGAAAAACAAGATTGGCATCCGTCCCTGCCTTCCCACATTCTACTTGTTGATTATGTGAAGTTAATTTAAACTATTTAATAAGATGCTCCTTATCTGAAAAATGGCTATAAGTTTTAAAAGATACACTGGATATAAAGCATTGAGGACAGAGTTTGGCATAGAGCACAGACTTCAGTATCTATGATCTGTCT
This sequence comes from Hyaena hyaena, assembly GCF_003009895.1. Taxonomy (NCBI): domain Eukaryota; kingdom Metazoa; phylum Chordata; class Mammalia; order Carnivora; family Hyaenidae; genus Hyaena; species Hyaena hyaena. The sequence continues at coordinate 878,672 of NW_024081353.1, read as the reverse complement.
TTTATACTTAATTTACCATTAGATCCAAACCTCTTACTCTGTATGTATTGATATTTATCCCAGAGTGAAAGTCCATAGGAGGCCACACTGTAACTTTGATTTAATGTTCACACAAATTATTATTTTTATTGAGATATATACTTCCAAATCACGCTTTTATTGTGTAATGCTGGGTTTTAACAAATTCTTATATTTGCATAATTATTACCACAATCAAAATATAGAAGAGCGGCATCATTTCCAGAAGTTCCTTGTGTTCCTTTGTAATCAATATTTCCCCATCCAGTTGAAACTCCTAAAACCCTGTCTCTATAGTTTTGATTTTTTTTAGTTTTTATTTAAGTTCCAGTTAGTTAACATACAGTGTATTTTAGTTTCAGGTGTACAATTTAGTGACCCAACACTTCCAAGAATCACCCGATGCTCATCAGAAGTACACTCCTTAATCCCCATCACCTGTTTAACCCATGATATTCCATTGTTTGGGAAAAACTATTTTCACCCATTTGCCAGTTAAAGATTTAGGCTTGACAATGTAAAGATTTAGGCTTTACACAATGTATGTGTAATTGGGTGAACATAAGCTTTAATGATTATGATAGAAGTTTGGGAGAAAACAGGGGAGTACATGTTTCATTCTCCCTTTGCATTGTCTTGGTATGTGAAAATTCTGAGAAATTTTTCAATAGATTACTCACATGCTACGTAAGATAATAGGCTCAAAATTGAAAAGTCACAATAAATTCATCCATTTCTTTGACTCAAATATTTTTTGAAAGAAAGTCAGAGACAGTTGAATATTTGTCAAATGGTGAACCAAATGGAATAAAAAGAACAAAATTATCTTTCTGCAATTTTAATGAAGTAATTAATAACTACAGAGTGAAATAGGACACATATGTTGATGAAAGTATCCCCAGACCGTCACTCTCGAAGATCATTGCCAAGAATTATTCACAGGCAGTTTTCAGCCTTATGCATAAAATTTTACATATAACAAACAAAATATCAATATGTATATGTGTGTATAAACATCACCTTCTATTAATATTGATAATTATATATGTAGGTGAATCCCATTTAGTTTGCATTTCCCTCTTTATTAGATATTTTGAATAAGAAAGTAATTATAAGATAATAAATAGGACAAAAAGTAAAAAAAAAATATATTAAAAAATGTAGTCATAATTATACTATACACTATCAGACAACAAATAGCTATCCATGAATAGTATCATATTGAGTCATTGAGCTAGGAAAGCAATGGGATAATAGTATCATATAGCTAAGACTTCCACTCTGATGAAAGACAGTTCAGAAATATTACCTCTGTTATAAAACTTCAAATTCTATTAGATTTCTTTTGGCTCACATTTTATGATGGAAGAAAATAATATGAACTGTAATATATTTTTGACTTTGGGAAAAGGAAGAAGGTAGAATATGGCAGAGTAAAAGTGGCTTTCATATTTCTTCAGAAAAAGCTTTGCACTCTTTTCAGAGTGATATAAAAGACTAGATGATTAAAAAACCCAATTTTATTAATAGGAAGGAAAACTATTTCAGGGGTTTAGAGCACTCCAAAAAATATTTAATTTGATTTCAGATTTTTAAAAAATTTCCTTCCCCTTGAACTATTTACCAGTTTTTTAATAACTGTAAGAAGTGATTTAAGGAGCCAGGATCTTTCTTTTTTCCATTGATGAGGTTATTTTCTACAGCTTGACAAAGATCAAGCTTTGCCACTGTCAGGAGAGGGGCAAGAATCGAACAGTAAAGGAGCTGCTTCTTGTAATATCCAGAGGACTCTAGTAAGCAAAATAGCTCTGCAGAAGGACCCCTCCCCCCAAAAGTCTAGAGTGGTGGGTATGACACTTTCATTTCTTCCACAATACTGACAATTGAAATGCAGATTGTAAACAGAATAGTCCTAAACATCACTAACAGTGTAAAAGCTGCTTTAAATATCCTTTTTAAATTCTATAGAATACCATGAAGCTCTAAGTCTCATATTCCTGGAATATTTATCAAAAGAGAAATCACTTCCAATAAAAGCTGTTTTCAATTTCTTCTAATTAAGAAAAGAGACTATTTGAAGATAAAATTCTAAGCAGAAAGTTATAATTCAGAGTGAAGTTTCATGTGACCCTTATTAGTCTTATCTCTTGGTATGTGACCAATTAGGATGTAGAATAATCTGGTTAGACTGCACATGAAACTATGCCTAATCCTAAACCTTAAAGTGTAGGGAGGAGGACATTATTTCAGTTTTACCATAATTAGCAAGTTTTACATGCTCAACATCTATTTTCATTATAATTTAAATATTTAATATTTATAATTATATTAATTAATTAATATTATAATTTAAATATTTAAATATTAACAAAGTACAGAACAAAACTATAAACACATATTTTCTTTTACTTGTTTTAAATATATATATTTAACTTCAGTACTGTACTCAATAACAGATTTTTGCCATTTGAAGAATGAGGTAGCTATATCCATGTCTAAGCAAGAGCTAAAGTCTTTTTCAAATACAAGCATTGAAAAACAGAGTTTTAATTAACAGGCAAGATCAACTGTCAGTTGCATTTACCCCTTAAAATTGCATCCCTAAAACACTGGAGCAAATGGACCTCCATATAACCATATGTGCTGATGGTTATCTCAGACTGTGTACCCCAATGATAATCCTCATTTCTCTATCCATGTCTCAAATCCAGCGTCTACTTAAGCACTATGTTTCCTAACTTACATTCTCCCGAATTCTGGAGTTATAGTCCATAACACCCACTCTTCACTGATTTTTCTTGGACATGGTACCTAACTATATAATAACTAGTTAAGACAGCTTAGCTGCTTGTTCAGCTCTCTCCTGGACTGGTAAGGTTTCTTCTGGGTCAACTTTTTTCATAAGTCTCTTGTGACAACAGATGGCAATGTCAGAAGAAGGCTATGGCAAGGATAAATGGAACTGAATTGATTTATATTTGGGATTCTACTTAATTCAGGTCAGTTCTCCTAATGTTAGGTAAAACAAACAATAAAAATCAATTGCAGTTGATTTACAGAGGTTTATGTACATGAAACAATAATAACATAGATTTTTGCATTCTGATCTGTTGAGTATATGTTATTCTTTAAAGAAATGGATTAAAAATAATTATGATAAACCTACATTCCAGAAGGTCTCTATTCAGATGTATATGACATTATTAATATCATATTCAAAATGTTACCTTAAAGCATTTTCTGAGCTGTGTTTATGCACAGATATTTTAATTAACTGTTGACGAATAAACTAAAACATAACAGAATATTTTTTTCATTTTGAAACTGTTTTTCATAGTTTTAGTAAAATAAAATGATTTAAAATTATTAGATTTTTTTGAAAATTTCTGACAGTAGAGTAGAGCCAATATAAGGCAATGGTTTTATAAAATTTATACAGATATATATTTAATGAAACAACTGTGGTGTTTGACTTAGAGTTTGCTATAACTGTAACTATAACTCTCAGTATCTATAAATTCTGAATCATTGCATTAAATTTTGTTCTCCTTTATGCACAATTTAATCATAATAAGGGCACATCAGGGCAGCTTAGAGCTACAGGAAGATCAAGTAAAACTAATAAAATTGATATTTCAGGAAGATTCATATTGTAACAATTTGCAGAGCAAGATAAATGGATGTTAAAAGAGACAAGGGGAATAAAGAGACAAGATATGCTCTTATCACACAAATCCAGGAATAAATTGATAGCATCTTAATTTTAACTTCACTTTCAGTATTTGCATGTGAAAATATACTGCTTCTCCATAATTTTCTCTAGTCATAGTTTTCATGAATCATTCTATTTGTTTAGGATCTTCCTAATTTTCTTGCTATTACATTTCAGAGTTGCTTATAGCTCATATTTCTTTACTTTAAAATCTCCCCCAGGCTCTGGAGACTTATTTTTGAAAAGTCAAGACCACTTATGTCTTGACTCTATAATTGCTGAATTTTATTTTTTACATTCTGAATATAGCAGTTTCTTTCAAATCACACACAAAAAGGAAAAGATTTGAATATAGCTTTTCTTATACACTGGGATAATTATGCTTAATGCTAAAGACATTAAGCATACAGAGCAACAGCCCCCACAGAAGGCTGTCTCACTATAGCATAATAGAAAGACACACAATGCAGTGTTTTAATTTTATATTAGATTCAGATTGGGAATTTGATTATACATTTTAGTGGCACCCCAAATGTTAAAGGAGCCATGTGAGGAAAGTATTAATCTGCATAGAAATGTAAAACTAGAAACTGCCTTTCCATAGAATCAAAAGTGCATTCATGTCTCCAAATGGGTCAATCATATTCTCACAATTCAGGATTTAGAATTAGGACTCAAAGGTGTTAGATGATACTGGTCATACGAAAGGCATGAGAACTTTGGAGGTATAGGATGGCCATCTTCTGCCATACACCCAGGAAAAAAGGAGAAAACCAGTTTGTAGAAACAATAGAATAAGGGAGACATGTAAACAAAACATGGGTTGGAGCATATAGAGGGAAGGAGAGATAGAGGAAGTTCAGGGCTTGTTATTTTTTACAGGTTTCTGTTCCCAGATTTTAATCTCTTTTGATTTTATTTCCTTTCTTTGGATTCCATGGAGTTTCCATGTCTCATGTTGATAAATTCCACCTTTCCAGTGTTTCCTGCTTAAGTAATTGGGCAGTATTTTTGTTTGTTTGTTTCTATAAACTTTGTAACCCAAAAAGCCCTGATTAAAAACCCCAGGCTCTTACCCACATGGATGCCAGCACATATCATTGCTCCTGGGATGGTAATGTATTATATAGTTCTAGAAAATGAATCAACCAGAAATTTCAGTCTGGTTGAAATTTACCATTTCAATTAAATGGTAGGTTGCTCAAACCATTAAATGGTAGGAGCATGGGCATACCTGAGGCTAAGATTCAGGAAGAGCAAATTAAGGTGAAGCAAAAGGAAGAATGCCAGAGAATTTCTGAAGTTTATTTTGCAGGATTATTGTGAAGTCATTGAAATAATGAAGATAAAAGAGCTCTCTCCAGTTTTACACTGGGCAAAATAGTTTAATGGTTTAGGGCACAGATTTTACAATCAGTCTCCCCTGAGTTTAAATCTTGACTTTGCCGCTTTCTGGTTGGGTGTTCATAGGGTTATTTGTTGATTAAGTTAGTCAGTATGTGTAAAGTGTTTAGTAGCACCTGGGACTTGGTAAGTGTTGTTAAGTCTATGTAAGTGTTTCTGTTACTGGTGTTTATAGCATTCTATTTTTGGCCTTCACTGTCAAACAAACATTCTGATACTTACTTTAAAAATAACTGTAACATTATACACCATAATCTACAGAGCACATATATGATAAAGATTTCCTTGATGCTAAGTTTTTATGATGAATAATAAATAAATTAAAAAGCAAGAAATATAAATGTAGGAAAGGGGCAGTATTATAATGGCTTGTTGATTGACATATTTTTTAAACAAAACATAATCATTATAAAAGAAGAGATTTTACAGATGACCTGTTGAAAAGAAATGAAACATAATCCAGATAAAATCAATCATGAAAAAAAATACAGTGGGAACCAAACCTAATAATGTCATTTAAAATCATAAATTTAAATAAAATAAAATCATAAATCCAACATTTATTTATTTATTTTAAGGCAGATTTGGTTGAACTACTCCCCTCGCATAGACATAATCACTATCAACTGGTAAGACTATAGCAAATTGTAATGGAGTTACTGTACAGAAGCTGGAGGTGCTTGACTTGGCATAAACACAGTTACTCCCTAAAAGCATAATACCAACAAATACAAGCTTCTTATTAAGGTAAAATAGCTGCTTATTGTTTCTTCTCTGAAATAGATTTATCTGATTACTATTTGATTAAAGATAAACTGACACATAGAGAAATGCAAAGGTAGTAAATATCATAGTTCTTTATAAAACTACCCCCAGCAAAAGGTGTGCCCAGTTTCTTCCCAGCAAAATATTGCGAGCTGTGTGAGTTTAAGCTCAATGAAGTGGTTGAATCCCTTGGTATTTATGTTTGACATCAGGCCTTCATAATGCATTTGTTAGTATTTCAAGACTGGTAAAGAATGGTAAATGTTTATTTTAAACATAAAAATAAACCTTTAATTTAGCAATAATTTTCTTTAAAACAGTATCAAGTTAACATTGTATATAAAAATAATAAATAAAAATCTTGTTATACCAGTTTGTGAGAAAGTACAAAAAGTCTACCATCCTGCAGTGTATCACAGTGACAGAAGAAGAATTTGTGCTTCCTTTTCTCAGTAGTCTGGTTGATTTTTATTAAGATAGCTTTGTTCTGTAAAGTTGGTATAAACACTAAATTAGCAAATACTTAACTACTGCTCCTAGAGAAGAGGCAGAGTGAAGTTTTTATACGCCTGGGGTCACATTTTCTTCAGCCAAAAATCCCCACGCACTATACAGGTCCGTTTACCAACATCCTTATAAAACAAAACTGGTCTCACGGTATTGGGGGAAAATGTATTCTTCCATGTAACTTTTCTCTTCTATAACATTTGGCAGGCCTTTAAAAATTATTTTGTAGCCTCCTAATCTACAAAAGCTGTTTGGCCTGTGGTTTTATTTTAGGCAACAGGTTGCCTTTTGAAATATTTAAGCCAGACAGCATTAAATAAAAAGAGTTTAGGAGTTTCCTAATCTTGGGTAATGTCACTGTACATTTTTGGCTTTCAACCTTACAACAATGCTGTCCACTACACTTTTTTCATGGTTGTCATCTCTTGAATCCATAAATGTAGCAGGTTTTCTATGTTTTGTATAGCTTTATCGTGTACTATAGACATTACTTTAGCATGTTGTAGAGTTGACTTAACATGCAGTTTGGAGAATTTCCTCTTCCCTTTTCTGAATGTATATATTATTGGTTCATTAACATTAAACTCCCTGCCAAAAGCACTATAACTCATGCCCAAACGGAACTTGTCTAACACATGTATTTATCCATAAGGCACACTTCTGTTTAGGAACATTAGATAACACTTCAGCACTATGCTTGGAGGCCATTATAAACAGCCAAATTACCAACAAAAAGCAAAAAATGTGGCACATTGACTGAATCGCAAAAAGGACACCAGTTAACAGCCTGAGAACTGAAACAAAACATTGTCTTGTTAGACTTTAGCTGGGAACTTAGGCATTGAGCAACTCAGTTTTTGGGGTTCTGTGCATGTTTGCAAGTAACGATGAAATGTCAGGGGTATTCATTTTGGAGTTACAAATAAATGACAAATTCATAAATACAGAGTCCATTAATAATGAAGATTGAGTGTATGTAAGTGAAACAATGTCTATGCTAAGTGTAGAGCATATGATATACCATATTTGAATTACCTTGGAAGGACTTGTGATTAATAATGAATATTAATATTCATGTGACAATTGCTTCTGTATTAAGCATTTTAAAATTGATTATTTAATTTCAACATTATAACAACTCTGTATGAAGGCACTGTCATAATCATACTTTTCAGGTTAAGAAATGGAGGAAAATGAATTCACCTTAAGATTGTTTGTATTTCTTGTGATGGAGTTGATAAATTAAAACATACAGTATGGCTCCACAGCCTGCAATATTTTTTTAAACTCTTTTAAACATTTATTTATCTTTGAGAGACAGAGACAGACAAAGCATGAGCAGAGGAGGGGCAGAATAAGAGAGAGACATAGAATCCGAAACAAGTTCCAGGCTCTGAGCTGTCAGCACAGAGCCCTAGACAGGGCTCCAACTCATGAACTGTGAGATTTTGTTGTGAGCTGAAGTTGGATACTTTACCGCCTGAGCCACCTAGGTACCTCCTTTTTTTTTTTTTTTTTTACTTTTAATTACACAATGGACAGGGAATTAATAAGGCCCCAAGCTACCACAGGTGAAGAGCAGAGCTGATCATAGGCCAAATCAACAACCAAATTAATAGGAGATATTATTACATAAAACTAAAAGAAGGGATAGGAGTGGGAGTGAGAAAGATAGTCTGAGATCAGGGCTTATGAGACTGACAAAAGATTGGACCAGGGAGCGTGGGACACATTTGTTCTTTTGCACCTTGTTCTCCTCAGATGACTCTTAGCTCTAGCCCTACAGGTAGGAGTTCTCTATTCTTACATAGCCTCACATCTGATGAATGTGGCCTTGCCACCCTGGCCCATCTGTATTATAAACTCTTATGACACAAGCCATGTTACTTGAATTATATTTGGAGGAACCAAATGTATGCATTTTTCATTGCCCCTAACAAAGAAATAACTCAGTTCTGCTACCATCAAAACTGCCAATAGACCATAACCTAGCATCTGTAGTAGCAGATGGCCCTTGGTATTAGGATATGATAATGCTCTTCCAAAGTTGTCAAGAAGAGTGTTATTATAAATACTGAACAAAAGATATCCATGTGGTATATGCTATAATTTAATTATGGTCATAGCCACCCTTAAAAGAGGTTTACATTTTTTTTTAACTCTGACCACGATTATAGACATGAATCTTCTGAACATCAATGATAATAGCAAGGGATTCTTTTCTTTCTTATTTACAGAAATTCTGTTGTGTGGCTGATACTGTTTTTGTATAATAAATGATTGATTACTCTTTACCATCTGGGATAATCTCTTCAATACAGTCAGAGTAGATCATAGTGACTAGACTTAAGAGATAAAATAGTTAATTCATTTCTTACATTTTTGTTCATTTAACATACCATAATGCATTAAGCCATTGTTTGAGGGGAACCTGGGTAGTTCAGTCTGTTAAGCGTCTGACTTCAGCTCTAGTCATGATCTCACAGTTCATGAGTTCAAGCCATGTGTCAGACTCTATGCTGACAGCTCGAAGCGCCTGGAGCCTGTTTCAGATTCTCTCTCTCTCTCTTTCTCTCTCTCTTTTTGCCTCAATCTCGCTTATACTCTGTCTCTCTTTCTCAAAAATAAACATTAAAAGAAACATTGTTTGATTACATGATTCCAGTGTTTTATTAAAAATGCTGCCATTTTCATTAAAATGGTTTAATGCATCAAGGTACATTAAGTTTGACTTTGATTGATATTTTTGATTGACAGCTTGTGGTTATATAACATTTTGGCCTGTGTGCATGAGCCTACCCTCGATGCATTGTTATAATTGTATTATTTATGTATTGTATATTTATGAGTGTCTAATGAGCTTTTGTTGTGAACATAAAGGAAGATAAAGACAACTTGCACCCTTTGTGCGCATGCTCAGCTCTTGGAAGTCCACTTGTGGCCTTTGAGTCAGCTCTGTGTCTAGACCTTTCCTGTTCTATTAGTCTATAGAGGTGGTTATGAAGCTGTGGCTGTTAGCCCTCTGAGCTTCGACAGTGTGGCCAGCATCTGCTTTATCCCTCCTCACTCGTGTCTAACTAACTGCCTAACATTATTGATGTGTCATTTAAATTTGAGACTTATTTCATAGTATGAGAAATTATACATTGTACATTTGAAAATAATGTGTATTCTACAGTTGTTTGATATAAACTGTCATTATAGCTTAATGCAAAGTGCTGCGAGTATAACTTAGATCTTCTAAAACATCATTGAGTTTTTCTCCAGTTGTGTGTATGAATGAGTGATGTTCAACTCTGTAACTAGGTTGCATTGATTTCTACCTATCATTCTGCCAATTTTTGCTTTATTTACTATGAAGTTCTGTTTTTAGGCAAACACACACTTCCAACTGTAACATCTTTAAGATAAATTGACCATTTCCTCACTTTTAAATAATAACATCTCTGATAACACTTTTTATCTTGAAAGCTATTAGCTAATATTATCAAATCCTCTCTTGGCATCTATGCTTATTCTTTGCAAGGGGTATCATTTCATCCATTAGTTTTCAGCATATGCCTTATTTAGGTATTGCTTTCATAGGCAGCATATAGTTTGTTTTGTTTTGTTTTAATTTCAATCTGTTTTGACAAATTTACCTTTTAAATTGAGGGCTACATACATTAAGGTTTAATGTAATTTTACATGGATAAATTTGGGCCTACCATTTCTAATTTTTTTTTGCTTCTCTGATTTTATTTTCTTTTATTATTCTTTTTATGTCTTATTAGATTATTTAGATTATTTTAGAAGTTCATTTCAAGTCTCTCATTTTTTTAAATATAGTTAAATTTTTAAGTAATTATTTGTTTCACTGGGGCCTCTGGATTTATTTTGATTGGTGTTTGTTTAGTATTTTATATTATTAATGTTTTCATAGTAAATCTGGGAAATATGGGCCTTTATTTTAAAATCTATTTCATTATTTTCCTCTATATATCTGAGATTCCAATTACACATATTTTGGCCACATATTATCTAACAGTTCTCTGAGCCTCTGCTCATCTTTCTCAGTCCTTTCACCCTATTCTTCACTGTGTTCAATTTCTAATGATGAGTCTTTAAGTTCACTTACTCTTCAATCTGTCTTCTTCATTTAGCTGTAAATGAGGAAAATTTTCTTTATATTTTATTTTCAGATATTGTATTTTTCAGCTCTAGAATTTCCATTTGTTTCCTTTTAATCTTTTCTACTCCTTAATGAAATTTCCATTTCCTTTATTCATATTGCAGCTCTTTTGATTTATTTAATTAGAATTATTAAAATGATAACTTTAAAATATTTATGCACTACTTCTAACATTGAGTTTATTTCAAATAAGCCCTACATGATTGTCTTTAATCTAGAAAATGTGTTCCATTTTCTTTATTCTTTGTGTTAGGTAATTTGTTTTTGCACATTCTAAATGTGAATATATTCCAGGAATGCAGTGTTTATGGGTCAGTTAGGGATACGCTCTTTCTGAATACCAGGATCCTCCCCCTGGCTTCAGCAGCCTCTGCTTCCTCAGATTCTTTTTCTTTTTTTCCCTAGACCTGAAAGACTGTGTCTTTTTTATTGCTGTCCCAGTTGCCTCATGCACATACTATACCAGATCGTCCTTATTTTGAGGCTAAAAGACATGAAAATAAGAATTTACATTCTATGTTCCTACCCTCCCTTCCTCAGATATTTAATTCCAGCCACAGAGTGTCCGTTTCCACTCTGTTCACTCCCCAGTGACTCCAAGAAGTTGGTTTTATTTATTGTGTTTAATGTTGGTAATAATTTTATCTAAGGTAATCATCCATTAAGGTCTTATTAAGTCAATACCAGAGTAGAAATCCAATTCATATTTAAGAAAAAAAATTCTGGTCATCCTTATTTAATAAGTAAAATTCATTTAAATACTTGTAGTTTTGATGTTTTCTCTTTATTAAGAAGAAAATAGGGGAGTCTGGGTGGATCAGTTGGTAGAGCATCTGACTTCAGCTCAGGTCATGATCTCACAGCTTATGACTTCAAGCCCCGCATCGGGCTCTGTGCTGACGGCTCAGAGCTTGGATCCTGCTTCAGATACTGTCTCTCCCTCACTCTCTGCCCTTCTCATGTTTGCACTCAGTCCCTCTCAAAAATAAATAAACATTTTTTAAAAATTATAAAAAAGAAGAAAATTAAATATTTCCACTTACATATAAATGAAGTACAAATACTCTTAAAACTTAAAAGGATACATTTAAAACTACAAAAATACATTTCCTCAAGGTTCTATTATGGAAAAAGTAATTGTACCTTCTGTGTTTTCCTGCAGGCTAAATTGAGTCTTAGATTTATTCCTATCTCAAATCTTTTTCATAACTTTGGCTTAAGATTCCTTTCCATAGGGATTTACCTCTTATCATCTCTAAAATTTAAAAAGTTCCAGTTTATAAGGTCATTGCTTTCATATTTTCTCATTCTTTCCAAGAATTATATTTCGAAAATTGGCTTATGTTTTACCACAAGGGAAAAATCAAACATCAATAATATGACAGATTAATTTTTTCCTTGGGTAAGAATTTCTACATTTAACATATTGCACTTTATTTATTGAGTGTTTTGCCCTCTGACTTTATTATTTTTATAAATAGAGAATTACATCGTTCTTTAATTTTGGGTAACATTATTTTCTTCATGTGAGTGTTTAAATTGATAGTGCTGTGAAATTTAACCATCACCTCGTATTCCCCTCCTATAAGCAACAATCAGTATTTCTCTTTGTTTTCGTGTGGTTTGTTTTATACTATATTAATTTTTTGTATAATCTTGTTGAATCTTAACAGGCATATTTTCACATTGAGTTGAATTGTTAGTAACTCCCGGGTTCAATCCTTGAATTTTTCAATTATATTCATCTCTTACATAACCAAACTTGTTCACTAATCACTGACATTGGACACTCACAAATTTATTTCTCTAGTCTCCAGTTCTGTATTGAACCCAGATCAAAATATCCAACCACCTACTTAAAAATCTCTTTTTGGAAGCCTGATACAGTGTTTTGAATTTAAACTGTCAAAATCACCTTCTATCATTTTCTGTTTGTTTGTTTGCTTTTTATTGTTGTTGCTGTTTTAAATGTTTATTTATTTATTTTGAGAGAGAGAGAAAGAGTTGGAGGGGCAGAAAGAGAGGAGGAAAGAGAATCCCAAGGAGGCTCCATGCTGTCAACACAGAGCCTGATATGGGGCTCAAACTCACAAACCATGAGATCATGACTTGAACTGAAATCAAGAGTCAGAGGCTTAACCACCTGAGCCACCCACGCACCCCACCTTCTATCCTTTGATAAAATCCCAGTCTACTTCTTGAATAATTTTCCCTGCCCCTTTTCATGTTCCTTAGATCAAGAAAATTGAAATTACCACCAGTCTTTATTTTCACATGCCTCACAATCAACTACACAGCAAATTCTCAGTGTTACTTAAAAAAAAAAAATCAAGAATCCTACAATTTTAACATAAAATCATCCAGATCCATGCCCTAATAATTAAGTTCCACTTACTTTTAAGTGGCAATATTTTTCTAAAGGATTTTCCTTCTTCTGCCCTTTCCTACCTCCTGCCTATTCCTTAAACTGTAGCCAGAATATTCTTTCTTTCCTTTTTTTAAAAGTTTATTAGAGAGAGAGAGAGCGCGTGAAAGGGATCACACACAAGCAGGGGAGGAGCAGAGAGAAAGAATTCCAACCAAGCTATGCACTGTCAGTATAGAGCATGATGCGGGGCTCCATGTCATGAACATTGAGATCATTACCTAAGCTGAAATCAAGAATCAGATGCTTGACTGAGCCACCGAAGTGGCCCCAGAATATTCTTCTTAAAGCAGTAATCTTTTCATAGATGTACTCATTCCATCTATCAATAGCTTCTCTGCTTCATTCAGAGAAAAGCCAAAATCTTACAATAACCTTGGAATCCTGTGTAACCTACCTCCTTATGTGTATATATATCTATATATAGATATATATACTATATCTTTCTATCTACCTATCTTCCTATCTAGCCATTCACACTATAGATTGTCATTTTCTCACCTTTCTTACTCTGCACCAACCACATGGCATATTTGCTGATCCTTCTGCCTCAGTAGACTTCTACTGAGACTTCTACCTATTTCTCTAATAGGAATAATATCCAATATCTGCAGTATCTAATGTTTATAAATTATATTCTCCAATGAATTTCTGACTCATAGATTCTTAACTTGCAAACATACCTTCTATGAGAAATGACAATACAGACATACCCACAGAACCTGTCTAAGTCATTTTTCTGTGAAACACTTACAACTGCCTGGCATATCATTTGTTTATGTGTTGTGTGTTATATATTTTTAGAGTCAGGTTTATGGAGATATCTTTTGAATAGTCTGTGTCTATACTATTCACTAATTCTTTATAAAGGACACAATAGGATAATCACCACCACCATTATCAATATATAGAATATGATAATTATTTCACAATTTCCCCTTTGAATCTGTTACACTAAGGATCTGATGGTCACTTATCAGAAGTGTCTGTGTAATTTTGGATTAAATGAATATAATTTAAAAGGAATTATGCAGCATTTAGTGTTCTTGTTTCATTTATTATATTTTTTGAGTTTCATGAATGCTTTTGCACATATCTGTAGTTCACTTGATTTTATTGCTGAATAAATTCTCATTATGTAGATGTATCACAATATATTTATTTATTCACCAGTTGATGGATATTTGGGTTAATCCAGTATTCATTTCTTATAAAGCTGCTATAAGTTCTTATATAGGTCTTTGTGTGACCCTGTATTTTTATTATTTCTTGGTAAATATCTATGAGTGGGATGGCTGGAGCTAATAGGAAATATAGGTTTAACTTTGTAGGAAACATCCAAACTATGTTTCAAGGTGGCTGTATCATTTTGCATCCACATGTATAGCAGTTGTAGTTGTTTCACAGCTTCTATAACAATTTAAATTTTATCCACTGGGGTGTGCATCTGTATTTCACTGTGGTTTGAATTTTCCTTTCACTAATGATAAATAATTTGAGGATGTATTCACATGCTAATTTGCCAGCCATATCTCTTCGGTAGTAAAATGAGTATCTCAATCTTCTAATTAATTAATTTTATATTGCTTTTAAATATATTTTATATAATTCTTATATAATATAGTTTAGTGAGCTATAGTTTTCATACTGTAGATTTCACCACATTTAAGTGGAAAGTTAATGAATTCTTATATATAGAGGCACGTAGCCACCACCACTTTAAAATTAGAGAATAAGAAACAAAAAACTTTATTGAAAAATGGGCAAAGGACTTGAATAGACATTTCTCCAAAGAGTATATACAAATGGCCAATAAGTACATTAAAAGATACCCAAAATCAATAATCATTAGGGAAATGCAAATTAAAGCAACAATGTGATGCCATCTCACATCCAAACAGATGGCTATTATTAAGTAAATAAATAAATAAAACAAAATAGTTAAGTGTTTGTTAGAATTTGGAGAAGTTGCAATTCTTATGCACTGTTGGTGAGAATGTAAAATGACACAGCCACTACAGACAATAGTATGAATATTCCTCAAATAATTAAAAATAGAATTATCATACGATTCAGCATTGCCACTCCTGCTGAATACATACCAGAGTATATCATATATTAGAAGTATACCAGTATACTAGAAGTATACCATATACATAGACTGAGTACATTATGTTAACATGTAAATTATATATCTGTATATAACACCTTTTGAAATATTAACAATAGTGAAATCATGATCATTTTGCTCTTTAAAATTTTGCCTCTTGTCCAGTGATTAATATAATGCCTGGTATTTGATAGCTATGTATATTTATTTGTTAAATAAGTAAATGAATTAACATTGATTAATAAATGGCCTTGAAGTTTCCTAGCTTTTTACATGAATTTTTGTTAGTTTATATACACAAAATTAGAAAGAACTTAGTTTTCTTGACAAAATATATGGACTTTCAAAGATTTAATTTCTTATAAGTAATAAATAATAAATCATTTTCCTTATGTATTTTCTAAAGATATACTGGAGTTGAATAAAGCCTTAAAATAATTGAGAATTTTCATTCTCCTACAAGATTGACTTATTAATTGAATAAATTTTGCCTCAGCTTTTGGTTGTTCATAGCCTCTGGAGTAGTATCCATATCACTCTCAAGTATTAGTTTATAAATAGAAAAAAATTATTTCTTTGGAGTTTATTAAAATGTAGGAAGTTAAAATGTAAGAAGTGTAGAATATTTAATGAATTGGATAAAGTGCTATGTGGAATAAGTATAAGAAGCTGAAGAGTACAAAGGAAAATTAGTTGTAGTTTAGCTAAATTTGGTATTATTGCCATCTGTTTATAAAACTAGCTTATAATACACTTATCAAGGTCATATTCCAAATTGCAGTATAATTTTCTCCCTGCCTTATATATCATGAAAAGTAAAATAGTTCCTCGTTCTCTCTTTCTCTCTTTCTCTCTTTCTCTCTTTCTCTCTTTCTCTCTTTCTTTCTTTCTTTCTCTGTCTTATTTTTTGACAGCATGAGTCAGGGAGGGAGGAGCGGGAAAGAGAGAGAGAATCTTAAGCAGGTTCTGGTGCCCAGCATGGAGCCCAGTGTGGAGCTAGATCTCAAGACCCTGAGATCATGACCTAGACCAAAATCAAGAGTGATTGACTCAAATGACTGAGCCAACCAGGTGTCCCCAAAATAGTATAACTCCTAATCTCAAACCTGAACTTCCAAACTTCTTTCCTCTTTTACATCATATTTTTGAATTACAATATATACTCGTTTCTTGATTTTTTTTAAGTTTATTTATGTAGAGAGAGAGTGAGCAAACTATCAGGGGAGGGGCAGAGAGAGAGGCAGAGAGAGAACCCCAAGCAGGCCCTTCACTGCCAGTGAGGAGCCAGACATAAGGCTCAAAACTCACAAACCATGAGATCATGACCTAAGCCAAAATCAAGAGATGGATGCTCAACCAACTGAGCCACCTAGGCACACCATTATTTATTGAGTTTAATTCCAAATCATATAAATGAAAATGTGGTTTCCTTAGAATTTGTGAATCTGTAGGAACTTGACCTGTTTCCTGGAACACAAAAGATGACAAAGTTTAATGGGTTAAGGAGATAAAAATCACTGGGATATGGATACTTTGCTCTATCTATTCCCATCTCCTTACTCACCCCCCTTTGACTCATTTCTCTACTACCTATGATAACATTGACAACCCCTTCATCTATTTTGTCACTCTTCTTTTTTTAATTGCAAAATTCCACACCCATCTACATGCTTTTAATAAAAAGATGCTTTGAACCTTTGCTTAGATGAATCTGGTTACATTTAAAAAAGAATACAAACCTTTTTTTAAAATTACAATTTATTCCATTTGGTTTTCTAGAAGCATTGGGGTCATGGCACCATTCTCCAGAAACCAGAACTTTCTCATCATAATAACATACTTTCCTGAGGGAAAATAAATAGCTATTCACAATATGGCTGACAGGAAGAAAGACAAAGATACAGTACCAATGCACAGTAAATAGAGGGAAAAAATAGGGGAACATTTCACAGAAAGACATTAGGGTAAAGGAGGAAATGCTCAAGCTATAATACATGTTGTAGGGAAAAAAAGATAGTGGAGAAAGATAAATAGCATATGAAATAAAAAACTGATCTGTTTTTATTTGAATAAATAAGTTCTTCAGTTATGTACAAACTGCCTGTTTCAACACTCTGCATACATTAGCAAAGAAGTTGTAACTGCATATAATCCCTTTATGTTATTTTGCATGTATGAGTAATTCTCATTATAAATATGGTAGGGTTCTTTTTTAAAATGAAAACTATATAATTTGTTCAAAACTGTTCTTAATTCTATTGACTTTTAAAAGTATAGACGGATTTTAAAAACTTGTTTTAGTAACTTTTATCATATGTGTGTATATACATGCTATGTTAATATATTCATCATCTTGTATGCAAACATGAATAATTACAAAAAGAGGGAAATGCCCCTTTCCAGTTCAGAATTCCAGTGAGATTAAGATCAGTTTAACTTGGATTAGATCCTCCCCACCTCACCTAGAATCCAATCAGATAAAGTGTAAGAATGGGAATTACTAATCCATTTTTAATGTACTTAAGAATAAAAATATAAAATAGATAAGTAATAACCCACTGTAAACCATAAATAACTGCTGTTGAAGGGCAGTAGTTTGGGGGCCTGGGTAGCTTAGTTGGTTAAGTGTCTGACTGTTGATTTTGGCTCAAGTCATGATCCCAGGAGTGTGTGATAGAGTGCTGCATATGGCTCACTGAGCGTGAGCTTGCTTAAAATTATCTCTCTCTATACCACCTCACGCCAGTCAGAGTGGCTAAAATGAACAAATCAGAGAACTCTAGATGCTGGCGAGGATGTGGAGAAACGGGCACCCTCCTACACTGTTGGTGGGAATGTAAACTGGTACAGCCCCTCTGGAAAACAGTGTGGAGGTTCCTCAGGAAACTAACAATAGAACTCCCCTATGACCCAGCAATAGCACTGCTAGGAATTTACCCAAGGGATACAGAAATGCTGAGGCATAGGAGCACATGTACCCCAATGTTCATAGCAGCACTCTCCACAATAGCTAAAACATGGAAAGAGCCTAAGTGTCCATCAACAGATGAATGGATCAAGAAGATGTGGTTTATCTATACCATGGAATACTACATGGCAATGAGAAACAATGAAATCTGGCCATGTGTAGCAACATGGATGGACCTTGAGGGTGTTATGCTGAGCGAAATAAGTCAGGCAGAGAAGGACAAATATCATATGTTTGCACGTATAGGAGGATTAGGAGGAACTTAACTGAGGAACAAGGGGGAGAAGAAGGGGGGAAATGGTGGGGGAAAGGGAGAGAGGCAAACCATGAGAGACTCTTGAATGCTGACAAAAACTGATGGATGTGGGGGGGAGGGGGGATGGGCATGGAGGAGGGCACTTGTGGGGAAGAGCACTGGGTGTTATGTGGAAACTAATTTGACAACAAACTATTTGTAAAAAAAAAAAAAAAAAACAATGCCACACACAGGAAACAGCAGACCTTCGGATGAGAGTAATTAAAAATAACACACACACAAGTCTATTTTATTTTTGTTTCTTTGTTTTTGGACAAACCCATTTTAGAAATGAAGAGTGGACTGGAAGTCAAACAGAAAGAATAGACACCAGAGAAAGCACAAGAAGAGACAGATATATAGAAATGAGAAAAATGAAGAAACTAAGCCAAATTTAAGGAGAGATTTTATAGAAATATATGAGAGGAAACAAACATAATAAGTTGTTGTATACATAGTTGGAGTCCCTTAAAAACAAAACCAAAGAAATGCAGAAAATATAAAATATCATTGCCTTCTGCAAAAGATGTATAATTATGTAGATTTAAACTGCTATATACCCAGAATTATAAAGCTACAGTAATGTATGTGGTTTGGTATTGGTACAACAGCAAACAAGTAAATCTATTACAGAATAGAAAGTCTACCAAGACTAAAAGATATATTATGACCCATACTTAATTATGTTTTATTTTGTTCTTGGTGTGGTTTATTTATTTTAAATGTTTCTTTATTTTTGAGAGAGAGAAAGAAGGGGAGGGGCAGAGAGAGAGAGAGACAGAGAGACAGAGTGAGAGAGAGGAGAGAATGAGGAAGACAGAGATTCTGAAGCAGGCTCTGTGCTCTGAGCTGTCAGCACATAGCCCAACATGGGGCTCGAATTGACAAGCCATGAGATCATAACCTGATAGGAAGCCAGATTCTTAACCAACTGAACTACCCAGGTGCCCCTTGTTTATTTAATTATGATGTACCTACAACCAAACTCACCTTTTTTAAATGTACACTTTTGAGTTTTAACAAGTATATATAGTCTAATAGATAATAGAAAATTTAAGATATATAAAAGTTCCATCACCCATAAAAATTAACTCATGCCCCTTTTGGTCAGTCCTCTATTTAATTCCCAGATCTGAAAGCCACCCAACTATTATTTTAATCTCTATAATTTTGGCTGTTTCAAAGTTCTTATGAATGGAACTACATAGTATGTAACTTTATGAATCTGGATTCTTTCACTTAGCGTAATACTTTGGGATTCATTTAAGCTATAGCATGTATTGGGAGCTTATTACATTTTTATTGCCAATTAAAATTCCATTGTAAGATGTATTCTTGTTTATCCAATACCAGATAAAGAACATTTGAATTATTTTCAGTTTTGTAAATTATATACAAAGATTCTATCATTAGTAGAATAGGTGTTTTTGTGTGAACACAAATTTTCATTTTTCTTTAATTAATATCTAGGAGTAAAATAATTGATTATGTTTAACTTAATAATAAACTGGGAAAAAAATAGTAACCAGAGTATATAAGGAACCTTCAAAAATCAATGTGAGTGAGCAACTTAATTTTTTTTACATTGACAAATAATTTGAAAATACTTCTCAACAAAGAAATATATATGTATTATGAATATATATGAATAAATATATATATATACATGTGTACATATCTATAAAATAAGCACAATTAAAGTTAATTAAGATCATTAGTTATTAGGAAAATACAAATTAAGACAATAAAATATAACTTCAGTGTACACTTATTCAACTTTCCAAAAATTAAAAAAGACTGAGAATATTAAATGCTTATGAGGATGTGAGCAACTAGGAATACTCACATATTGCTGTTTGAAATGAAAAATCATACTGTCTTTGGAAAACAATTTGTCAGTTTCTTATAAAATTAAACATATACTTATTATATACATGTTTTTGAATCAATTGATTATATTATTATACATTTTATAAATTGAAAGAAGACACTCATTGTAGAACAAAAGAAAGTGACATTATAAGATGTGCAAAACCTCTGTTTAAGTAATACAAAATGTGCAAAATCTATATTTAAGTGGTAGAAGCATAAAGACAGGTAGTTTTTATTGCTAGAAATTCTCAAAATTATAAAGTTGTCGGTTTCCCCCCAAGTTGATTAATAATTTTAGTGCAGTTCTTATCAATATACCTAAAATCTGTTGTAGGCACTGGAATCTAAATTTTATTTTATTTAAAAAATTTTTAACATTTATTTATTTTTGAGAAACAGAGAGAGACAGAGCATAAACAGGGGAGGGGCAGAGAGAGGTAGACCCAAGATCTGAAGCAGGCTCCAGGCTCCAAGCTGTCATCACAGAGTCTGACACAGGACTTGAACCCATGAACTGTGAGATAATGAACTGAGCAGAAGTTGGATGCTTAACCAAATGAGCCATCCAGGTGCCCCTGGAATCTAAATTTTAAATATGACTAAAATCCATCTAAGGGAGACCAGTAGTTTGAAGGAATTGTCCTACTACAATCAAGACTACTACAATCAAGACTACTACCGCAATCAAGACTCACTAAAATATGGTAAAATTGCAGACATTGTGGATTCATACAAAGAAGAGATATATCAATTTAATAGAATAGAAAACAAACCAAACAGGAATTAATTTTTACCAAAATTTACTTATGACAAGTGCATTACAGTTCACTTGGTAGAATTGAATAGTCAGTCAATTATGGGATAATTAGTTTACCATATAGAGGATCTTGCCTGAAAACTAAGCAAAGAAGTCAGTTAATATGGACTAAAGAATAAAATTAAAATGTTAATAAAAAATTTGTCAAAATTTTAAAGCTTTTAATAGACTTTGGTGAAGAATAACACACTAACTGTAGGTGAGACAATTATTTAAATAAGAAATGAAATGCATTATCCATAAAATAAAATGTTTTTAAATTCATCCACATTGAAATAAATTATTTCTGCTTATCAGAGATCATCTAAAGAGTGATAAGGGGTAAATTACAAATTAGAAAATGATATTTTTAAAACATATAAATAGATTAGGAATCTGAATTCACAAAGATTTCCTACAAATCACTAAGAAAAAAAAATAATTTTAAGGAAATAAAGTGCACATTTAGGAAAAATTGAATAATTCAATCGTGGTATTTTAACAAAGTGAAATTTTACATAGCAATGAGAAAAAAATGAATGAACTATAGGTATATAAATAATAGAAACTTTTTCAAGAACACATTTTCAATGACTTCAGATATTATGCAGAACTCAAAATACAATAAAATATAATCAACATATTATTTAAGCATACATGTACACATGATAAAATGGAAAATATAAAAGTTAAACATGTGTTAACTACAGAATTCAGATTAATAGTTACCTTATGAGTTCTGAGGAATCAAATGGTGAAGTAATGAGGAAAAATATACAGATTAATGATACTGGTGGAATTCTAGTTCTTGAAGCCATTGGCATTTTCCAGATGTTTATTTTATTAGTACATTTTATATACATTCGCAAAATCATTAAATGGGATGTTTTAAATACCATGCTAACACTATTGATTTCATATCACTTTTAGCTAAAATATCAAGATGCAATACATACTTAGAGTATAGTCATTGTTAACACTAGCAAAGTACCAAAATCCATAATCAGATAATCTTGCTGATAATGATCAATGTTTCAATTCACACGTTTGAAAGTTCAGTTTATATTGATATAATTTTAAATCCCAAAATATGGCTGAGAAAAAAACACACAAAAGAGTAGCAATATCTGTTTTATTTGTCTTCTTTCTTCCAGCATCATCACTCTATGCAGGCCTCAGTTTCTGCCTCCTATATGAGAACAAATAGAAGTATTCTGGATAGTAGAACCTACAGTCAATTAAGCAGTGTCATGGAAAGCAAACAAACATGTTAAAGTTCCACTGCATTGTCTGGCTTGTAGACCTTTCACGCTACTTTCATGTCATTTCAAATATCAGAGATACCATGGAACCATTTTTTCCTATCAATTAATGTTATTTATAAAGTTACTGCCTTTCTTATTTCTTGGAAAAAATATAAAGTCTCTAACATTTTATTCTTGTTCCCCATTGAATCATCTTGAACACATGACTTTAGAGATCATTGGTCTAGCAGATTGAATTTTCATTAATCACAACGTTTGCAAAGATGATTTTCTCTCTCTCTATTTCTTGTCCTTTCTGCCCACTCCAGTTTCAGGAGTGAGGATAAATAACTTTGTCACAACTTTGCTCAGGTCTACTCATCAAGATATCTGCTGAGGTAGTAAGTTTTGAGTATCATCTCTGAGTAAGCCATCTTCATAGATAATGGGGAGTTTTTAAATTTTATGAAGTAATTGTTCCTTCCCAGTTTTGAACCTAGTGCTCCGATTGATACTACTTGTCTTTCCAGTACCAGTTAAAGCATAGTCTTAGAGAAAGCTGAGCAGTTGGAGCATATTTGCAGTAATGCATTTTTTTACTTGAAATAAATGTGTGTGTATATATATATAAATAAATGTGTGTGTAGGTGAATGGCTTGAGAAAATGTTAGGCATAAAGCAATGAATTCCTCTTGAATATTTACAGTAAAGAATTTAAAAGCCAAACTCCTTGAATACTGTCCACACAACAACTTTATGTGCATTGCCTCAAAAACATGAATAGAATATTCCATATACTATGAGATCCATATGAGAACGTAGCATGAATGTGTGACCATTGATCACAACTAATCCTATGCCCCAAACTGTCTACAAAAAGACTGAAATATATAGAAGAGTGTATAAAATATTTGACCTGGACTGTCAGTGCCGTAGGGTTTAATCAAACTATGATTAAGTTGAGGCATTAACTAATTTAGAATTAGTTGTAAGTGACAGTAAGTCAGAATATTATTGTTTCAAGGAAAAGAGCCATTGATGTGTCTCCCGTATATATTTCTTATAAAGGCTATCCAAGGCTGGTATCATTGCTGTTTCTCAAATTTTTCTGGATCCAGACTTCCTCCAGCTTATTTCACAACTATGCTTAGAATGTAGGCAAAATCACCATGTGACTTCCAGAATGGTAACATCTAAGTTTCAGGCCCCAGAAGAGAGGAATGAACAAAGCAAGAGAGAAAACTATGAGTGCCAACTAGTTATTGAGAAAGTCTGTGGACACTGATACATGCATCTCATCTTCTTGTTCACCATCTAGTCACATGACCAAGTTTAGCTGCAGAACTGTTTGGCAGTCATGTTATCAATTGTATTTTAATGTCATGTAGAGATAGATACACAGGCAATCTAATAATCTTTGTCATAAATTACTTGAAAATGTAGATCTGAAAACATAGGAGACAAGAAAGGCAAGACATAATTTTAACTTTTAAAAAATCATAAGAGAATTAATTTTTAAAATGTTCATTAACAGAATTTTCTAAATATATAATTTTATATAATTTATACTAATAACCAAAGAGATTTCTACCTTATATCCACTCCCACATATGACCCCTTGATTTTCTCTGATTCTATAAAGTGGATATGTGTGTAGATACTTAAAATTCTCTGTATCTTGAAATTGTTAAATTTTACCTTACATCTATATTCTCCCTTATTTTTACATTTTGCTTTCAGTAGTCTTTAAAATAGGCAAATATTTATATAAATCCAGTAATGTCTTCTATATATTTATATAAGTACATTATTTTGAAAATGATACTCTCAAAATAAGATTGCTCTCCAAAACCAGTAAAAGTCATATTCTTCTTTGAAATAATGGATGAAAGTGTTTTATTATGTGTTGTTTCTAAATAGGTCACAATTCTGCCAGAAAATAAATTCTGTTAATTAGCATGACTTTATATGTTTTACAAACATAGACAGGTTGATTATAGAAAATTTACAATGAAGAGCTGCTATTGCTATTATCATAGTTGAAATTATGACAGCAATCCTATCTTATTGCTTTAATTTTGAAGGATAATAAGTCTAGAAAGTCACAGAGGTTGTCAGAGTTTTAAAGTGACACATGACTTATCTTGTCATTAATTAGTAGTTATTTCAACCAAGAAAAATTTCTAAGAATAAAAATAATGGAGAAAATATAAGTGGTGATGATGGTAGCAAATACACATAGCACGTACTTTCTTCCATAACTGTGCTAGGTACTTTATAGGTATCACCTCATTTAACACACCTCATATGGTAAGCAGCACAGAGTCCAAAGCAGGGCTCAGATTCACAGACTGCTAGCTCATGATCTAAGCTGACGTGGGACACTTAACCAACTGAGCCATCCAGGCTCCCCTGATGTAATTTTTAAAATATTTTATTTACCTTTAATAAGTTATGATAATGTTTTAAGAACATTCATATTTAAAAAAGGCAAAGGGACTTCTAGTTGAGATAGCTAAGTAAGAGTGTCCTCCTGACTCCCTTTCAGCTTCCTCATTCATAAATAAGTGATAGGTGGACCTATGGATAGAGATAGAAAAATAGGTAGATGATGATGATGATGATGATGATAATGATGATGATGATGATGAATAGATAGAATTATCTCTATATTTTTCTTTAAATCTTGAATCTCTGCAATTAATATTCATATAGAATATGGTTAAACTACCTACCAGAAGTACTGTGAAAATTCCACAATATGCAAAATCTATCCAGAAGAGGATGCATGTGCAAATTCAAAACATGCCCTCAAAGGAAAATGCAGAGTTCCTAAGAAATTCAGAGTTCCTGCTGACATCAGACTCTGAGATTCAGGGATCAAAATACTGCTAATATTAGTCCTCACTACATTTTTTTTATAAATCCTTTCCTGTTTTTCTGTAAATATTTTCATTCCATATCTTAATATCATCCAACTCATTTTATATGCCATATATATACACACAATAATATATAATATTGTATACATATAATATACATAAACTATATAATAATATGTAATAAATTATTTATTGTATATGCCATTAATATGTGTGTATACATATGCACATATATAATATATAATATTGTATACATATATGTAATAATACATTTCAGTCTTAAACTTTGAAAAATCCCATTGGGATAATCTACTTCTTTTTCCCCTTTTGCTATAAACATAAAGGCTTTATGTTTTAATGAGTGAACCACTGTCAACACAAAATGCACTGTCTGTAATATTTTAGAGATTAATATCTTCTTTGCCAACTATCCTACAACACCAAAGTCATTTTAAATTATTTTTAACACCTACATAACGGAAGGTTAAATTCTGTCAAAATTATCTCAGTGTCTTTATTTTTCTCCTCTTTTTTCCACTATAGATACTGCTTATATTATTAAAATTATTTGCTTTCCGGTGGCCACCTCAGCATTCAGTCCCTCTTGTGCATCCGTTGACAAGATAAACTTTCTAGACACTAATGTTAAAGTGTTTGTTTCATACCCAATGAACATATGGTTCCTTATTGACTGTAGTATATAACTCAAATCCATAAGTATTCATGACCTTCTCAGTATGACTCCAGCCTACATTTATATTATTTTTTATTAATTTTTAAAATGTTTTATTTATTTCTGAGAGAGAGAGACAGCATGAGGAGGGGAGGGTCAGAGAGAGAAGGAGACAGAATCTGAAACAGGCTCCAGGCTCTGAGCTAGCTGTCAGCACAGAGCCCAATGCAGGGCTCGAACCCATGAACCATGAGATCATGACCTGAGCCGAACTGGATGCTTAAACAACTGAGCCACCCAGGCGCCCCTACATTTCTATTCTTATGTTAACTCTTCTTCCTCCATGCCCAGCCACCATAATTTTTATTATAACCACATAAGAACTCCTTTAGTTCCTGTGAAATTACTATGCACTAATAAAATTTCAATCCTTGCTGTTATCTTACCAAAGATGTCCTTTTCTCTTTGCTTTACCAATTGTAATTCTTATATTCACTTAAACATCACTCCCTTTGTTAACTTCCCATGGACTGACTTCTCCAAAAAACCAGCTAAAGAATGTCCCTGGAAGTCTATATATTTAAGAGTTGTTAACAGTAAAAAAGGAAGCAAAGAATAAGATCCCATTTTTAGTTTATGATGAATAATAAAATAAAAGTTCTGAATTATTTTTAATAGCTCAATACAATCGACTACTGTGAAAAAGATAATTTTCGTACAAATTAAATATGTAAACTAAAGACTACAGCCAGTACCTCAGGAATAGGATAAAGAAAGATTTATATTTATTGCATAACAGGAGGGAGTTTTATCATAGCCTGTAATATATTTTATCCCCCCCAATAAGTTAAACATTGAAAATTTTAAACTATAATTACTAATTCTTTCTCAGGAGCATATTTTTAATAAAAATAGCTCTTATAAGCTTTTCTGAATGGGAACAATAAATCTTTATGTTTGAAAGAGTACTTGCTACATTAAAAGGTATAGATTAGGGAATGTAAATATTTCACTTGTCCTTAACAATCATTTCAGAACCTGTGTTCTTAGTACATTCATAGTATGGGAAGTGGCATGAAATAGAGAATAGAGCTATAAGAACAAATAAAATTTGGTGTAATTACCGGGTTAGCAGCTTTTTTACTTGATTTCTCTGATGCTCTCTCTTTTTAATCTGATAACCATAAGGCAACTATAGCTACATCTCATTTTGTTTGTTTGCTTTTAAGGACCTCATTTCACATCTAGGAGTCCTATAACACTCCAAGTGAACCTAAGTAGCTACTTGAGGTAGCTACTTTTACAACTCTTAATTTCAGAACTCTTCTTTGGCTGTCTGATAAGTCCTTTTAAGCTTTGCAATGTTTTAAAAGAAAAACAAAAACAATCTTGGATTCACTTTTAAGAGTTAATTATTCTTAAAAGATTGCAGACCTTTGAATTTAATTTTTTAAAAAGAGACCAATATTTCTGATATAATAACCTGCCTACAAAATTGCATGTAGGTTTATATTATTATATGAAAAAATAGACTTATGGGCATTTCACTCAGGATAGTGAAAAGAAAGTTTACAGAAAAATCTCCCAAAAAAGAAAGCATAGTAACAGATTGCATTGCTCACAAGCAGACCCAATGGCACTCTCTTAAGTATTGTTTGCTTTCTTTGTCATAGTGTTTTGCATGCCAGTAAAAATACTTATTTATGAGAGAACTTGCTTTGTTCCCATTGAACATGTTTGCCTCAGTGGAGTAGGTGAAGGTAATTGTAAAGCAGCATAAGAATAGTATTTTCTTATTCCAGTTTATTGATCCATTGCATGATTCATTCAGATCCATAATTTATCAAAATAAAAACAAAAGGAGGGGAAGTGAATACAAATGCTACCACGTAAAAGTCATTTCCTCTATTTGTTCCATACACTTGAAGTTATAGAAGACCCATTCTTAATTAATTAATTTCAGTAACAAGGCCAGAGTGTCATAATTTGAGTAAAGAAAGTTTAGATGTCATTAAATTAGTATGTAGTAGTGAGATATCAGAAAAAGATATGACCTATTTTAATAGTACATTGATATTTAATACCTCACTACAAGTAATTTAGAAATGTCTTGCATAGCTTATTTTCAACATAGATATTTTATGTAATTCTGTTTTACTAGTACACTATAAATGTTCATTGCTACCTGAAAAAATGTCTATTATTTTCATAGGTGTAGCCATACATTTAATGGTATCCAAGCAGTAAAGATAAAGAGACACTGCTTTTAAGATAGTGTAGGCTTCTACTCTCCCTTCTGAAGTAACATGGTTAAAGCCTACTTTTATAAGTTTCAAAATCCTTGGTACATTACTAGGACTTTTCAGTGGTGGACCACCATTATATTTTCCATTCTTATGACCTGTAGTCACTCTATAAACCTATTATTCAAACACAATGTTTGAATCAAATTAAATTACTCATCTAAATCAATATGTGTTGGACATTTACTATGTATAACAGGCCCGGGAACAGGAAGTATTACAACACGTTCTTATCCATTACAGAGACTTATCATCTAACAGGCAAACATACATCTACTCAAATCCCAAATGATTACTAAAAAGTATATTTGTTATAGTGAAAATGTATTTTAAAACACAGTAGGAGTGTAGAAAAAAAGTACCCTTAAACTTCTTTTGGGTGTTTTTGCAAGACTTTACAAATGAGATGGATTTTGATTTGAGACTTGAAGTAGAAGTGCAAATTGCTGAGGCACATGAACAGCTGGTATATTGAGGAGGGAATCCTGTGAAGAGCAGATGGTTATGCAGTGAATTTGTGGTATCAAAAATTTTTCCTATTTCTCAAATGGCTAGAGCATGTATTGCATTTGAATAGCACATTTTAAATATTAGTCTGGGTAGGAAGACTAAAATAAAAACATCTATTATTCATCCAATTAAACTTTATGAATACTGATATCATTGACTTCTAGTCTTCTCTGGCTGGACTGCTTCATTTGTTTGTGTATGTGCCTCCTGTCCTTTGTATCCTAAATTCTATGTTCAGTGACAACAGGTTACTAATTCTCCTTATTGTCTCTAATAGTTCTCATATATATTAGGCAGTCAAAAGTTTCCATTAAAAATAAAGTCATTATTGTCAGTTGAATTTTTAAAGGCCACTACAAGGATTATATACCATTCAGTACCAAAAAATATATGATTCCTTATCCTAATGAGAGTAAATTTTAAAAATTAAACACATTTTATTTTTTATCTTTTTTTTAATGTTTATTTTGGGGGTGGTGGTGCAGAGAGAGAGGGTGAGAGAGAATCCCAAGCAGTCTCCATACCATCAGCATGGATGCCTCATGAGGTGGACACCTGACGTGGGGCTCTATCTCCCAGACGATGGGCGATAATCAAGAGTCAGATGCTTAACCACTGAGCCACCCAGGTGCCCCTAAAACTGTTTCTCTTCTTTCTCTTTTTTTAATTTAATAATTTTTTTGTTTATTTTTGAGAGAAAGAGAGAGAGAGTGAGGGAGGGGCAGAGAGAGAGGGAGACACAGAATCTGAAGCAGGCTCCAGGCTCTGAGCTGTCAGCAGAGAGCCTGACGCGGGGCTCTAACCCAAGAACCATAAGATCATGACCTGAGCCAAAGTCAGACACTCAACTGACTGAGTCACCCAGGCGCCCCCCCACTGTTCCTCTTCTTAACTTAAGTTGTAACCAGGATTTTTCACACCTATAATAACTTCTGTTATCATGATTTAACACACCATTCTAATGTGCTAGTTTTTAAAAACATTGACAATGGAAATCATAGATTATTAGAATCATAGTTAAGTGTTTACAAAGGTAGAATTGTTCTTTTTTTCCCAATTGATTATCTGGGCACTTTATAAGTGAATTCATGAAGCCAGTCACATAATTTATCTGTAAATACATTGGCGAGAAACAGGCTCTTAACTGTAGAGAACAAACTGATGGTTACTGGAGGGGAGCTGGGTGAGAGGATGGGATAAATCGATGATAGGTACTAAAGAAGGCACTTGTGATGAGCACCGATGTTGTATGTAAGTGATGAATCACTCAATTCTGGACCTGAAACTGACATTGCACTGTATGGTAACTAGCTGCAACTTAAATAAAAGCTTGGAAAGAAAATAGATTAAGAAAAGAAAAAAGGTTAAAAAAAATGCAGCCTTAAAGAAAGTGCCCCCACCCATTATGGAAACAGGGAAAGCAGGAAATAAGCTAATCATAGATTTGAGTGTATGTTCTAACCTAGAACTTATTATACATCACCTTATTTTCATTTGAGTAAGCATGTTTTAGTATACTTAATAACTCATTACATCTCATAACAAAAAACAAATAAAATGAAACAAAATAAAAACACACACAAACAGGTTAATCCATAATTTAGGTTTTCAAACTGATTTATCATCTCACATTTCCATTTCAATCAATGTCACTATTAACTTAGGTTGATTTGTTTTATTAATTCAAGTCACAAACTTCTGAGTCATTTCTAGCAACTCATCTGCTTGTGCTTCTAAAATCCAAGTAATTGAATTTTCTATTGATTTTCCATTTGAAATATATTGCTGATCCATTTCCTCAGGCTCTCATTAACAAAAATATGGCAATAGCTACTTAACTGGTCTCTTAATCTTTGATCCTCCCTGCCTGTCTCTTATCTTCCTTACTACCTATTTAATTATATTAAGTTATAATTATTTATGCCATTTCTGTACTATTAACTTTCAGAAGTCTCTATTTCTTGCTGATAAGTATATACTGTTAACATGGAAATTGTTTGCCTTATATAGTCCCAGGTTACACATGTTTTTCTATTATTATTATTATTGGTATTATATTATTATTATCATTTAAAATATTTATTTATTTTTGAAAGAGACAAAGTGTGAACAGAGGAGGGTCAGAGAGAGAAACAGAAGATCCGAAGCTGGCTCCACGCCTGAGATCATGACTTGAGCTAAAATCGGATTCTCAACTGACAATCCACCCAGGTGTCCCCACCATTTTATTAACAGCATTCACTGTCTTTTTCAAAAGCATTTTATTTATATAGTAATATAGAAACTAGAATAGTAATTGCAAGGTGCTGGGGGTGAAAGGAGGAGTCTTACTGCAAAAGGGAACCATTTTTGGTGATGGAAATATTTTATGTCTGCACTGTGGTTGATACACTACTGTATAATTTTGTCAAAATTTATGGAACTGTGAACAAAAAGGGTGAATTTCACTACATGTAAATTATACTTCACCAAAACTAACTAAAATATATCTTCAGGAAATCAACAATTTCTATTATGTTAGTTAAATAGCCAAAGTTTTTTTCTTTTTTTTTAATTAATCAGATAAATAAGATTGAGATGAACAGTGACATTATTTGATGCAGTGCTTTAGAAGGATCACAGACTTGAGGAAACTCAAGCCATTTATCTTTTTAATCACTGTGCTATCATTCTTTTTCATTCTCTCTCTGTTTTTTAAATGCCTTGCTTAAATATAGGACTTCATAGTACCATGCGGGTTGAATAAAACTAGAAAATAATAAAGTCTACCTTGTTTATGAAGACTCCTCATGCTTCTCTATTATTTCCCTTCTCATATATAATCACTCTACACCTTTGTAATTCTCTTTTATAACATATTACATAGTTTTATGATGTAACTATTTGTACATATATAGTTGACAATATAGTAGGTTATACAGAAACAGGTTATAAACATGAAAATTTTGGAATGTGGTATATTTCGCGGTTAAAATTTAGAAATAATTGATAATGAGTCAAAATCAAAACATGAAAAATAACATTAAAGACAAATACAGTTCAGCAGTTTGGGGACTCTATGGTAAACAGACTGTGTACTGAAAGTTTAAATTTAAAAATTACATTAATCATATTGATCAGAAATGGAAATAAAATGAAAATTATGTAAGTAATAAGGTAGAAACTACATTAATAGAAGTACTTCTGAGGGAATTGGATATTGTGGCCCACAGACTCACCTGATTGAAAATTTTGCTGGTGGACATACATTTATCCAGTTGATTTAGCTAAATATTGGCAAACATGTAAATTATAGAGTAAACTTTTTGTTTTGATTTCATGTTCAGTGAGCAATCTTCTATTTTTTTAGTTTTCCACATGTGGTATGATTTCATAGAGAAAATATTTAGAAGATAATATTAATTTCTGGTCATTTGCCAATTATGTTTTTTAATTCAACCAATATATATTTTCTATATTTATTATTCTTATGAATATGAATCATGCAATCTTGTCTGTGATGACATTATAAGCCATGTTGTGACTTTACTTCTAGGTCTATAAAACCCAGACAAATGCCCTGTGAGATATTTTGAAAGGTAATCATTTAGCCTTTTTAAGAAACTACCCTAAAATCATTGTGGGCCATACATTTACTTCAATATCTGTCTTGGAATATATTTATGTTTTATTCATCTCTTATAATACATTGCCAACTATTTGAAGGTACAGCTAGTTATACTAGATTCATTTCTTCACTAATTTAGTAAATATTAGGCTAATTAGTAAATAGAAGGCTTACTAGATTTCAGATACACCTCTGGGTGTTAGAGACTTAACTATGAATCATAAAAAAAAAATCTACTCTCAGGGGCATACATTATAGAACATGTCATATATACTATATGCAATAGACATATTTAATGTGTAAGTGTTTTGCTATGTTGGGAAATGAAAATAATAGAAGAAAACCAGTAATAGTTTCATTTTACAAGGTAGAAAATCAATATATTTCCTATAACTGATGGAACATGGATTAAGAAACCGATCAACTATATTACTTACAATTACAAAGGCATTAGACATCCAGTTTCATCTTTGACAGGTAAAGTGTCACTCATTTTTATTGACTAGAAAAAAAACGAACAAAAAAAAGATGAGAATTGATGACTTTTCTTGAGTCTAAGAGCTGATGTTTCAGGACAAACAGCCACCTAAAAATTTGGAGAAACAGATGATTTCTGTGTCACAGCCCAAATCAGCTAACCTGGAACAGAAAAAACTGGAACAATGTTGGGTACATTTAAATCCTTAATGTTTTGATTTACTGGAGGCTAAGAGTGGACTAACACAAGACTAAAACATTTCTAAGAACTAGAATCCAAGGCTTTTTAGTGGAATTTTACCTCCAGGAACCCTACCACATTCTCACTGTGAAGAGCCAAGAAAGATCCTCAGTTAGCTCTGGCAAGGGGGAGGAGAAAGTAATCATTAAGAAATGCAATACCCCAAGAGCACTCTCCATTAAAAATGACTATCCTTATAGAGGTTAAAGACCTTACCAGAGCTTTATCCAACCTAGAAGAAGGCATTCTCTAGATTCCAGACCCTCTTCAATAGATTTGCTGTTCTCACCAAAGAAAGAGGGGCTAAGAGTCACAGCCCAGGGACACAGGTCTATTAAAGACTGAAATTGAATTATGAGATCACTGAATGCTTTCCTCTGCCACATCTTACCACCACTCCCACAAGACTCCAGTATAAAAACCTTGGGTTACAACTGAAGGAACTGTAAGAATTTGTCTATAAAGACAAAATCTTAAAGAAGCGTTAAGATAACAGGAGATACCAGAGAAAGGACACTAGAGGAATTCAAGGCCTCTGGCTACAGAAAACATTCAACACAGTCCAACTCTTACCCAGCAAACATAAAACCTCACACTATAGGCCTATTAACCTTAGTCCCTATTACGCAATATTTCATGTCTGGGTTAAAGAAAAAAAGAATAACAAACACACTAAAAGACAAGAGAGAATACCTAAAGAGACAAAGCAAATATCAGAATTCAATCCAGATAAGACACAGATTTGGGGTCTCTATAAAATGTAAAATAAACAGGATTAAAATGGAACAAAACAAAACAGGGGCACCTGGGTGGTTCAGTCAGTTAAGCATCCGACTTTGGCTCAGGTCATGATCTCACAGTTCGGTTTGTGGGTTTGAGCCCCCCTTGGGTTCTGTGCTGACAGCTAGCTCGGAGCCTGGAGCCTGCTTTGGACTCTGCGGCTCCCTCTCTCTCTGATGCTCCCCTGCTCACACTGTCTCTCTCTCTCTCTCAGAAATAAATAAAACATTAAAAAATGTTTAAAAATAAAATGGTGTAAGGACACAAGTCTATACCAAACTGACTCCATGACAGGCCTAAGTTTCAGCTTCCCCGAAACTATCAGGCAGTTACACATTGCCCAAGGCAGGAGAAACCACCCTTGCAACACCCAATCAGGAAAGGCCAGCAACCACCCTCCACCTTACTAAGGGAGAGGCCAATAGATAGAAACTATAGATAGGACCCTGATACCTAATGTTAAAGTTAACCCATTAGTCGCCGAACAAGACCCTAGGCTCGCTTTGTAATTGGTTGAATTTAAAGGTACTCTAAATGTTGTAATTGGATCCGCCAAAAGTAAGGAATACTCTAGACAATGTGTATGGTTAAACCCGCTGTCAATAATGTTGAATAATTATGATTGGAATATTGTTCCCATGCCACAATTTCTGTAACTCCCCCGTCACAAACCCCATAAAAACCCTACTCTGCCTTTGTTCGGGGCTCACAACACGGATCCACTGCGCTGGTAAAGTCTGTGAGCCCGAGCTCGAGCCCGTAATAAAGCCCTTTGCCTTTGCTTGCGTGACTCGGTCTCCCTGGTGGTCTCTGGTCGTTGAGGATACTGCTATCTGGGTATAACAATGGAACAAAACAAACAACTAGTCATTAAGATCAACATAGATTTCCCAGAAGCATAATAATTAGAATAGCCACATTGACTGCTTTCTTTCATCTGGTACTTTACTTTTTAAATTCTTACTATGTATTAATTCATTATATATGTGACTAGTCATTAATAGTCACAAATATTTTATAAGGAAAATAGCATGAAGTCCCCATTTTAGAGATGAAGAACCTGAGGCAAAAATAATTTAAATACCTTGCCTAAAGCTCCACCAGATTGTATGGTGGAGCTGGAATTCTAACTGGGCAGTCTGGTGTAGTGCTGTATTTCTACATCATCTGTCAAGGAAGTGATGTTTAACCTGAGTGTTGAAAGAAAGATAGAATTTATTAAGTGGACTGGAAATGTGGACTTAGGTCTGGTTTTCTGAACCAAGAAGACATTATACACATAGGACCTCATGGAGGAAATGAGGATAATTGAGGGAATGAAGACCAGTGCAGCTGGAGCCCAGGAAGAGATTGAGAAAAACTGAGGAAAGAGCCAGGGGGAAGGTAAGAGCAGAAGATGCAGAGTTTTATAGGTCACATTAAAGATGTTGGTCTTTATTTTGCAAGAACAATGGGAAAATGATGTGGTGTTTTAAGCATGGGAGTGCTCTCATCATCACATTTGCATTTGAAATAAACAGTCTTGGTTCTCTGAGGATAAGAGATTGCAGGAAAAGCCATTTGGGAAATCAAGAACTCCATGTGAGAATTGTAGACTATAAAACACAAACTTCACTTTCTTGGCTTGTCTTTCTATATTGTAGAGGCAAGCAGCCTAAATACTACATTCCCCAGGTTTACTTACAGGTAGGAATCTTGTGATCAAATTTTCATGAAGCGGATGTACCTGTGAGAGACTTGAAATGATGGTGGAACAACAATTTTGCTTTCAGCAATATATGATTCCATAAAGTCTGACCCCAGGGTGGGGAAAGGATGTTAGCTCTAATGACTCCCTGCAGTGCCCTAAGGCAGCTTTGTGAGGAGTAGAAGCAATACCTTAACATATGCAGTTTGCTAAATTCTCAGGAGTAGTATTGTCATACTAATTCTTTGGCAACAATGAGGCCTTATTGCTTTCTGGCACAGCAAATATTTTAGGGCCAGCAACCAACTGTGGGTGTTCATTAGGATATTAGGTTTAATGATATTTCTGTAGTAAGAGCTCATCTGCATTTTATTCTGTTAATTTTGCCCAGTGACCTGATTACTATGCCTTATGTGGATTAGTAGGTCTCCCTAAATTTGTATATGTACTGCTGAAGTGAGCACAGGTCTACCTAAATTTACTGTGCTGATTTGGAATTTTGCACACTGATTTAGAGAAAATTGTTATATTGTATATATTACTAGATGGGTAACAATCTTCTAGCATTATTAGTCCCTTAATTTTTCTTCTTGATTTTGGTTGCCAAATAAGTTCCTCAAAATGAAATTGAAACCTTGCCCTTAGAAATGGTAAGCATGCAATTAAATGTGTAGAGCAAACAAAATTTAGCACATCACAAAGCGTTAGTTTTGAATAATCTATTATATTCTTAAATATATTTTATACATAGATATGTACATAGTATATAACATATGCAAGTACTTAACATTTTCCTTTTGGACAATATGTGTATTATATTCTGGGGAACAAGCTTAGAAGTTCCCTGGGCTTACACCGATGGGTTAATAAGAAGGCATAAAGAAGTACAAAATCATAGGATGCTCACACCCAAGTTTGGATAAACAAGAATGGATAAATAAGTATAGTGAGGGCGGGGCAGAGGCCCCGTTATAGAACAAATGTATATGAAATAAACAAGATTAAATATTCAGGGAAAAAGCACCCCCCAAATTTGCACTATAGCAGAAAGCTGCTTTCACCAGAAGGAAGGACCAAATTAGGAAAACAGGTAAATAGGGCATTAGATCCCAGCACTGCCCTGAGAGTGATGGTGCCCAGAGTGGAGTTGATTAAAAAAGAATAGGTAACTTGTTAACCCTGAGGTTACTTACTATACCTTTCTTATCCCCCTAGGCTAGCTAAGATAAACAGAGGGCTGCCTCATGTTTGCTGTAAACAACCTTCCCCCACCAGCACTAGGATTTTGTTTTGTACTAACCCAAACCCCTAACCCCCGAATATCTTCAAGACCCACTTTCCCTCACGTCCATGAGTTAATATTAACAGTTTCATCGTCTTTTCATGCACATCCATCACCATGTTTGTAAGCCTTGTAATCCTAATAAATATGGGGCAAGGACCCTTATTTAGGGCTCTTGTCTTTTCCCAGACATTAGCCATCTCTCAGTTTTAATCCTGTGTCCCACATTCTTGCTAGACAAGAAAGAACTTTAGACCCAGAGTCTACGACATTATGTATTAAAAATAACATGTGTTTCAGTGCTATAGATACAGTATTACCAGAGCATGATTAATATATACAATTTCATCCTTGTGTTACATTCTGCATTTCAATTATGCTTCTCAGAACTATATTTTCAGGTTCTCATCACGATCGTATTTACCAACTTAAGTTACTGAACATGCAAGAAAACCTAAAATATGTCAATAGTTATAAATTATATATTTATATAGATATATATATACACACATACACATATTCACATAACCACACTGCACACAGTAAGTGTTCAATAAAAATTTGTCATGGGATATTGTGAAATAATGCAGTAATAATAGTTAATTAGTGGCTACAGTGTCTCTAGAACATATACGCATATATTCAAGATATTGAAGGTATATGCATTTTTAAAAAGTCTAGTTTTAACTCATCATTTTAATATATTTTGTTCATATCTTAAATGAATTTAATAAACTACTTAAAATGCAAAATATGTGAGACGCATAAAATTTCCAAATTATTAAAATGCATATTATCTAACCTTAACATATTTAATTTAATATCCCAATAGAAGCCTTCCACAATATAATCACTTGCAGAGATAGAAATACATCATGTTTTAGAAAAGTGTTTTATAGATCAAAAAATCTGTTATAAACCTTTGGAAATGTTGGCAAGAAGGTAATGCTCAAAATTTTTGTTGACTTTAGCAAAGTTTTTTATCAGGCTTTTTGAAGTTATTGAAAATGCCTGAATTGAAAACCATAATGCTTTTCATCATCTGAATTCAAACAATGGGATAAAGAAAGCAAAAAAAAAAAATCATTGTGAGGTTCTGTCGTAAGTAAATTTTGTCATTTTTTTCCATTTTTATAAGTTTATAGGCAAAAGGGTTTTTTTTGTTTTTGTTTTTTGGGGTTTTTTGTTTTTGTTTTTTGAGAGACAGAGAGAGAGAGAGAGAGAGAGAGAGCGAACAGGGGAGGAGCGAAGAGAGAAGGAGAGAGAATCCCAAGCAGCTGCACTGCCAGTGCAAGTCTGATGCTTAACCTAGTCACACATGCGCTCCTAGAGGCAAAGTTTTTAAAACAATTTCCATAATACACATTATACATGAAAATTGATTACATACGATTGTGTATACCTCACACATTTCAATGTGTTTATTTTCATAATAGGTATTTTACAGAATAAAAGTTAACAAATAATGCACTATTAAATTGTATGCCAATTAATGGGAAAACTAATTAAGCAAGTTATCAGAGCACTTCACTGTTGAAGCCACAGTTCATATTACAACTATGAAATATTCATCATGTGAACTATTATGTGTAGTATTACTATGAGGCAAACACCACTTTGGTGCTTTCAAGTATGTTTCAAAGGTCCTTATTATTTGTACCCAGTATGGTTCTATAATTTTGTTTCTTTGTTTTCTCTAACTGGTTTCTTAGATCCTGGGGGCTATGCAATTAAGAATATTAAAATTGTTTATTATTTCTTTAAATTTTTTAACGTTTATTTAATTTTTTGACAGACAGAGACAGAGTGTGGGCAGGAGAGAGACAGGGTGGGTAAGAAAGACATAGGCTCGGAAGCAGGCTCCATGCTCCAAGCTGGAAGCACAGAGCCTGATACAAGTCTCCAACTCACAAACCATGAGATCATGACCTGAGCCTAAGTCGGACACTCAACTGACCTTGCCAATCAGGCGTCCCTGAAACTGTTTACAATAGTAATTGCTGATGCAAAAAACAAAACCTAAACAAAACAAAAAACAGTTCCTGGAAAAATGTAAAGCAGGGAAAACTTTTTTTTTTAATTTTTAACACTTAATTATTTTTGAGAGACAGAGAAAGAGAAGGGAAGGGGCAGAGAGAGAGACACACACACAGAATCCAAAGCAGGCTTCAGGCTCCGAGCTGTCAGCACAGAGCTGGACGTGGGGCTCAAACCCACGAACCATGAGATCATGACCTGAGCCAAAGTCAGTTGTTTAACCGACTGAGCCACCCAGGCACCCCTAGGAAAGCTTTGTTAATACGCTTTTATCTCTTTCCTTCAGTTTTTCTGTCTCCGGCATCTGGGCCTGGGGCTGCCAGTCTGGCTCCTTGGGACAGTCAGCTGCAGACAGGCTGACACTTTCCACCCCAACCATTCTTTTCCTTTAGCCTACAAGCTAACTTCATACTCTAATATCACATACTCCATTACTTTGGATTTCTGTTTCCTATTAATAAACTGAGAAAGACAACCTTTAAGCCAAAAATATTTCTCAGTTCTCTTGTAACTGTTATACTGATAGCTACTACATGGGCCATAATAAATATAAATGCAAGGCAAATCAATGAATAACATTAATATGTATCTGGCACCAATTTAAGAACTGGAACCACACTGGTGAAACACAATACACACACACACACACACACACATTTTTTTTTTAAGTTTATTTATTTATTTGGAGAGAGAGAAAGAGTGTGAGAGCAAGTGGAGGAGGGGGAGAGATAGAGAGAATACTAACCGATTAAGCCACCCAGCCCCCTCTCTCTCTTTTTCTTTTTCCTTTGCAGGACCCAATACGGAGCTTGAACTCACAACCCTAAGTTCAAGAGTCAGACACTTAACCAACTGAGCTACCCAGGCACCCACACACATAATCTTTTAATTCTTGTTAGAATTAGATTTTTCACATTCTTCCTATATGTGAAGTTATTTTCTTCAATATAATGCTTATTGTTTTACAACAATTATACTTTCCTATAGCGTAGGTTAAATATGGTAGGAAATATGGTAGGTAGGAAAGCACTCTGAATACAAAGAAAACTTTTAGAATTTAATTGTATTACAGGTGTTTTCAGTTTGTCTTTTTATAATGTGTTATTTGAGAAACAGAACTATTTTACTTTTTCTATTTTAGTAGTCTTAGCTTTCTAAATGTTTGAGGTAACAGACATGAGGGAATGAAATACTGTTAGTCAAATATATTTTTATAGATGAGATAGTACTCAGATTAGATTTTTATTCTACATATTTTGATAAAGTTTCCTCAGGCGAAGGACATATTCAAATTTTAAAAAACTAACAGGTTTCAAAATTCTTTGATGACTGCAGCATTCAGGTAACAGTAATGGCAGTTCTTTTAACTGTGTAGTGATCAGCTAGGGATGAAATCTCACTTTTCTCACCTTGTATCAAGAAAACATGCTGTAGGTTCGCACCCGTCTTGGGAGCTTTCCTGGGCAGAGAGCTGTTGAAGACTGAGGACGCCCAATCCAGGTGGGCATGTAGGATTTTAAAAATAGCAGAAGAAACTTACATACCAAGCTTGTTTGGCACTGCAGTAAGACAGAGAGACCCCCACACCTGCCCACCAAATCGTAAAAGCTTATAAGGAGGCCTTAACTAGGGTCAGTCACATGTACCA
Source organism: Hyaena hyaena (assembly GCF_003009895.1). Taxonomy (NCBI): domain Eukaryota; kingdom Metazoa; phylum Chordata; class Mammalia; order Carnivora; family Hyaenidae; genus Hyaena; species Hyaena hyaena. Next base: position 838,258 of record NW_024081353.1, on the reverse strand, counting down.
GCCAGGTGTTTTTAATACCACAGCACCCTATCAAGGCTGTGTCTGTGGACCAGCCTCTGGGAGCAAGAAAGGCAGGCAGGACTCACACTCCAAGAAAAGGGAGTGAGTGAGGAGCCTCCAGGTCCAGCTCATGGGTTTTTCAGCCGTTACGTCCGTTTCTTTGATCAAGGTCCTCAACACACTACAGGTAAATAAACACTTTTATTCCTAAAACTTCTGAAAAAGAAGTTGATGCCAATGAGCATCACTTACATTTCACCTTAAGATGTGTCTTCCAAGAGGAATTGTTTTTAAATGACAATACACTTTATCATTGTCTTACAGTTTAATACGTGTGTATAATTTGCATGTATTCTTCCTTAGTTACTCCTTATTTTTGAAATTTTGTACCTTCAAAATTAAAGGTACAAAAAATACATGTTTTTGTTCTCTGACATTTTCAGAGCAAATCTTTATTCTCACTCAATGTAATGTGGCCTCACAAAATTAAATCCAATAGTATGCAGAAAAATAAAAATGAAGCAGCTTGCTACCAAATGTAGCCATAATTCAAGAAGAAGGTGGTGGGAATATACTCTGTGCTTTCCTTCTTTGGATGCATCAGTTTTTTATCTCCTAATACATTGAAAAAAAACTGACTTTAAAAATACTGTATGTTTTTCTGTACAAAAAATAAGTGTCATATAGCTTATCAAATTTCCTAGAAACAACTCACTGTGTTTGTAGGTAAAATAATATCTCAAAATTATTTCAGTAAAAATCCAAAGATCAGGGGCCCATTTGCCCAATAAAAAGGATAATTGGAGACATTTATAAAGTGATAATTTACAAATTTGTTGGAATTAATTCAGGATCCAACAAAAGTGAATTGCTCTGAGGGAATTGTTAAGGGAAAGAAACTGTTTCCAGAAGTCAGCAAGACCTTTAGTAAGGGGAGCACCACCTGATATCAACTGTTGACCTTCCTTTGAGAAATGCAGACCGGGCAAGTAAGGCTAGTCAAAGAGGCATAAGGACAAACAAATCATACTTTGACCTCAGTTCCTTATCTTGTCATCTGAGCTAATGCAAATAGACATGAAGGTCAGTCTGATTTAGTGCATGAAGGGCAGGATCCAAGCCCCAAAGTGCTGCAGAAAATGTGATAAATGGATCTAGAATGACAAATGGAGGAAATATGGTACAACACCTTCTATGTTGTTGCAGTTTGGAAAACACATGTTACTTACAAGTCGTGGGAAAAGTACATAAGGCATTTCTCTTTCTAACCATGAGAGAATAACTGACCTAAAAGCTACCCTTTTGTTGTCAATACTAGGCAACTACATGAAATACACGTCCGGTTTTAGATAGTGGGCACTATGAAGTTATAGGAATGCTCAAAAAACCGACTCCACCTTTGGGCCCTCCATCTTATACAATGATGTCCCTAGGGGCTGTGTGCTCCAGGCCTTGGGGACATTAATTCAATGTAAGCACTGGCCAGAATGTGGGAAGGATTGTTCTGATGTTTGCTAAAGTGATGCACGGAAGGCTCCACTTTAGATAATTACTCTTCACCACAATGCCCCTTGCTCTATAAAACTTGTGGATTAAGGTCTGGTCTGGATGAGGGCAGAGGATAACTGTGTAGTGACAGATCCTTTGTTCCTGAATCCCACCCCACCTCCATCAAGAGGTTATCTTGAATACAACTTTGTGTAAAGTGTATGGAGTGGATTGCTTCGTTTTTGGTTTCCAAGTGCCTTCTGAGTCTGGAGGATGTTTTACTGACTTTCCTCCACTTTATAATAGAAGTGAATGCATGTAATCTTTGAGGGAAGAGAGTTGAATGATGTGAGCCATATTACCCTTTGGCATTCTGCTTCAAGTTACTTTGTGCACAGGGAATATGATTCATAGCAGAAGATAGCTGTCTCAGATTCAGAGCCAGCTGAACTTCATCAGTTAAAGTGATGGACACAAAATAGCTATGAACTTAGAGAAAATATAACAACAAACTAATGGCCTGTAGAACACTATCAAGGCATCAAAAATATGTGCACTTAGAGTCCCAAGTAGTGGGAGAAGAAAAAACTTAAACTAATCATTTTTTAAAATTTTTTGAAAAGTGAAGCTCGCAGAGATAGGATGTTCAAAAATATATAAGGATAAATGAAAGAAAGCCTGACTAAACCACATAAAATTCAAATTGGCTGGACTTCTTGTTGCAGATCCTACCTGTAAAGATACCGGAAGTTGTTCACTTCCATCCTTACAAAAAGGAAACCCTGAACAACTGAAAAATCAATGACTTTCTTTGACCCATCAGGGAACGGAGATTCAGGGCAAAATCCACTCTGAAATATGGAATCAGGTGACTCTAAGGTTAATTCAAGAGTCACTACCAAGGTTTACTTACCTAGAGTAGAAGCAGCTGAAGCCATTGGTAGCATAGTTAAGTGGTAATTTTGGGTGAATTGCTGGAAGCTGAGTATAGATCACACTGAAAATGACAGACTCCTAGAAGCCACAGTCTTATGGGGCCCATGCATTTTTGAGGATTTTTACCTCCATGAACCACACCAGGTATCACAGTAAGAAGCTGGAAAAGATCTTCTAGGATTATGCAGGAGAGGACAGATAATCATTGTAAAATATCCCAGATCATTCTACATAACAAAGATCTCTCCAAGGGAGAAAAAGCTTTACCAAAATTTGGTTGCATCTGGGTAAAGATCATTTCTCCACTTTCTACTTCCTTTAGTCTTGCTTTCATATCTAAGGTTGGAGGGAAAAACAAACAAAAACAAAAAACAAACCCTTGTGAAGATCACACCTAGGAACACTAAAAGGCAAATTTAATAATAAAATTTTAGAACACATGCCCATCCTCAATTTTTACACTTTACCAAGGTTCTAGTATGATAACAATGAATTGTAGCTGAAAGATTTAAAAGATACAGACACTCTTTGTGGAGGAGCCCTTTAGGGAAGGCCAAGGGAAATGCAATGACACTAAATAAATCTGAAAATCTGGAATCTACATTACAGCAAACATTAGACATAAACTCCTAGCCAGACTAACCTAAAACTTCTCACCAAAGGCCTGTTTACCTGAGTTCCTATATATCACATTTGGGTTTCACCAGAAAATTAGGAGCATGTTGAGGTGAAGGAAAAACATTCTGAAGAAACAAAGTAGGCATGAAAGTGAGACTCAGCTGTGTGACAAAGATATTGGCATTATTACATAGGATATTTAAAATAACTTGAAAGTAAAATATGGACCATATACAAGAACAGATGGGGAATGCAGAGAGATGGAAACTGTAAGGCAATGAAAAAGAAAGTGCTAGAAATTTAAAAAACTAATAAAAATGAAGAACAAATTTAATGGACACATAAGTTTGCCGAAAATTGACCAAAGAGAAATGTATGAGCTTGATGATATGTGAATAGACACTTCTCACACTGAAATGCAGAGAAAAGAAAATGCAAAACAAAAACAAGAAATTAAGGTACAATGGGACAATTTCAAAAGGTATAAATACATATAGTTAATATATAAAACAATAGAGACTGAAGCAGAGTAAATATCTGAGATAATAATGGCCAGAACTTTAAAGAATACTAATGATATACACCAGACCAAGAGCATATTCAGGAAGTGCAAGTAATACCAAGCAGAAAAACAACGAAACCAAATGAAAACAAAAGCTATTCTGGAATATCCTATACAAACTGAAAGAAAAAACAGGGAAAAAAATGAAAAAGCTAGAGGAAGGTAAAACCTTTCCTAAGAGAAGTAAGATTACACATTTTTTGGAATACTCATCTAAAGAAGAATTACAGTGGAAAATTGATGGATGGATGGATAGAAAGATAGGGAGGGAGTAAGGAAGAATTACAGTGGACTTCTTGTCAGTCACCATGCAGAAAACAGAGCTGAGTAAAATATTTAGTTGAGAGACATAAACACACACACACTCAAATCTAGAATTATATATACCTACTGATATTATACTTCAAAAGTAAAGGAGAAATAAATATATGCTAAGGAAACAAAAACTGAGAAAATCTCTTTTTCAACAGACTTGCCTATAAAAATATTAAGACATTTTTCAGACAGAAAGGAAGAGGTCAGATACCTAGATTTACATAAATTTTGTCACATTGAGAAAGAAAAAATTGAGGGAAAATAAAGCTAATTTCTTATTATATGTACAAGTAACTGTTGAAAACAATGATACTAACTACTTAGCTAGTATATCATAAGAATAAGAAAAATGAATTATAGTAATGTCATAAAGATGGAAGAGAGGATTCAGGAATATGTTTTTATACTTTACCTTTACTACATCTGGAACAGTATAGTGTTGTCTATTTCTTTATGTTCTTAAAGAACTGTCTATTCTAGGATTTGGACAGGAATTATACAAGATGTATCCGGAGCATCTTTTAAGTGCCAGAAAGTAAGGACCTGATAAAAAAAATTAATGATAAATAAATAAAGGTATGTCAGAAGGATATAGGAGCTCCCAATGGCCAAAGCTGGAACAATTTGAGGAAGAAAATAAATATCTAGTATTGGATTATAAACTTCAAAGTACAAAATAAATAACCATATTGTTTTGCCAATGCTGAAGTAACATCCAAACATCTAAGTTTGTTTTGTATGTTGCAACAGATGATGCTATATACAGGCTAAATGAATATGAAAAGTTTATGACTTCTATAATAGAGACCGTCTAGAGTCTGAAATGAATGGAGAGAGCCAGGAAGGGAGACTGGCTTTTAGCTTTTGTTTTGTTTAGAGGATAGGGTCAGGTGAGGGTTTGGCCTGTGGACTAAGGCTTGCAAATTTGAATTTCCCATTTGAGCCAAAGAAGTTCTGGACTTTCTTATTAGGTCCCTCATATGTAAAGCAGAAGAGGAAAAGCCAGAGGTGTGGATTTAAAGTTATAGCAGTCAAACATTAAATGGAATCAGATTTTGTATGATGCATGAGTCCATACTAATATAAATAAACAATGAATAAAAGAAAGACAAGAGACCAATCTGTGTACAAATTCCAAATAATTTTTTTAAATGCCTATTTATTTTTGAGAGGGAGAATGTATGAATATGAGCAGGGGAGGGGAAGAGAGAGAATCCCAAGCAGGCTCCATACTGTCACCTCAGAGCCCAAGGCAGAATTCTCTTTCTCTCAATAACCATAAGATCATGACTTGAGCTGAAATCCGGAGACAGATGCTTAACCGACATAGCCACCCAATCTCCCCAAATACTTTTTGAAGTTACTTCTTCAAAGAGGCAGAGCATATTTTTCCACTTTTTTTAAATGTTTTTTATTTCTTTCTGAGAGAGAGAGACAGAAAGAGACAGTGTGAGCAGGGGAGGATCAGAGAAAGAGGGAGATACAGAATCTGAAGCAGGCTCGAGGCTCTGAGCTGTCAGCACAGAGCCCAACGCGGGGCTCAAACCCACGAACCATGAGATCATGACCTGAGCCGAACTCGGACACTTAACTGAGCCACCCAGGCACCCCATAATTCCCCACTTCTTAAGTGTAAAAGAAAGTGTGGAATGTCTTCCAAAGAGTACAGTATAGAAAGGGGGTAAAAGTAACTTTACTGTAGCAAATCTAATACTACTTTAGCCTTATGATCAGGTTTAACATCAATATTATAACCTGATGTTGATAATAGCTCATTTTGATATGATTTGATCAGAATGACATTTTGCCTCTGTGGTCTTCCTCTCCCAAATCAGTCATACCTCAGTCTAATCATAAGAAAAAATATATTACAAAATCCAATTGAGGTAAATTCTACAAAATACTTGACTAACACTCCTCAGAACTGTCAAATCCGTTAAAACAAGGAATGTAAGAAATTGTCACAGTTAAGAGGAGCTTCAGGAGATATAATGGTTAAATATGGTATACTAGATGGACATTTTTTACATGAATAATATTTTTAAATGAATAAAAATAATGATAATCATGAATAATGAAAAAACAATTTTAAATGAATAATATTTGAACATTAGTAATAGCATGTTGATGTTGGTTCATTTATTATAACCAGTATACCACACTATTGTAAGATGTTAATAGGGAAAATTGGCTGTTGCATATATGGAAATTGTATTATCCTCTCAATTTTTCTTTAAATATATAACTTTTAAATTAAACTGTTTATTAAAACATCTAATTTCTGAAAGCCTGTGATAAGGATAAAATCTTAAGGCAACTTGGGGTGCTTGGGTGGCTCAGTTGATTAAGCATCCGACTGCGGCTCAGGTCATGATCTCATGGTTTGTGGGTTAGAGCCCCATGTCAGGCTCTGTGCTGACAGCCAGCTCAGAGTCTGGAGCCTGCTTCAGATTCTGTATCTCCCTCTCTCTCTGACCCTTCCCTGCTCATGCTGTCTGTCTGTCTGTCTGTCTCTCTCTCAGAAATAAATAAAACATTAAAAAATTTTTAAAAATCTTAAAGCAGCTAAAGAATAAAGACATGTTACTTATTATTTCCACATTGTATATAAATACTGAAGCATATTTACATATCTTTAAGATCTTGTGTGTTAATAATATATATAAAGCACATTATATTCTATTCCATTATGTCAAATATATGCTTGTTTCTGTTGACTGATTGTTCTCCTGGAAATGTAAAACCTGTTTTCCTTTATTGTCACATTTTCCTAAATTGGATGCTGGAGATTATAAATTTTAGCTGATGTTATTGTTTTTAAAATGTCAGAATGTTTTTGGCTGATAAGTTATTTGGCAATCAGACCCATCCTTTCAAGCTGGGGTTTTAGGAAGTATAAAGGTAGTTGTAAATTGCTCTAAGGTTTAGTGTTATAGAATGCCCTCAGTTATTAAAGAGGACTCCCTATTCAGGCTTGTTAAACCTTAAATTTCTCCAGCCCTGTCTGAGATCCGGACATTTTCAAGCAGATAGATTCCCAGTTGATTCTTGATTGATTTTGTGAAATTTCATTCTAAGTATACACAAGTTTGTGTTTAGCAGCAGCCTCAGAAATAACTATACATATTTCCAGAGTGTTTCCTCTAGCTCTCTTCTCTTCTACACTTTGTCCTTTAAACTCTTCAGACATCTGAAACTCCAGTGCTTTTCTATTCAAATTACCAAGACCACTAAAATTTTCTTTGCACTACATTATTAAAACATCACTTATGGGAAACACACACACACACACACACACACACACACACACACACTGATTAATCATAGGTTTGGCATCATTTGTTTTACTGTTCTATATTAGGAATCATAGTCCTGTGCAGCCTGTTCAGTTCACAAAGCAAAACACCAAAAAACTGTTGCCTAGTATATTTTGCACAAATTTCTTTTTGTTTATGCATGGAAGATTATATAACTAGTGCTAGTTACATTTTTATGTCTCAGAGCAGAAATCCATCTGATTAAGCTTTGATATTTGCAAAAATACAGATTTCTGGAAAATCTTTACTTTTCATTTACTTTTAAATTTCATCCTCTTCTTGGGAGATTTGGCTAAAACTTTTGTGTTATGAAGGAGTAAGTAAGTGGTTATAAACTTTTCATTTCTCAAAATTTACTTTTTAATAAATTTTACTCCCAGATTAAACTATGTTAATGATCTGTATTATTAGATTTGTGTTAATAACATTGTGTTTAAGACTGCTTCATCTGGGGGCGCCTGGGTGGCTCAGTCTTAAGCGTCCGACTTCGGCTCAGGTTATGATCTCCCAGTTTGTGGGTTCGAGCCCCATGTCGGGCTCTGTGCTGACAGCTAGCTCAGAGCCTGGAGACTGCTTCAGATTCTGTATCTCCCTCTCTTTCTGACCCTCCCCTACTTGTGCTGTCTCTCTCTGACTCTCAAAAATAAATTAAAAACATTTTATAAAAAGATTGTTTCATGTACAGTCATGGGAGAGATTTGAAAATTTCTTAATTCTGACTTCCCTCTACAGTTTTTATACCAGTGTTACCCTGGCCTCCTCAGATAGGTTGGTATATTCTCTTTCTTGAACGTTTCCCCCTGGAATTAGGTGTAAAATATGGAAGTTATTTCTTCCTTAAGTATTTGGAATAATATCAAGTTAAGTGATCTGTATGAGATTTTCTTTTTAGAAGAGTATTTATGGTGGACTCCCTTTCTCTAATACCTCTGGTTCTCAATGTAGCAAATGTTGTGCCATCCAGTTCCTCCTTCAGGACAGAACGACATCTATAACTGCTCATGCTTGTACCAAAACTAAGCTGTCAGCCCTCTCATATTACTTCCAGCTGAAGTGAGTGCCACACTCCACCTCATCCTCTTTCCAAGAGAAGCCCAGATCTAATGCCTCTTCAGTGCTTGATCCTATTGCCCTAGCTCAGGACAAGGTGTAGTGCCATCGTGATTGAGAACCCCCTTAGCTCCTGGCTGAGGACTTGATTACATTGCACACTGATGTCTCTTCTTGCCCAGTTTTGCTTTCTTTAACACACATATTGATCCCTACATACTTAGTCAAACATCATCCTGTGAATGTCAATCACAGAATCTTCTTTCTGAGGAAACTCAAGTCCAGATGTGAATTCTCAAGTGGCCTGAGAAAGGTGATACTAAAATGGGATTTGAAATCTGTACCACTTTGCTGCTTCATGGTGATAAGGACTGTATCACTGGGAGAAGGTGAATTACTGACATCTCCTGGCATAAAATAATAGTTGAATTGATGTCATCTCAATGCAATTGAGAGTTTTGTTGTATTAATGGAAAGCAAATCTACCTTATCATGTGATTTGGAAATATGAGGGAAACTAATTTCAAGCCCAGTGAAATACTATGGATGTTCTGAGGTCAGCTGATGTTCAACTGACAATACTGAGATGAACTGATGTTCTACAGAAAAAACTTCAAAGGGCTGGGGTTGATTAATCATTAGGTAACTGAATGTGAAAGCCCAAAAGATCCCCTTGGGTGCCAGTAAGGAGTATCTTATTTCCTGAGAAAGAAAAAGGAAAAGCTTAGCAACCATATCAGGACTTAACCACAAGAATATCAAAGCTCTAAAGAGGTTTATATTTTCAAATTTGGCCACCTATGCAAAATACATGACCAAGTTTAGGAAATAACGATCACATAATACATGGGATGAGAAAATACAAGGTGCTCACTTGAAAACTTTAAATTTTCATAATTCTCTAAATCTTCTGTGCTGGCAAAGTGAACTTTCCCCTTGGGCAAAAGACCACAGGCCCACCCCCACTCCTTGCTTTAAGATGATTCAGGAGCATCTCTCCTGCTAGAAAAACTGTACTTCTTATGGATGGTTTACAACCCTAGAACTTTCTCCCCTCTCAAACCCTAGACTGATATTTAGATGTTAGGTACATCATAATCAAGGCAGGGAAGTGCTGGACCTGCTAACAAAGGAAAGGGGATAGATTCTAAAGGAGCTGCAAGACCAGTATTAGCCAGGTTAGTGTGCACAGAATTGGATGAGAGTCCCAGATTAAGAGAGGCCTAATATAAATTAGGGCAACTGAGAGTTTGTTTATATGGTAGTTCTCTCCTCAGGTTTGGAATTATTTTAAAAAAATCAAGATTCCTAAGAAACGGTATGTATATACTGCTAGCATGGCTCCTAGAAATGTAGAGAGATAAGAAAAATCATTAAATAAAGAAACCTCAGATTTGCTATCTATAAATGACAGTAGAAGGAATAGGTCATGGATATACTCTGTAAGACTGGAAACCCCACAAGTAGCTGTGTTCTATGGGAAGCTATTAAGAACATTCAGTTTACCAAAGCAATAAAGAATATACTTGAGGAGGGGTGTCAGCTTTACTAACAAGCTAATAACTCTTTCATCTGCATGCCAAGGCTGACGGTGGGTATTGTCTTTAGAGATACACTGTAGAGCTGAATTCGGTGATAACAGTGGAGATGATGGGATTCTGCATCAAAGAGGTCTGTTGGCACTTAAGTGTCACAGAGAAGTTGGGTGAAATCATAAGTATGAAAAATGAGACACCAAAAGAGTTTGAGGCACAGAACTGTGAAGGTTATTTAAAAACAATTCTAATAGTAAACAAAACCTTTTCTTTTTCTCTGTTGCCTTGCCTTCTTTTGAATTAATGGTTTCAAAAATTATTCTATTTTCCATTTATTAACCATTATATATTCTTATACAAGTCTTTCAGTGATTACCCTAGATATTGCAGCCTACAAGTCTTATTACAGTTGAAGATACTTTTTTTTACTTTTAATGGTAAAATGTAAATAACCTATTGTTTAATCATTTTTAGATGTGCATTTTAGTGGCATTAAAAAAATACATTCACCAATTTGTGTAACTAGTACCATTATCTAAATCCAGTTTTTCATCATTCCTGATATAAACTCTGTACCCATTAAAAACAGGAACTACCCATCCTTTTCTCTCTCTAACCCCTGGTAACATTTAGTTTATTTTCTGACTCTCTGAAATATTCCTACTATAGGAACTACATATAAGTGAAATCATGCAGTATTTGTCTTCTTGTGTCTGGTTTATTTTGTTTAGCATAATTTTAAGGCCTTTCCATATGGTAGCATATGTCAAACTTTTATTCTTTTTTTATGGCTGAGAAATTCCATTGTAACCTTCTGTACATCCATTGATGGACATTCCCATCTTTGGGTCATTCACAGTATGAATATACAAATATATGTTAAAGTCCCTGATTTCATATTTTTTCTCATCTATACTCATTAGTGATTCATTGCTGGCTCATCTATTAATTCTGTTTAACTTTTTGAGGAAATTCTAGACTCTTCCACAAGGGCTGCAACATGTTTTATACAATGCATAGACATTACAATTTCTCCATATCTTTGCTAACAATGTTTGTAGTTGTTCATGTGCATGCTTTGTTTTACTGTTACTTTAACCATTCTAGTAGGTGTGAACTGGTATCTTACTGTGGTTTTGATTTACATTTCCCTAATGATTAATGATGTTAGGCATCTTGTTGTGTGCTTCTTCACCAGTAGTATGTTTTGGAGAAATGTCTATTCAAATCCTTTGTCAGTTTTTGATTTGGGTTGGTTTTTGTTGTTGAGTTATAGAAATTATATAATCTATATATTAATTTCTGATCAGATATATGATTGACAAATATTTTCTCCTACTTTGTAGGTAGCTTTTCACTTTTTTGATAATGCCCTTTGATGCTCAAAAGATCTTTATTTTGATACTTAATTTACCTAATTTTTAAAATTTATTGTCTGTGCTTTTGTTGTCAACTCCATTAAAATTGTTGCAAAGTTCTATATCATGAAGATTTCCCCCATTATTTTTTTCTATGAGTTTAAAATTTTAGCTTTTAAGTTTAACCTTCTTTTTGACCTATTTGGGGTTCATTTTAGTACGTGGTGCTAGGTAAGGGTCCAAGTCCATCATTTTGCATGCAGCTATCCAGTTTTCAGGTTTTATTTTTGAGAGAGAGACAGCATAAATGGGGGAGAGGCAGAGAGCAAGAAAGACATAGAATCCAAAGGCCCCAGATTCTGAGCTGACAGCACAGAGCTCAACATGGGGCTCAAACCGACAAATGGTGAGATCATAACCTGAGCAGAAGTCAGACACTTAACTGATGGAGTCACCCAGGTGTCCCCCCTATTTTTTAATAATTATTTATTTTTGAGAGGGAGAAAGAGTATGAGCAGGGGAAGGACAGAGAGAGGGGGACACACAGAATCCAAAGCAGGTGCCAGGCTCAGAGCTATTACCCTAATCAGGGCTGGAACTAATGAACTGTGAGATCATGACTTGAGCTGAAGCCCCATGCTTAATGGACTGAGCCACCCAGGCACCCCATTATTTTACTTTTCTGATTCAGTTGTAGGAAGTGGTATATTTCTAGGAATTTACACATTTCTTCTAAGTTTTCCAGTTTTTCAGCATATATTTTCATAATGTTCTATTATAATCCTTTGCATTTCTCTGGAGTTGGTTATTTTTTTTTTTCTCCTGTGTCTTTTTTGAGTTCTCACTCTCTGTCTCTCACGCTGATTTTTATATTTTTTATGAGTCTAGCTAAAGGTTTCTCAATACTGTTGATCTTTTCGGGGCTACTGGGTGTCTCAGTTGATTAAGCATCTGACTTCTCAGGTCATGATTTAATGATTTGTGGGTTCCTGCTCAGCATCAGGCTCTGTGCTGACAGCTCAGAGACTGGACCTCCTTCAGATTTTCTCTCTCTCTCTCTCTCTCTCTCTCTCTCTCTCTCTGTGCTTTCCCCACTCACACTCTGTCTCTAATAAATGAATAAACATTAAATTATATATACATACACATGTATATGTGTACATATTTAGTTTCTATTTTGTTTATTTCTGCTGTAATCTGTATTATTTTCTTTCTTCTACTGGTTTTGGATTTTGTTTCTTTTTCTAGCTCCCTTAGGTGTAGATTTTGGTTGTTTATTTGAGATTTTTCTTGATTCCTGAGGGAGACTTATATGGTTATAAACCTCCCTCCTAAAACATCTTTTGCTGCAGCCCAAAGATTTGGGACAACTGTGTTTTTATTTTCATTTGTGTCCACATATTTTTTAATTTCCTTTGATTTCTTCATTGACCCATTCATTGTTTAGCAGCATGCTATTTAGCCTCCCTATGTATTGTGTTCTTTTCAGATTATTTCTGATGGTTGATATGCAGTTTCATAAGTGTTATCGTTGAAAGGGACACGTGATAGGACTTCAGTCTTTGACTTTATGGAAAAAGACTTGTTTTGTCACCTAACATGTGATCTGTTATGGAGAATGTTACATGTATACTTGAAAAGAGTGTGCATTCTACTGTTTGAGAATTGAGTGCTGTGAATATATCTGTGAGAATCATCTGCTCCAATGTGTCATTCAAATCCACCGTTTCCTTCTTGATTTTCTGTTAGGATGATCTACCCGTTGATATAAGTGGATGTTAAGATTCCTTATTACTAATGTATTACTGTTGATTATATCCTCTATGTTTGTAAATGGGTGCTTTTTGTATTTGAGTGTTACCATGTTAGGTGCATAAATATTTATAATTGTTATATCTTACTGGATTTCTCCCTTTATATAGGGTCCTTCATTGTCTCTTGTTACAGTCTTTTGTAAAGTGTCTTTTGTCTGCTGTAAGTTGCTACTCTGGCTCTCCTTCACTTTCATTTGTATGCTAAATGCTTTTCCATCCTTGGGGTGCCTGGGTGGCTCATTCATTTAAGCAGCCAACTTTGGCTCAGTTCATGATCTAGCAGTTCGTGGGTTCAAGCCCCACATCGGGCTCTGTGCTGACAGCTAGCTCAGAGCCTGAAGCCTGCTTCAGAGTCTGTGTCTCCCTATCTCTCTGACCATCCCCTGCTCATGCTGCCTCTCTCTCTCAGAAATAAAGAAAAATCATTAAAAATTTTTAAAAAATTAAAAATAAATGCTTTTCCATCCCTTCACTTTCAATCATGTGTACTTAGGTTTCATGTGAGTATTTTGTTAGGTGACATATAAATGGGTCTTCCTTTTTTATTCATTTTGCTACTCTATGTCTTTTAATTAGAGCATTTAGGCCATTTACCTTCAAAGTAATTATTGATAAGTATGTACTTCTTGCCATTTTGTTACTGTTTTATGATTGGTTTTTGTTTTAGTTCTCTGTTCCTTTCTTCTCTTGCTCTTTTCTCTGATGGCTTGGGGTTTTCTTTAGTGATGTACTTGGATTTTTTTCTCTTTTTTTTGCATATATGTTAGTGATTTTTATTTATGGTTGTCATTCTGTTTATATATAACATTTATATAGCAATCTATTTTAATGGTCACTTAAATTTGAACCCATTCTAAAAGCAATAAAGTTTTACTTCCCTGTCACCCGTGTTTTAGTTATATGATGTCCACACCCTTTTATTGTGTGAATCCTTTGACTGGTTTTTACAAATATGCTTAATTTTACTGCTTTTGTGCTTCCTACCTTTCTTATTTCTAGTAGTGCTGCTGGCTCCTGTCAGGGCTGTGAGGTATTAGCAAGGTTTGTGCTGATGTGTTGTGAGAAGTGACCTAGAACTGCTTTGGAGAACAATGGTGGAGGAAGGTTTGGATGGGGTGGATTTGCAGGAGAATATGGGTTTCAGATGACATTAGCAAGCTTGGTGGACAGTTTTGTGCTGATTCCTGCAATTATCAGTGTATTTAGGTTTGACACTGGATTGGGGGTAGGGGATGGTACTCTAAGACATCTTGGAGATGTCTCCTAAAGAGCCCTATGCCTCCATACATTCTGAGATTCTAAAATAAATCTCCTGACTGATAACCCATGTAGTTTTCAAACTGCAACTTCTTTGCTGTATCTCTGTTGGTTGTTTGTTACACTATCTAAGGGCTCTATCTCAGTTCACTAGCCCATCTGGCTCTCCCAGAGCCAAGGCTGCTGATTTTTAAAGTTCTAAGTTTTAATTGCATAGATTGTAAAAATGTGTGAAGTTAAGCACCTCTGGTTTTCAAAGCCAAATGTAGGAATTCATGCAGAGCACGTCTCCTGTGCTGTAGGTGCCTATTGTGGGTTCTGTTCCTTTCCTTTCTCTGTGCTTCAGTGTCCCTCTTTCCCATGGACATTCCTGGGGGTCATCTTGGTTCCCAGCTGCTTTTCTGACCTTTTCACCCTTTTCAATGTGGTCTCTTCTCTAAAATTAACTATGGAGAGTGTGTTCTGCCAGGCTTCAGGTTATTTACACTGATGTACTTGTTACCTTGGTGTATTCCCAGGACAAGGTGAGCTTAGGGTCCTCCTACTTTGCTACCATCTCAAAAGTTCTTCTCTCATTAGTTTTGACATTTTTGCAAAGATCTTATGTTAAGAATAAAGCAAAAAAAAATCAAGTAAATAATATACAGGTGTTCACAAAAATCAGGATGCAGCTGGCCAAAAAATGAAGTAACTGATGTTTAATATTACTAGAATTTAGGAAAGTACGCATTGAAAGTTTTAAAATAAACTAACACATTATCTGGTAGAAACTTAAAAAATACTCCAGTAGGTGTGGAATAAAAGAACCCTTATTTGTCTTGGAATGTGCAAATTACTGTTACTATTTTGGAAAATAAGTGGTAGTCATTAAATTAAAGCATATAACATTTATCCCTCAGTCCTAATTTTGGGGATCTCTCCTACGTAGTTAACATTGTTAGTATGTAAGGACATAATTTCTTGATATCCTTTAAAGCAAATACATTTATTTTTTGAAGTAATGTATAATTATCAAAGTTATATTAACTTTAAAAATATGTTCCCTTAGGGAAAATTTTGTCTCTTTATGTAAGAATTTTACCGAGAAGAACTTATGTGATAATGATTCTGGGAAGAACATAAATGACACTAAAATATACCAGTGTTCACAGGTCCTCAAACTAAAACCCTAAAAGATTTTCTGTGCTATTTATTTCTTCATTTGGCATAGTCCTACAAACATTGAATGTGTTGCAAATGAAAATATGTTAATATTTCTTAAAGTAGTTGAGTACTGCTTTAGTTCTCAGATAAGATACCTATTTATTTTAAAGATAAGAAAATAAACTGAAAGCCTTAAACACAACTCTGCTTAAAATTTCTAGTGGAAATACTTTGTCTATTTATAAAATGTATGCAGGAGATGTTTATAGTTTTCATATGATTTTATTATATCCAAGATATTACCATCAATTTTAAAAATTGGCTTTTATGTTTTGTATAAAATTTCATGGTAAAAAATTTACAAAATATAGTTTAGTAGCGATTTACACATAACGTAACAAAGGGTAACATGTATATGATAAAATATAGATTGTAGATAATGGTAAATATCAAAAAGAAATGAGAAATCATACAACAGTTATGGTAGACATTAGTCAGAAAAATCGTTATTGACACATGGGAGTAATCAAATTTGAATTGACATTTTTACCATAGTCCCTGTATTTTGACTATAAGGGATCATGTCTGTAATCACTTACAGAATGATGAGGGTAGAAGTAGGATTGTTTCCTCAAGGTTTTAACATGAGAGACTAAAAGAGAAAAGATAAAATTAAATGTTTAAAATAGAAAACATAATGGTAAATGTATTGATTGTTTTTTGGAAAGAAGAATTTGATAATAAAAATATGTTTACATAAGTTAATATAAAGGGCATAATGTCTGAACACTGAGTTTACACAATCACATATATATTTACGTGTATATACTTATTTTTAAATAGTATATAATTAAAATAGAGAAATTACAGAATTAATTAAATTTCATTTAGGAATGTACTCCATATGGAAGAAGGTGTCAGGGAACAATAAAAGGAGCCATTTCTGTAGAAAAATAATAGTAGGAACCTTAAAATAGGAAGAATCTTAATTAATATTTATTAATTTAAAAATCTTGGTAAAATATACATTGTTCAGAAAATATATGATAATAAGATTTCTACAAGACTAAGTAAAAAATAGAAATAACCAAATGACCCTATAGAAACTTGGGTGTGTAGTGACATAAGCTAGGAAATGCAGGAAAAAAAAGTACAAATTTTATTGGCCAAACATTGTCAATTTGGGACAAAACAAATTTGAAATGTTAAAAGTTATCAAAGGACTTGCAGTTTTAGCACTGACATGTAAGAGCTTGGAGGTTGGAGGATTTACCCATCCTTCCAACTAGAAAACAGGAAACCCTGAAGATTAACATGAACCCATTAGAGAATTGTAGTCTCAGCACAAATGGCTGCTGTGCAGTGTGGAGGAACAGGTCCCTTCAGTCACAACATCTGTTTGAAGTACAAACTGCTAGAGCCGTAAACTTACATGAACAGTTAAATGGTAATTTCACAAATTGTAGAAGACTGAACATGGAGTACCATGAGTGTGAGAAACTCCTGTGATCCATGGTATCTAGGCAGCACCCCTTACTTTAGTTGATTTTACCTAAAGAAACATTACCAAGTGCTCAAGGGGAATTCCAAGTCAAGATTCCCTGAGGGCTCTGGAAGCAGGAATAGGAAGGTAACCATTGTGAAACAAGCACAATGTCATTTTTATGGCAAAGGGCTACTCTCTGGGGGCAAGGGATTTAACAAAAAACAATTCTGAAATGTATCTGTCCTGGAAAAAGGGAGTTTGTCCCTGTTCCATCCTTCTCTAGTCTCTCTGTCTTACCTTTGGAGAAAAACAGAATTAATAACCATAGTAAAAGGGAGCAGGAATATCAAGGAAATAGATTGCAAATATGTATACAGGGAAACATACCCTGCATAACACTTCTAGAAATTGCAGCATTGAGACACAGGTTCAGTAAAATATGGTGACTGAGTCAGAAGGCTGTAGTACTCTCCCCCATCTCCCACATCTTATCACCATACAAGACACAAGTATAATGAGAGAAGATTGTAGCTCAATCTCTCTCAAAAGAAAAATTTTTTTTTTAAAAATAAGACAGACTCTTTCTAAACTGGACTTTGTATATAAGAAGGTCCATGTCAAGAGGTGAGACAAAAACAAAGACACTGGAAGAACTTGAAACCTCTGATACCTACAGGTACAACAGACATTAAGCACAGATGAATTTCTAGCTAGGTGAACATAAATCATACTATAGACCTATTTATCTTCGTTCCTATTGTCCATTGTAACTGTTTGACTTTAGTCAAAAATATATAACTTGTAAAGCAACAACAACAAATCAACCGAAACACAGTCTGAAGATACAAAGCAATGAGAAACAGACTCAGAGATGGGACATATGTTGGAATGAATGGTAGGCAATAAAATAGCTATGATTAATATGATGAGGTTTCTGTAACAAAAATCAACAACATCCAAGGACGGATGGGTAATGTAAGCAAAGAGATAGACACTCTATGAAAGAATAAAAAGGAACGGTAGAAGTGAAAAACACAGTGATATAAAAGAAGATTGCTTTTGTTGGGGTTACCACCAGGCACAATACAGTGAGGACTCAGTAAGTAAATGTGAGAATAGGTTCATAGAAACTTATGATTATGAAATACAGACAGAAAAGATGATGGGGAAAGAGAAAAAGAGTATCCAGGAAAATGGGAAAATTTTAAGTATAACATGCAAGTAGTTGGTATACAGAGAGGACAAGGACTGAGAGAAAGAATGGAGAAGAAGACATATCTGAGATGATAATGGCCACAAAGTTTCAAAATTAATGGCAAACACTAAGCATCAGATACTGAAAACTCAGAGAACAGGAAGCAGAATAAATGTAAAAATAAAAAGCAATCACCTAAGAATATTTAAAATGAAAAAGGGCTTATCTGATCACATGAACACCAAACTATTCTAAGAGAATAGTTTGAATAAATCTATGCCCCAAAATTTGACTATTTCTTAAAAATAACATAAATTACTGAAAACTCACACAAGAAAAAATAAGGTAAATTGCTGGAGACCGGCTCCTGCATGTCCAGGGGTCCCTGAAGGATGGACGGTGTCAGCGAGAGGGAGTGAGAGAGCCCCGAGATTCTTTCTGATCCCCAGGCAGGCATCTCTGCTCTGACTGGGGCTCAACTTTATTTTATCATTAAGTGTTTGGGGGACAGCACAGAAGTGGCATTTGCCTTAGACAATGGTTTCTGATAACAAACTTCTTTGATATGTAAGAAAATTTCCCAGAACATAGATATGTAGAAGACTCAGGCATAACGTTTACAATAGTGATTAAGGTAGGGGATTTAGATGCCTATCCTATGTGGAAGGAAGGCATCTTTAGCATACCAGACAAAGTTTTCAGCATAAAAAGGGTGAAGTTACTTCTCTGTGGGCAGGGGTCAACAGCTTGTTTATTTAAGGTGGAAGTATCAAGAAAAACAGGTCTTTCAGGGAACACCTCTGCTCTCATAATCACAAAAGAAGTTGTTCCTCAATAGGTTCCTTCACAGGGAGCAATCAGCATATACAAGGCCAGAAAATGCTCTAAGCAGAAACAAATGGGTGGGGGTGGATATTTGCCCTTAACTCTAAATTAGGCTCTTAGTCTCAGGGCCAGACTCAATGGTCTTTGATATGCAAGGTCAATAGGAAGAGGCTTTTTACAATCATTCACAGAGCTTTCATCTAAAATCTCTTTTGTAAAGGCAGGAATATGCTTTTCCTTATGAGGTATCTGTGTTTGGAATATTGGTCTGATATGGAATAATGTGAGGCCTGGTCAATACCAGCAGCCTCATTTCCAATATGAGCCAGTAGTAGCAGAAAGAGATACACGTTTTCGTTTCTCATGGCTGGAGCCGCAAGCACTGCCATTTCCTTGCTGTGACTGCCATCCAGAGAGGCCGGTGCGGCTCCCGGCAGTAAATAGTTTTATATTTATGTTTTTTTGGTTATTTACTTTTAAATTTTATACTTTTTATTTTTGAGACAGAGAGAGACAGAGCATGAGCAGGGGAGGGTCAGAGAGAGAGAGGGAGACACAGAATGTGAAACGGGCTCCAGGCTCTGAGCTGGCTGTCAGCACAGAGCCCAATGCGGGGCTCGTACCCACAAACTGTGAGATCATGACCTGAGCTGAAGCCGGACACTCAACCGACTGAGGCACCCAGGCGCCCCGGTTATTTATTTATTTTGAGAGAGAGAGAGAGAGAGAGCGCACGCAAGCAGGGGAGGGGCAGAGAGAGAGGGGAAGAGAGGATCCCAGGTACGCTCTGCACTGCCAGAGCATAACCCAATGTGGGGCTTGAACTCCTGAACCTTGAGATAATGACCTGAGCTGAACTCAAGAGTTGGACACTTAACTGACCGCCCGGGTGCCCCAATACCTTTATACTTATTAAAGAAGTAGAGTAAATATCTTTAAAAAATTTTAAAGGAAGGAATTAGATTCAAAAAAGATGGTTCACTGGTGAACCAGAAAGCTAAATGAATGAATGAATGAATCAATTAACCAGACAATCTAGATTAGCCAACATCAAAGAACAAATTTATAGTATTTGCACTACTGAATTTTAAGACTTATACCAAGAAAGCATGGTATTGGTGACAGAATAGAAGAATAGATACATTGGCTAATGGGATTAATAGAGTAGGGTGCTCAGAAATATACCAACACAATTATATTTAACTGTTTTTTGGCAATGATGTTAAGGCAGTTCTGTAGTGAATGATAGCCTTTTCAACAAATGATGCTCAAACAATTGGATGTCTGTTTTGTTAGGCAGAATAATGCCTAATATATCCTTACCCTAAACTATGATTTTATAAATAATATTGACAAGAGTAGATTTACAGATGGAATTAAGGTTATGTACCTTAAAATAGGTATGTTATCCAAATAAACTATGTAGATATTATCCATCCAAGAAAGGAGAATATTACATATAGGTTGTGTATATTGACTTCTTTCCAAAGAAACAACTATGTAAAAAAGGTAAAAAAGAATACCTTTACAATGGAGAAATCCACTACTACTTCAGGACGGTGATCAAGGGACTATGCATTTTGCTTTTCCACTAGCAATTTTAGATCAAGGTTAACATCAAGAGTGCTAAAGGATGTAGATAGTATGTATCCTCAATATAATGTGATGATAATGGCACTTTGCCTCTGTATCTCTCACCTCAAAATCCATTAACCCTGTCTGATCAAGTGAAACCCGTAGATCTGTGAAGTACTTAAGTGGTTAGTACCCTATATGCTGATTTAAAAAACCAATATTTGCTACTGAGCTTTAACAGTAGAATATCTCCTCTTAGAGTTGGGTCTGGATTCTAAAGCATATTTTGTCCTTCAATCAATAACATAATCATCTAATAATGCCTGATTTAATTATTTAGTTTTTTGGATCCATAAAATATTGGGCCCATTGAAGTCATATCTGAAAAAAATGTTAATCCAAGGATGAATATATCACTAAATATTTTAGTTGTATACATGTAGTGAGGACTGATTACCAGAATCTTACTTTACCCTTTTACGTTAGAATCAGTACCCCCATTGTAATCTTTATTTTAAATTGACCTGGCTGTATATTTTCTTCTCCTTTCCACTGTTGAGTGCATAAAAAGCTGTTGAGGCAGACTACTAAAATTATTTCACAAGTTTCTTAATGTGAGCTTTGAGAAACAGGATAGTAGCTGTGGAGAAGAGTAAAAAAAAAAAAAAGTTGCAATTATACAAAGGTCCCCAAATCATCCATGTGATTTATAAGACATTTTGTAAATGAACTATATAGTACTATGTTAGTGCTACCAATACCATCTGAACTTCACCTTAATAAATTATTTAAAAGTGGCAAAAAGAAATTTGGGGAAGATAGTTTTTATTTTCTTACAAAGAAAGTGAAAAATGTATTTACAGAAGTTAATGACTAGGAGTATTACACAAAATGAAACCTATGTCTTTTTCATAATTGTATTCACAGTATTTAGTGTAAAATGTGTATTTTATTAAATAATATACTTTGAATGGATAACTATTTAAAACACTTTGCTCTATAATTTTATTACATTTAAAATATCTTTAAATGTAGTGATATTTTGTATTTAGTTCCATCATCTTTACTAGATGGTTCTTTGGGCCTATGAGGTAGGTAGGTAATAAAAATGTCAGAAATACACCTTTTAAGAAAACAGAAAAAATAATATTCATTTTTTAAATTTTAATAATGTATTTAGGGGCGCCTGGGTGGCTTAGTCGGTTAAGTGTCTGACTTTCGCTTAGGTCATGATCTCGCGGTTCGTGGGTTCGAGCCCCGCGTCGGCCCTGTGCTGACTGCCAGCTCGGAGCCTGGAGCCTGTTTCAGTCTGTGACTCCTCTCTGACCCTCCCCTGCTCATGCTGTCTCTCTCTCTCTCCTAGAAATAAATAAAACATTAAAAAAATAATGTATTTATACTGTAACACAATATGTAATTATAGAAAAAGCAAATCTGAAATGATTTAATGCAAACATTTCAATTAGTATTTCTCAGGCACTTTAAGATGTTTGTGTATACTAACTTTTATCTTTTATACATTAATTATAAATCAGCAGGTAACATTAGTTTTCTCTTGATATTTGCTCCTCTGATGAATTTAGTCCTTTACTTAAAAACCAACTTTCTTAGATTTTTCAGACTTCTCCCCCACAGTCAAATGTGAATTTTCTTCAAAAGATGATTTGTTTTTCTATTTCTACATTACTTTTAATATTCATGGTTTTGTTCCTTGTATATATAGAGTTTAGCATAAACAAGAATATGGTGTGTTTGTGTACAGCAAATTTCCTTATAAGCACTAGTGTCCTTTTATTGAGATTCTTTAAAAGGTCTATGTTTTTATATATTATTATAAATTTTTATAACTCCTACTGTGCACATACATTTACAGAATATTCTTTAAACAGAACATCTTCTAATTGATTGTGTAAAATTTTCAAGACAAAATAATCCACAGTATTTTCTTTAGGCATATATTAATATTTCTGGACTAATTTCCAGTTCAAATGAATATATTCCTTAATAATGCATCGGAGTGTGTATCATACATTTTGAAAGCCATTAGAGGTTTTATTGGTTCATATTTTATTTATATGTATAGCATCATATAAATATTACTTTATCGTACCAGCTTTTGTTTAGATTCATATAATAGAAATTTAAGGGGAAATGATACACTTCTCATGAAAGCATAAATAGATAAATTTCTATTTTTATTGGAACATGTAATATAAATAGAAAATGAACTCCATAATAGTCAGATACCAACTTAGTGCACATTATATTTCAGGATGAGAAAAGCCTGATTTTGAATCAAATCTTAAAGGCAACACAAAACAAAATGGGTTTTAATGTGATTTCTATGACTTACATCTCCCATGTTAATCTGGGCTATATTTTCAACAAAATTAGCAATAGAATGGAATGCAGCATTTTAAATAGTCATCAATTTTTATCTTTATCTCTGAAACTGTGATATAAAATGCCTAGTAAGGAAAAAAGTCTTCCACAAATATTCAAATGAAGGCTTCACAATATAGGGTATATTCTCAGTAAATTTTAGTACATTACACAGTTGCTTAAGTCTTAATATTTTAATTATTTCTCCCTTAAATAAAAGATCAATTTTAAATTTCTTCAAGGAAAACATTCTTTTTGAAATACCAAGACATGCTCAAATCAGCAAATCTATTGATTTGTAGTCAGGAATATTCTGTAATTCACTGAATTCTTAATTGTTTCACTATGCTGTAGGACAGTCTTTAGATAGGTATGAACTGTGTGAATTCTAAATTTCTAATGTAATTCAAGATCGTACTTTCTTGCCAGTGTATATTCTTGAATGATTGAAATTTTGTTACTAGCAAAAATTGCTATCTACAATAGAATGTATGCTTTCTCCATGTGGTTCAGTTTTATATTCTGCTTACCACAGTCCAAAGAAAAAGAAGTTTACCTGTGACCCAGACAGAACAATCTCAATCTCAAGGTTTTATCTGAAAATAACTACTTAACACTATGTTTTCATGTCTACCATTATAAAACTCTCACATGTTTTTTCTAGTCTTAAACTTGTATGTTTTAAAGCATCCTCCACACAAATGTTTGGATTCTGTTTTTAAATTACAACTCAATACATGTCAGTCCTTAATTCATTTTCTTTTATTTTCCAATGCTTAAAATAAAACAAGACTTTATTATGATATATGGTATCATAGATGATTTGATGAAGCAACATTACATAACTTTCTATCCAGATAGAACATATGTTCTCCTCTTTGCCTGGAGAAAGCAATGAAAGAATGGAATGGTTAAGTGTATTGGTAAATGAATAGTTAAGGTGCTGACCCAAGTAACATAAATGGAACGGAGGGCTTGTAGTGAGACAGAAGGGAGGTGATAGTGGAAAAAATGGATAGTGACCAGTCGACTGGAATGTTTAATAAGGTTGAAGAAAATTCTATGTAATGTAGTACTTCTTCTATCTATGTAGTACTTCCTTACATGTGCCTGAAGTTTAGACAGTGATAGTGAAGGGATGGGTATTTGAAATTGAGGTTTGGAGGTATTACAGATATTATTGATGACAAAGTCTATAGTGAAAAAATATGTAAGTTCTTTTTAGGAGGAATAGAAGAAAAGATGGTTAGATGTGAGGAGGCTGAGGTACTAAATGAATTATGTATGTGGAAGTGAATGAGCTCAAGAATAATGACATGAACAATGGTGGAGGAGAAGACAGTGAGCCAGGTGGGCAAACAAACATCAGGATGTTGGATTTCAACAAGAATAAGTATAGCTGATAAGTTCAGCAGTTTAAAAAGATCTGTAGTTATTTTAGGGAAGCATAATAAAAATGGTTTAGAAGTAGAACATGTACCAATAGATTCATCTTCAGACCCTTCACATATGGAGTATTGAACACTAAATCTCTTTCTGCAGCACAGGACAACAGTTTTCTCAGGTAAATAATGAAATTCCAGTAGGGCATGAAGATGAGTGGAATCTTCAGAGAAGAAGCTGAAAATATCACCATTGTGCAAAAAGCATCTTAAATTTATTTTTTTCTTTTTTAAAATTTTAATGTTTATTTTTGAGAGAGAAAGGGATTGAGTGTGAGTGAGCAAGGTATGGGGCAGAGAGAGAGAGGGAGACAAAGGATTTGAAGCAGGCTCCTCGCTGAGAATGGAGAGCCTGATGCGGGCTTAAACTCACAAACCACACGATCATGACCTGAGCTGAAGGTAGACACTCAACCTAGTTGCCCCACATCTTAAATTTCTGTAGGATTGGTGGAAGAGTTTTGTGTGCACAAGTAAAATATGGTTGGTGTGATTATCACATGTAAGGAATATTATGGGAATATAGAGATATTTTAGCTTGTTGATATAAAAACTTTGCAATTTTGAGAAAGACTGAGATAAAGAAAGAATATATCCATAATGGAATCAATGCAATATGCCTCTTAGAAGATAGAAAAATTCTGAAAGGTTAATATTACTTTGTAGTTAATTGGGATAACTTGGCAGATCTCTAAGTCTTATGCATAGGATGGTATGCTGGTCAGGAGAAAGTATGTAATTTTTCTGTACATTTCTTCATTTTACTTCTGCCTTCTTTATTAAATCATGGTTAGATGAAGATACAAAAACATTTCGTTTCATTCTGATATGAGCCCCAATTGTTTCTGAGTATGAATGAAGAATAGTTAAGGCAGATCCCATCTGAATCACCCACAATAAATAACACATCTTATTTCAAAACTAAAGCGAAAGAAATCTTTGGTCCCAACAATGTTAAGATATTGTGCATGAAGCAGTTGCTTTCAAAAGAATCTTTTAAATTCTGCTCTACCAAGAGTACTGTAGAGTATACTGCTCTACATAATGAGAAGAAATAAGTTCTACCTCTTTCTCCCTGATTTTTTGTTTGATATATTTAATTAAAGGAATTGTAAGTAAATTCATGGTTCTAAAAATTGTTTGAAGAGTTACATATGAGGACTGTAACTTTAGGTCATGCCTGGTTTGATTTTCTACATTTGAAAATCCAAAGACTATATAAATTGAGGCAGTCTGAAATGGAAAGAATTTCCAATAAAATGATAGGGAATAGTTAAGAGAATTGTACAGTCTTATTTAGCAATATAAAACTGGGCAAATGTTATGGAGAGAGTGTATGTCCACCAAAATGCATATGTGGAAATCTTAAGCCCACAGTGAGACTATATTTTGAATAAGGAATTAATACACTGAGTTCACAGGGGTGGGGCTCTCATCTGATAGAGTTAGTGTTGTTAGATGTAGAGACAGAAGAGTGCTAGCTCCCTCTCTTCCCTTGTCCTTTTCCTTCTGCTTGCTCCTCTCTCCTTCCCTATCTCTTTCTCTCCTCACAGAGAGAAAAGAAAAAGCCATATAACAGTACAGATAAACAGCAACTATCAGCAAGCTAGGAAGACAGTTCTCCTCAGAAACTGACCCTCCTGTACCTTGATCTAGGACTTCCAGCCTTCAGAACTGTTAGAGAGTAAATTTCTGCTATTTAAGCCATGTAATATGTGGTATTTTATTATGATACCTCAAGCCGACTAATACAATGTATAATGTAACATTAGATATATTAATTCACATATAGCATTAATCCATGCTTACATACATATGTGTAGTATATTAGCAAATAATGTACATATTTTTAGAACGCAAACATTCCATATCTTCAGATATACCATCTGAAGAAAACAGATGATACTTATGAATCAATACATTTTAAGAAGATAGATAAAAAGTATTCATGTTAAATTCATTTATTAAACAACTCTTAAATTAGTTACTTCATAGTTTCTTTGTGTAGGAATTGAAGTCAAATGAAATGCTATCGTAAATAGAAGGAAATCTAACACCATGTAAACAATAACTTCACAAAGAAACATGCTGAATGAAAAAGAGAACATTTTATAAATACCAGGACTCAGTTTGATGTGTATTCTGATGGATTTTTCGTAATCAGCAGTGCCTTTCTTAACCATTATAATGTGCACTGTTTAAGTTTTTATATGATCTACTTTGCAAAGAAAGAAACCTATACATAAGATCAGGTGAACTGATGAGGAGAAGAATATGAGATTATTGTCAACTAGTATAGGAAAATGAATTGTGATGGAGATAAGGAGTATTTCTTCAGATGATGCTATGGAAGGAGCATCATAACATCCTCAATAAAATAGATTGTGGTAGCTAAAGACAAATTAGAAAGAGTAGATTGAAGGACAAACCAAGAATAGTTTGAGCAGACAGATGATTTACCTTTATATGCAGAGGACTAAAGGAGAGTAACCACATTAACTACATTTACCTCATGAAGTAATAGAATCATTAGATAGAACTTGGTGAAATATTACTTAAAAGCACAGATCTACAAGAATTACAAGAATAGCAATGAAAATACCCCATGTAATATGTTAACAAAATATACTAAATAGAATACCACTATGATTGATTACAATTTACCCAAGGATATTCTCTGTTTTGCACCCTGAATTAAAGGACAGTTTAGGGGAACAGCACACATCATCATCTTAAAAGGTAATTGATTAAATCAACACGAAATTAAAACTCTTCTTAAGTAGCAAATAGATGTGGAACTCCACAGTCTAAGTTATTAACAGAAAAATACTAGTCTACAGTTGTCAGGTGGCATGAGCCCCAATCCACTGAGGTGCCCAAGGTTCTAGTTGATGCAGCCACTCAAACAAACAACATTGGAAAAATTAAGGCTGTATTACTCCTATTAAAATTAGATGATTGCATAGATATTCCAAGTGAATGAACAGGAAAGTGAACTAGTATAAACATATAGTAAGTTGACTTAAAGTTAATGTATTTCCCAATTTAGTAATAACCAGTTAGAAATTAAAAATTAAAAATAAATTTCCTGGGGTCATGGGTGGTTGTTAGTTAAGCATCTGACTCTTGATTTAGGCTCAGGTCCTGATCTCAAGGCTAGTCACATCAAGCCCCAAGTTGAGCTCTAAGCTGACAGCTTTGATCCTGCTTGGGATTCTCTCTCTGCCCCTCTCCAGCTCGTGCCTGCTCACTTGACTCTCTCTTGCTCTCTCAAAATATATTTTATTAATTTAAAAATTTTTAATTTATTTTGAGAAAGTCTGAGTTCAGGCAGGGGAGGGATAAAGAGAGAAAGAGGAACAGAGGGTCAGAAGCCAGCTCCGTGCTAACAGAGAGCCTGATATGGGGCTAGAATTCACGAACCATAAGATAATGACCTGAGCTGAAGTGGGATACTTCAGTGGACTGAAGCACCCATGTGCCCCAAATAAATATACTTTTAAAAAAGTTAAAATAGATTTCCTAGATTATTAGAAAATAAAATTTAAGATAAATATGTTGTAGTTTCAGAAGAAAACAATGGCCTTTTTCTCACATCATAAAAGAATAGAAAATAGAGAAACATAAGATGTTTCTAAAGAAGAAACAGGTCATACACAAGTGTGAAAACTAAAATTGATATTTTTTTAATTCTGGAAAAGCAAATAAATATGATGGTTTAAATGGCGTCGTTAGCTCTGCCACATTGTTCTTTGTTTTGGTTTGGTTTGGTTCTCCTGTTCTAAGTTACTTCAGAAGAATAAAAAATGATAGGTTACACTGAGGGGCTGTTCTCACAACATAATATGTTTTATAGCTCAAATAGCAAAGTAAGCATGCCATGTATACCAAAACAACCCCCCAAAAAACAGAAGAAACCATTTATAAATATATACTGGTATACATTTATAAATTCTATATCATATATAATATAATTGGACAAAGAGAGTACTATTAAAATTGGCCTAAGCTATAGATTTCTGAAAATCAATTGGATGTATAGTATTTATTAGATAAATAAGGAGAAAGAAATTGATAGAGAAATCTTCCTATCACATTAAAAATCAAAGATGCAAATGTAAGTAAACATGCAAATATATTAAAATTAAATATAAAATAAGAATATCAAATTAAAAAGATAAAGTTGATTATATTTATTAACATGTATTTAAACAGTCTTATCAACTTAAATGCAAAGGAAGAATTTACAATGGCTATGGAATGTCTTCTATTAAATATATATCTAAAATATATATATGTACATATATATAGGCCATTATGTACATATACATATATTTACATGGATGCATCTAGACACATTTGTGTGGAATTTTTATGATAAATTCATAAATATAAGAAATTTTATGTATGTATATATGTACATATAATATGCTCACTATATATATAAATATTCCATATATACACATATGATTTATTTTAGAAAAATTGACAAATGCAACAGCATTACAAATGGTTATGGTAATTGATGAATTACTATTTTATTTCATATCTCCTAATATAAAATTATTCATTTGAATATAGTTTTCCTAGAAGAAATTCCAATAGTCAAATTTATAAATACAAAGAGCTCTTGACAAACATTCATAGTATCAGTGAATGCAAAATATAAGCAAAAAAAAATTCTTAATAAATTGTTAAACAGTATTTAATATTGAACATAGCAAATGAGAGTGAAGAATACTGTTACAAATTTCTGGCTAGAGTGTAATTTGATATTCAGTATTTACCTGTCATATCCCAAAAAATAATAAAAATTTGCAAATAATACAAACCTTAAAAGTTATTTTTTCACAGAAACATTATCACTCACTTTGAAAAATAAATGTTTTAGTATAACAGTTATCTGAATTATAATGTCTACATTATTGCCTTTTGCTTTAAAAAAATTGAGAGATTAAATTAATGAAATGACAAATAATAGATTTAGAGAATGTTTCTGTCTTTTCCAATGAATAAATCTCACGGTCCTTAGAGAAATAGGTGATTCCAGGGCTGGAGAAGGAAAATACATGATGAACCTGGAATACCTCTGAAGTGCTCAAAACATATTGGGGATATTTCAAAGGACATAAAAGTCAGCTTGAGGAAGTTCTTATTGGTAAAATAATTTGAATAAATAATTGATTAGTGTTAGTAATGAATTATAGCACATTGACTTTTTAAAAGACTATGTCCATATCACTGCAAATATATAAATATGTAGGTAAATATGAAGGATTAAAAACAAACTCATGAACACACACAGAATGATATGATAGCTAGATAAAGATAATAGGTATAGACAGTGGTAGGAAGGGAAATGAATGATTTACAATGAAATTGTTGCACTGTTTTGCTATCATTATAATATTTGTTTTAGGCAAGATAAATTAACAGATGCTAAAATTATTTGCTGTTAATTCAGTGGTGAACAGATTATTAACACAGTTGCAAATTTTCCTTAAATAGCTTCTGTATTAATCACAAAGGTTAAACAATACCTATTCCATGATAATAGAAGGTTATTATACCTAAATGCAATGCTTAATTTTATTTTGGATCCTGATTCAGAAAACAAAAATTGTTATAAAGGACATTATTAGTATAAATGGTGAATTTGATTATGTGATGTATATTAGATAATACTGTACTGATGTTAATTCACTGACTGAAAATTTACTGTGGCTATGTAAATGAATGTTCCTGCTACTAAGAAAGATCGGCTGAAACAAGTTAATGATCATGATATCTGCAATTTTGTGTCAAATGGTTTGACCAACACTGCATCCATAAATACATACACAAACACACACAAACATAGAGCAAATATACTATGTATGTGAATATAAATTATATATAGTATATCATATAGGTGATGTATATTTTTAATCTTAATATATTATTACATTAATATGTGCTATATGTACCAAGTTACATACTATTATGCATTATATCTATAAATACAGAGAAAAACATGACAACAACTAATAGTCTTAGGTTAAAAGCATACACTATTTTATCATAATTTTTTCAGATTTTCTGCTAATATAAAAGGACTTTTGCAAAAGATTTTTTTTAAAGTTCAGGAAATAAAAATGTTAGGGTTGTAGGTGGAATATTGATGAAGATTTCAGCTTTTGTATGTTTCATTATCTTCAAGTTTTCTGAGATATTTTATTAAAATAGTTTTATAATAGAATAAAAATTGTCTCTCTCCTCCTTATAGTATCTAACTTACCATTTTCTTTCCATGCATAATCAAGTGTCCAGAAAAATAATGTTACAGGCAGTTTCAGATTTCTTATCTTCTGTTGTCTCTTCAGCCCACTGCACTCTGGATTCTGCTTTAAATACTCTGCTTAAAATGCTCTCAGTGGTTCTTATAAGTGACCTCCTATCACTTCATCTAAATTGCTTTCCTAGTTGCTATAGTAATTCGAGATCCACTTTCCTCTATCAAATCATATAACTTGTATTTGGATAAAATAAATATATTTCAAAGAAAAGCAACTACAGGAGAGCAATTCGATAACATACACATGTAGGAAAATCTTATATATACATATTTATGTATATATTCTACATATATAACATGTATATATAAACTATAATGTCAAATATTTTTAATTTAGAAAATAATTACATAAACTTAGTTATTGATATTAAAAAATCACCAAATGGGAATAAATGACCACTTATAGGGTATAGTAAAACCTTGGATTGTGGAGTAACTTGTTGTGCGAGTATTCCACAAGATGAACAAACACTGTAAAAATTTTAACTTGATAAACAAGCGATGACTTGAAATATGAGTCATGCATTATGCCGAATGTCACATGGTCACAACTGAGCCAGTGGTTCTTTTCTCTCGTTCGCTGAGGGATTGTGGATGACAGTCTCCCATACTTGGATACTCAGTCTCAGACCATGATGTTTGGCAGAAATCAGTGATTTTCAATCAGTGTATTTTTTGTCACTTCAGAGCACCTATGGACAGTCCTTTGCTTTTCCATAGGAGAGTAAGCTTAGGAATGCTTTGCTTCATTCTAGGTCAGGCTGCCTGCAGATATAGACCCTTTACTCTGCTGTCTTTTTGCCAGTTACATTAAATACATTCTATGACAAGAGTTTATTAATAATGTACTGTAGTCAACATCCATGTAAGGGTATATACATTGGCCCATGCAGAAAAAAATTCCAATGAGTCAATAAATAGCAGTGATTCCATTAGTGATAGTGAAAGTCATCCTACACAATAACTCTCCTCTCTTGTCTGCCTCACACTAGCCATGAAGGTTTTCAAAGTAACTGTAGGTTAATTTATTTCTTTTTCTTTATATTTTGTATTTTCTTTATTATTTTGTATATATTACAATGCTATACTTTTATATGAATTTCGGGGGGCTGTGGAACAAATCATCTGCGTTTCCATTATTTCTTACTGGGAAATTTGCTTTGATATACAAGTGCTTTGGATTACAAGCATGTAATCCAAACAAATTATGCTCACAAACCAAGGTTTTCCAGTATGTTGTACATTCCAAGCAAAATGTGATTAGCCAGTTTGTTTTCTTTAACATTGCAAATGGGCAAAAACAAGTAGTGGGTAGTTTCAGAATGTGGGTTTTTAGTACTCCCTGATTACAAGATAAATTTTTATTGGTCAGAAAAAACAGGGAAGGCAGTATTATAGAATAAATTTTTAGCTTTTAGCCATAAAATTGCTATAAAATTTGGTATATTAGCCATAACATTCATAAAAAAGAGATAGCCTTTTTTTTCCCAGTACTTAAATGACTATTTCCCAATTTATTATTTATATGAATAATTAATATCTTTAATATAAATAACAATATTTGATTGCCTTCTTATTGGACGTTTTGCAGAGTTTTGATTTGGAATGTAAGAGTGTCTAACATATTTGCTATTTTTATTTTAACTATGAGAGATTGCCAAAAATATTTTATTTTTTATCACATTACAAATATAAAATCTAAGGGGCGCCTGGGTGGCTTAGTTGGTTAAGCGTCCGACTTTCGCTCAGGTCATGATCTCGCGGTTTGTGGGTTCGAGCCACGCTTGGGCTCTGTGCTGACTGCCAGCTCAGAGCCTGGAGCCTATTTCAGAGTCTGTATTTCTCTCTCTCTGACCCTCCCCTGCTCACGCTGTCTCTCTCTCTCTCTCCTAGAAATAAATAAAAATATTAAAAAAAAAACACTCAAATATAAAATCTAAAACTACATAACAGCTTGAGATCACAAAAATGTCAAATAATCATTCTCCTGACTTCAGAAACCATACTGTTATATAGTTGCTATTACGTTTCACTATATATGTCCATTCTATAACCATATATTACTTCATGTGGTGGGCCTAATGGAACAATTTTTAAATATACTATAATGTCAAATGGGTGAATTTCCATGTTATGTTTTTAGAGAAAACAGCCTGCAGAGGTGTCTCACAAATGTTGATAATGGGATGTTGTCAGCATGAGTTCAGTATGTTTTGGATTCAGGCATACCTCATTTTCCTGTACTTTGCTTTATTGCATTTCACAGATACTGCATTTAAAAAAAAAAAAAAAAGTTGTGGCAAACCTGTGTCAAGCAAGTCTATCGAGACCATATTTCCAACAGCTTTTGCTCACTTCGTGTGTCTGTGTCGCATTGGTGAGTCGTAATATTTCAAACTTTTCATCATTATTTTATTTATTATTATAATCTGATTAGTGACGTTTGATGTTACTGTTGTAATTGGGGGCACCAGGAACTATGACCATGTAAGATGATGAACTTCATTGATCAATGTTGTGTTCTCTGACTACTCCACCAACAGGCCGTTTCCATTTCTCTAACCTCCTCATGCTTCCCTCTTTTTTGAGACACAACACTAGTAAAATTATGTCAATTAATAGCTCTTCTCTTCTCTTCTCTTCTCTTCTCTTCTCTTCTCTTCTCTTCTCTTCTCTTCTCTTCTCTTCTCTTCTCTTCTCTTCTCTTCTCTTCTCTTCTCTTTCCTGCCTTCCTGCCTTCCTTCCTGCCTTCTTTCTTGCCTGCCTGCTTGCTCTTCCTTCCTTCCTTCCTTCCTTCCTTCCTTCCTTCCTTCCTTCCTTCCTTCCTTCCTTCCTTCCTTTCGATGTGTATTTTTGAGAAAGAGAGAGCGAGTGAGAGCACAAGCAGGGGAAGGGCAGAGAGAGAGAGGGAGACCTGGAATCCTAAGCAGGCTCCAGGCTCTGAGCTGTTAGCACGGAGCCTGATGCGAGGCTGGAACTCACCAACTGTAAGATCCTGACCAGCTGAAGTCAGATGCTTAACCAACTGAGCCACGCAGGCACCCCTTAGATCTCTCACTTTAAATCAAAAGCTAGAAATGATTAAGCTTAGTGAAAAGGGCATGTCAAAAGCTGGACATCTTGTACCAAGCAGCCAAGTTGTAAATGCAAAGGAAAAGTTCTTGGAAGAAATGACAACTGCTATCCTGTTAAACACACAAGAAAGCACCACAGCCTTTTAACAATAGGGAAAACATTTTAATGCTCTTGATAGAAGGTCAGACCAGGCACAACACCCGCTTAATTCAAAGTCTAATCCAGGGCAAAGCCCCAGCTCTTTTCAATTCTATGAAAGCTGAGAGGTGAAGAGGTTGCAGGAAAAAAGTTTGAAACTAGCAGAGGTTGGTTCATGAAGTTTAAGGAAAGAAGCCATTTCCAAAACATCAAAGTACAAAGTGAAGAAAATGCAGTAAGTAGCCCAGAGATCTAGCTGTGATAATGAGTGAAGTCGCTACACTTTCAGTGTAGACAAAACAGCCTTAGTTAGGAAGAAAATGCCATCTAGAACTTTCTTAGCTAGAGAGAAGGTAATGCCTGCCTTCAAAGCTTCTTTTGTTAGGGGCTAATGTCTCTGGAGACTTAAAGTTAAAGCCTATGCTCATTTGTCATAGTAGTTTAGAGCAATGCTATTCAAAGGGTCCTCATGGACCACTGCTAGTCTTAAGAGTTGTTACTGATCTGCTATGGAAAAACATGGAAATTGGGAGTAAATGTTTAGAATTTTTTATAGTTAATTTTACATCTGTTGAATCTAAAAATAAAACATACAAGCTTGCAAAAATAAATTTAAAAATTCATGAGTTTTAAAAAATTATTCTAAATCTACTCTGCCTGTGTTCTGTAAATGGAATGACAAAGCCGGGGTGACAGCACATCTGTTTACAACATGATTTACTGAATACGTAAGTCCATTGCAGAGACCTACTGCTCAGAAAGAGTAAGATTCCTTTCAGAATGTTACTGCTCATTGACAATGCACCTGGTCACCCACGAGCATTGATGGAGATGTACAATGAGATTAATGTTGTTTTCATGACTGCTAACACAACATCCATTCTGTAGCCTATGGAACTAGTAATTTAAGCTGTCAAGTTTATTATTCAAGAACTAGATTTCATAAAGCTATAGCTGCACATAGTGTTTCCTTTGATAGGTCTGGGCAAATTAAGTTGAAAAACTTCTGGAAAGGATTCACCATTTTAGATGCCATTAAGCACATAAGTAATTCATGGGAAGAGGGTAAAATATCAACGTAAACAGAAGTTTGAAAGAAGTTTATTCCAACTTTCATGGATGACTTTGAGGGGTTCAGGACTTCGGGGTGGAAATAACTGCAGATGTAGAAATAGTGAGAAAACTAGAATTAGAAGTAAAGCCTGAAGATGTAACTGAATTGATGCAATTTCATGCTCAAACTTCATGGATGAGCAAAGGTGGTTTCTTGATATGGAATTTACTAGTGATTGAGATGCTGTGAAGATTGTAGAAATGAAAATAAAGGATTCTGAATATGACATAAACTTGGTTGATAAAGCAGCAGCAGGATTTGAGAGGATTGACTCTAAGCCTGAAAGAAGTTTACCATGGGTAGAATGCTGTCAAACAGATAGAGATTGCTCATGAAAGGAAGAGTCACTTTATATGTCAAACTTCATTGTTGTCTTATTTTAATAAATTGCCACAGCCATCCCAACTTTCAGCAGCCACCATCCTGCTCAGTCAACAGCCATCGACATCTAGGCAAGACCCTTCACCAGTAAAAAGATTATGACTCTCTGAAACTCAGATGATAGCATTTTTTTAGCAATAAAGTATTTTTTAAATTAAGGGATGTACATTGTTTTTAGACATACTGCTATTGCGTACTTAACAGACTATGGTATAATATAAACATAACTTGCATATGTATTAAGCAACCAAAAATTTTATTTGACTTGCTTTACATGACACTAGCTTCATTGTGGTGGTCTGGAATTGAACCTGCAATAGTTTCTAGGTATGGTTATATTTGCTATATTTTATGGAGTCTACACATTTCAGCCAGAACACTGAGTAAGCAGCAACAGAGTAATTTCCAACCCTACATGTACTTCAGTTTGAAGCCCTAACCCAAACATAATATACCAAATTTATTCTATGAACAGCTAGAAACAAATGGTAGGTGGTATGTATTTCATTCTTATTCCTTCCATAAAACAAATTAACACAAACTCAGTGGTCCCTGAAGTTCCTGTTTCCTTGCTTGCTGTCACCAGGGGACCAGAATACATTATGATGGACTGGATCAGACTGACATCATCTGAGCCCAGATGTAGACCTTCATATCATAGAGAAAC
Source organism: Hyaena hyaena (assembly GCF_003009895.1). Taxonomy (NCBI): domain Eukaryota; kingdom Metazoa; phylum Chordata; class Mammalia; order Carnivora; family Hyaenidae; genus Hyaena; species Hyaena hyaena. The sequence continues at coordinate 802,251 of NW_024081353.1, read as the reverse complement.
AACAATGTAATGCATTTCTCAAAATGATGCCATAGGAAACACGTAATAATGTGTATAAATATTTTTTTCCAGAAAAGAAAAACAACATAAAAGACAAACCTGAAATATAATAAAATGCTTAGGTCTGCCTAGTATACAGGATGTATAGGTGGTAGAGGATCATGTTAACGGACACATTGGAGGTATAATCAAACCTAGAATGAAATAAATATTAGAAGACAGAAGATCCAGTTTCTTTAACAAATAGATGGCAATAGGAAAAAAAAGAAGGGGAAGTGCTAAAGATTAAGTAAAACATATTAATTAAATATGTGGGCTTTGGATGCTGATTCTAAAATGTTCACTGTAAAAAGATTTATGAAATAAGGAAACATGAGCATTGACTGGCTATTTGATACTAAAAGGAATAATGATTGATATTTTAGCATTGCTACTGTTTTTAGAAGTCCTTATATTTTAGAGATAATAGAGCATTTACAGATGAGATTACAGCATTTCCATGGTTTGCTTTAAAACAGCAGGGGATGGGGTGCCTGGGTGGTTCAGTTGGTTAAGTGTTAGACTCCACCTCAGGTCATACTCTCACAGTTAGTGGGTTCAAGTTCCGCATCAGGATCTGTGCTAACAGCTCAGTCTGGAGCCTGCTTCAGATTTTGTGTGTCTCTCTCTCTTTGCCCTTCCCCCACTTGAACTTTCTCTCCCACTCTTTCAAAAATAAGTAAATAGTTTTTAAAAAGTGGAGATTGGAGGGAAAAGTATAGACAATTATCTAGGAGCTGGTGATTGTCAAAGTATGCAATGAGGATGGGGATTCATAATGTTATTTGCACTTTCTTATGTATTTGAAATTTTTCATAGTATAAAAAGTGTTATTCAATGGATCACCTAAACCAACAACAATAATAAAGTATTATCTTCTTGAAAACCACATAGTTGCATCACCATCATTAAAAACAAAACAAAACTAAAAGGGAAAAATTCTTAATTTGAAGACTCATTATTTAATTTTGAGAAAAAAGTGGATTTATATATTCTTGAACTAAAAGCAATATATATTTCATTATTATGTACAAACTGTATTTAATCTAGTTCTATTGCATATAAAGTTGGTGTGAGGGGAAGAGATTTTCTTAGGTTGGTAAAATTCCAAACAAAAAAATCCCTTTTTGCATAAATTAAAATACAGTCATTTTTTAATATCAAAGTTTCTAGTAAAAGGGTAGGGACCATTTTATGTTCAATTAACAAAAAGCTCTTTACTAAAAACTTAACAAAAATAAAATACTAAATTTTTTCAAGGAAATTAAAATTCTCTGTTAAAATATGCAAAGGCAATTCTCTTAGGAACCATGTAAATGTGTGTTACAGTTAAATTGTTTTTCTGAGTCTACTTTTATGATAGCGTTGTTAGGAGCTAATAGCAATATATAATTTCTAATCTGACACCACTGTGTATATAAAATATTATAATTTACTCTCCCCTAATGATCATGCAAAGTAGGATATTATTAAAATGAATAATCCCTTATAACAACAGGCATCATCCAAATAAAATGATAGATTGTAAAGAATTTAAGGTTTTTCAGTCTCATTTCTGCTCCATCATTTTTAATTGGTGCTGCACATTCTCAGTAATATACCAATTGATACAGTATTACTAAATGTAATTACATACTATTATAGTAAATAGTATTACCACAATAAAATTCCTGGAAACACCCATACATGGTTTATTGAGAAATACCCAGTATATTGCCAACAATAGGAACCAGTTCAAAGTAAGGCAGATAAGTAAACTAGAGCCAGATTGTGGAGTGCATTGATATCTAACCAAATTACTTTCCATTTAGTTTATTGAAAAGTTGACAAGAGAGATGATTTTGAATATGATAAAGAAAAGCAGGTTTTGAGAAATAGTAATCAACCAGGGTATTTGGACCTGTTGAGGGAAAAGAAAGAAAATATCAGGTTAAATAGTTACGAAGCTCCTATAACCCATTCAGTCAGAGAGAGATCACCACTTTAGGTGGGTGAGAAGAGTAATAAATAAAGTGTAAATCTAGTCTATCAATGACTTAGGAACAAAATAGACAAAAGAATTAATTAAAGTTCTTATTGTAGCATCATAAGTACCCCTGTAAACCACAGATATGTGACAAGTAGATATTCCTTTATTGACAGTGGACTCATATCTGAAGAAAAAAAAAAAGATGTAGAGTGAATTTGAGAAGCAATATTTGGAAGATAGAAAGACAAAAGAGGAGTTGAACATGCCCAAAAAATAGAAGACCCTTATAAATGTAAAAAATTTAATAAAAATAACATAATGGAACGGTACATTAAAGTTTTCTAAATGTGATTATCACTAATCATGGCAGGACAGTGGTGTATTTGGTGTGCAGCAGAGAAGTGATATGGGTTAGAAAGAAAAGCACATAAGATGGTATAGTGATTTATCTTTATCAACACCTAATAGGACAGCACGTTACAAATAGCTAGCTCATATTGGAAGCAATTTAAACAATTCCCTAAATATAATAGCAGCAAGATTAGTTTGTTTGAAACCTAAATTCATATCAAATATGTAGACAATCTATCATAATTATTTATGTCACCGTCATCTTTTATGTTGACATATGCTGAAAACCTGTTCCCTAAAGTGATCGTTCTGAGCAAAAATACTTCAGAGTCAGCTAAGAATAAAGATAGCTGCATTAAGTATTATGTTATATATATTTTTTTCAAAACTGGCTTTTTGAATTGTAGAGTACTGGAGCAAGATAATTAGCTAGTAGTTAGGTCTCTTGGGTTTAAAATTTTCTCTGAAGCTTATGTAATTTAACCACTTAACCTCTGGAGCTTGTCTTACCTCATTTGTAAAATGAAAATAATAACCCTGCCCTCAAAGCATGTTGAAAATTAAAAGACTTCATCATAATTAATGTTATTCATTTTAATATGTTGAATTAATGCAGCATGACCACTGTAAAGAAAAAAGGAACTGCAAATAACATTGTATTGATTTTACCTAATTAAATTTGGCTAACAAAATAACATAATTTACTATGTGAAATTATCTTTTCAAACTGACAGGATAGCATTTACATTTTAAGAGTCTCTTGCTCTGAATCTGACATATGCATTGAAATATGTTACATTCCTAACATATAGCTGTATCTATAGCATATAATATCAATGCATATTTGTGATGAATTTAAATATAGAGTAAATTAATTCACAGATGTATAAGAATATATATTAAATATGAATGTAAGAAAGCCTGACAAATCAGAAGAACTCAATTAAAAGTAATTTTAAATACCACTTATATGTCCCTAATTAGAGTTGTGAGTTAGGTCTTATTGCATTTGGGAAACGTACACTGTTTGGCAAAAGACTTAATCTCTGATTAATTTCCTCACTAGAAGAAATAAAAGGTGAGTGTTTGTTTTGTGGGCAAGGAAATGGCAGCATTTGAAAGCTTCAAAGACTGACATATAGTAGGCAGTCAATAAACCTACTTTCTTTAACCTCATGTTAACTTAAGGGAAAATAAAGATCCAACGTTTTTAAATGTTATAATAGATTTCACCAAGAAGGTGAATTACTTTATATTATCTTTCACTAGTGAGGATCAACAAATCTTTAAGAAAGGTGGTTATTCACTGTTGGAGGAAGCTATTTAGAGCAATAATGATCAATGCGTTGGGATTTATGTGAAATCACTTAGGGGATGGAGATCTAGACTTTTTCAACATGTACCATACCTTTCTTCTTAGTGATTCCAAAACACTGAGCTCATAAGAAAATACTGACATCATCCATATCAAAATGTGTGCTGACTATGATCCCATACGGTAACAACTTTCAAAAAGAGAAATTAAGAAAATCCTATTTACAGTTGCATAAAAAATAATGAAATACTTACAAATAAGTGTCGCTGAGGAGGTAAAATTGTAAGACATTGATGAAAGAAACCAAAGAAGACATAAGTAAATGTAAATATATTCTGTGCTCAGTGGTTGGAAGAATGAATATTACTAAAAGATCCATCCTAACCACAGTGATCTACAGATTCAATGCAATTCTATCAAAATTTCCAGTGGCGTTGAAGAGTTTGGTACTGACATAAAAACAGACACACAGATCAATGGAACAGAATGGAAAGCCATACGTATATGGCCAATTGATTCACAACAAAGAAGACAAGAATACACAGTAGGAAGAGGATAATCTATTCAATAAATGGTGCTGGGAAACTTGGATAGCCACATGCAGAACAACACTGAATCCCTAACCTTGCACAAATAATAAAAAAAAATAAAATGGATTAAAGACTACATTTAAGACCTAATCCATACAAATTCAAGCAGAAAACAGGGTAAGCTCCTTGACATAGGTGTTGGCAATGATTTTTTTTATTTGACAACAAAAGGCAAGGCGATAAAGGTAAATCAATGTGACTACATCAATCTGAATCCTTTTTTCACAGCAAAGGAAACCATCAATGAAATGAAAATGCCACATACAGAATGGGAGAAAATATTTGCTAATCACATATCTGATAAGGGGTTAATATCTAAAATATATAAACAACTCATGTAACTCAATAGCTAAAAAAAAATTCCAATTAAAACATGGGCAAAGGAACTGAATGGACATTTTTTTTTCCAAAGGAAACATACAAATAGCCAACGTATACTTGAAAAGATGCTCAACATCACAATCATCAAGGAAATGGAGATCAAAATCACAATGAGATATCACATCATTCTTGTTAGAATGAGTATAATCAAAATAAAAGATATAACTACAGTTGGTGAGAATGTGTAGAAAATGAGCTCTTGTTCACTGTAAGAATGTAAATTAGTGCAGACACTATGAAAAATAGTATAGTGGTTTCTCAAAAAATAGAACTATCCTATCCAGCAATCCTACTCCTAGGTACATTACCAAGGGAAATGAAAACAGGATGTTGAAAAGATATAATGCCTTCCTGTATTCATTACAATGTTATAATAGACAGGATATGGAAACAACCCAGGTGTCCAGCATTGGGTTAATGAATAAAAAAGATGTCATACGAATGTATACATATGTGTAGCCACACAAAATGGAATATTATTCAGTAATTAAGGAAATCCTTAAATTTTCTATAACATGGATGGAACTTGAGGGCATTGTGCTAAGTAAGATAAACCAGATAGAGAAAGACGTCTACTGCAGGATATTGCTTATACATGGAGTCTTTTAAAAAGGTTAAAAACATAAAGTAGAAAAATAGCTGCCAGTGAGTGGCTAGTAGATATGGAACGTAACAAGAGATAAGTAAAAGTGTACAAACGTTCAGAAATAAGATCAAAAAAGGTTTGAGGATCTTTGTGATTTGATGGATGTGTTAATTACCTAGATGGGAGAAAACCTTTTACAAATATGTTTAACAAACATCACAATGTACATATAAATATCTTATGATTTTATCAGTTATATCTCAATAAGTTTTTAAAGAACACAGCATTTTGTAGTTCAGAAAAACTAAAACCCAAATAGGTTACATGTGCTGGTGTGCCTGTGACAGTGAGAATTTTTTAAAATAATAAAATGTATTATTTCTTATAGAAATTATCCAAAACTAAAAAAAAAAAACAACTTTATGTGGTAAATACACTAATTTTATATGGTTAATTACCAATATTTTAAAATTATAATGTTTGCATTTATATCTCAGGCTATGAGTGAAAATCTTTACAAAATAAAGAAAGGCTATAATGTAAGAGAAATTGAACTAGCAAAATAAACATACTAACAACAGAAAATATAATTACTGGAGGCCTGAGTGGCTCAGTCAGTTAAGCGTCTGACTTCATCTCAGGTCAAGATCTCGTAATCTGTGTGTTTGAGGCCCGCGTCAAGCTCTGTACTGACAGCCTGGAGCCTGCTTTGGATTCTGTGTGTCCTTCTTTCTTTCTGACCCTCCCCACCTCATGCTATAGGTCTCTCTCTCTTTCTCTTTCTCTCTCTCAAAAATAAACATTAAAAAATGTATGTAATTACCACATAATGGAAATTAAAATTAGTGAGTTTTAACTTTATTATTAATAACTAAGAAGATCTAAAGTTTCTAATATCCATACCCATATATAGGCATTTCCTAGTAATTATGTCAAATAACTTTAATTTATGAATACATTATACTCAATGAAAATAATAAAATTTATTAGATAATATAAATAATCTTTTCAAGTACATAAGGAAAGCAACAAAAGTACAAAAATATCTCCCCCAAACTGAGAAAGGCTATAATGTAAGAGAAACTGAAGTGGCAAAATAAACATAACAGAAAAAGACATGGTGTAAGAATAAACAGTAGGCAACTTAAAAAAGTACAATATTGAGTTTAGTTATGATAAAGACACAGTTTATGATAATGAGGTAGGCAACACATTTGAAGGAAATACTGTTAGGTTTTCTTAATTTTCACCTTTATATATAAATCCAGAAAGAACAGGTATCTTCAGTGTACATAGACTATATAGACACATGTATAGAACCTATTTTTTCTGGTAAACTTGGTGAGTATATACTCTTAGAAGGTCAATGCTGTGGCCACCTAACATGAGCTAAACCAACTCCCATTTACATTAAGTTACCTATAATTGTTGAGCTGAAATATGTTTGTTTTGGTATTTCCCCAAATTGCCATCAGTTTTGAGAGACAACAAGTCAGCCTTTTTCCTTCTTTCAGCACCTCAGAGAAACTCAAACTTGTCTTTTCCCTTCGTATTCCCTAGTAGTCTTGCCCTGACAAAGATTATCTGTACTAGTGCAGATTTCATAATTTTTTTAAAGTTTTTATATACTATAGTTTTATGTATAAATCTGATTCATCAGCTAAAGTAACAGGTCTCTGGGCTTATTAAATTTCAGTATCCTTAAGGGTTTTGTGTTCCGATCAAAGCAAAAAAAAAAAAAAATGCTGTATAAAAATACCGAACTTTAGCAACTGTTAAAACTCAGATCATATACCTCTTAACAAAGAGCATCTTATGCTAATTAGCCCCACAGAACTATGAACAGAGGAAAGTTTTCAAGTATTGTATTTGAAAATAATTGCTTAGGTTAGCAGAATTAATGGTGTTTAAATGTATTATGAAAAGCTAAATTATATATCATTGAGATTATGTAGAAAATATAGACTTAGGCATAATCAGAGTGCTAAGAAATTTTATATGGCCTTGTATGAAGGGAGTTTGAATGTTAACAACCATAAGTTTTCCACTTAAAAAAATAAGTTTTCCTAAATGCTAATATATTAATAGAAAGTAGTGGGCTTTACACCTGAATAGGTTTAAAAATCAAGTAGCAAGAGTGTTGTATGTAAGTGGTAAGTGATGCATCACTAAAGTTCCTGAAACCAATATTGCACCAATATCTGGTTAAATAACTAAAATTTAAATTTAAAAAAGTAATCAACTAGTGAGTTTATTAAAAATGTAAACCTTGGGGCGCCTGGGTGGCTTAGTCGGTTAAGCGTCCGACTTTCGCTTAGGTCGTGATCTCGCGGTTCGTGGGTTCGAGCCCCTCGTCGGGCTCTGTGCTGACTGCCAGCTCAGAGCCTGGAGCCTGTTTCAGCCTGTGACTCCCTCTCTCTCTGACCCTCCCCTGCTCACGCTGTCTCTCTCTCTCTCTCCTAAAAATAAATAAAAAAACATTAAAAAAAATTTTTAAAAAATAAATAAATAAAATAAAATAAAAATGTAATCCTCACATCTCACTTCCACTGACTATGATCTTATAGGGTTAAGAGTCCAAGAGTTACTTTTTGTTTTTTTAATCAAACACCTCAAGAGAAAAGAAAATGATACAGAGCCCTTTATTTTAAAAAATCCCAAATTAATCCATATTAATAGAAAAAAGTTGCATAACAATGAATATTAAAATATTTTGTGTGCATATGCTTTTGTGTATATATATTGTAAACATCCTACCCATAATTGCATGTAAAAAGACATTCAAGAAATAAACCATGATGTTACCAGCAGTTAAAGCATTTCAGTGAGACGATCATAATTTACTTCTTATGTGAATTAAATTGCTTGATACTTTTTGTTTGTCTTCAACAGCAAATGTTTCTTTTTTTATTCCCATGTAATTGACACACAGGTTATATTAGTTTCAGGTGTACAATACAGTGATTTAACATTTCTGTATGTTACTTAGTGCTCATCATAAATGAACCCTTTATCCCCTTCACCTACTTCAACAACCACCCTATACACCTCTTAGTAAATTGGTGACCACCAGTTAGTTCTCTATATTTGTTTGTATTTTTGTCTGTTTGCCTTTTTCTTTGTTTCGTAAATACCACGTGAGTTAAAACATGAGATATTTGTCTTTCTCTGACTCATTTCACTTAACATTATATACTCTAGTCCGTCCTTGTCCTTGCAAATGGTAAGATTTCATTCTTTTGCATGGCTGAGCAATACTTCATATGTGTATGTATGTACATGCACACATATATATATATGTATATACCACAATTTATTGATGGACACTTGGGTTACTTTCATATTTTGCTATTGTACATTATGCTGCAATAAAATAGGCATGCATGTATCTTTTCACATTAGTGTTTTCTTATTCTTTGAGTAAATTCCCAGTAGTGTGATTACTGGATCATAAGGTAGTTCTACTTTGAATTTTTTGGTGAACCTACATACTGTTTTCCACAGTGACTGCAGCAGTTTGCAACCCCACCAATAGTGCACAAGGATTCCTTTTGCTCACATCCTGCACCAACACTTGCTGTTGCTTGTGTGTTTTATTTTAGCCATTCTGAAAGGTGTGAGGTAATATCTCATGGTTTTTTTTATCTGCATTTTCCTGATGATAAGTGATATTGAAAATCTTTTCATGTGTTTGTAGGCCATCTCTGTTTTCTTTGGACAAATATTTGTGTCATCTGTCCATTTTTTAAAAATTATATTTTTTGTGTTCAGTTGTAAAAATTATATATATTATATATTATGTATATGTTATATATATAATATATATCTTGGATTCTAACCCCTTAGTGGATTTATTACTTGCAAATATCTTTTACCATTCAGTAGCCTATTTTGTCGATGTTTTTCTTTGCTGTTGCCAAGGCTATTTATTTTCATGTAGTCCCAGTAGTTTATTTTTGCTTTTGTTTCAATTGCCTTAGGTGACATCTTAAAAAATGTTGTAACTGTCAGTGTCAGAGAAATTACTGCCAATGTTTTCTCCTAGGATTTTTATGGTTTCTGGTTTCACATTCAGGTCTTTAATCCATTTTGAGTTAATATTTGTGTATGGTGTGAGAAGATGGTCCAGTTTTCCCAAAACTATTTGTTGAAGAAACTGCCGTTTCTAATGCATATTCTTGCCCCCTTGTCAAAGGTTAATTAACTATAAAGTCCTAAGTTTATTGGTAACTCTCTGTTTTTGTATCAATGCCATACTATTTTCATGTCTACAGTTATATAGTATGTCTTAGAATCTGGAATTGTGTTACTTCCAGTTTTGTTGTTCTTTTTCAATATTGCTTTGGATATTTGAGTTCTTTTGATGTGCTATACAAATTAAAGAAATATTTGTTCTAATTCTGTGAAAAATGCTTTTTGTATTTTGATAGGGATTGCATTAAATCTGTAGATTCTTTTGGGTGCTCTGGACATTTTTTTTTTTTAATGTTTTATTTATTTCTAGGAGAGAGAGAGACAGCTTGAGCAGGGGAGGGTCAGAGAGAGAGGGAGTCACAGACTGAAACAGGCTCCAGGCTCTGAGCTGGCAGTCAGCACAGAGCCGGCCGCGGGGCTCGAACCCGCTCACCTCGAGATCATGACCTGAGCGAAAGTCGGACGCTCAACCGACTAAGCCACCCAGGCGCCCCAGTGCTCTGGACATTTTAATATTTTTCTTCCAATTCATGAGCATGTAATTAATATCTTTCCATTTGTTTGTGTCATCTTCAATTTCTTTTATCAGTAGTTTATAGTTTGCAGAATATAGTTCTCTTAACTTATAGTTGTTTATTCCTAAGTTTTATTATTTTAATGCAGTTTTAAAAGGGACTGTTTTAATTTCTCTTTATGTTGCTTCATTTTTGGTACATAGAAATGCAACAATTTTCTGTATACAATTATTGTATCCTGCAGACTTATTTAATTCATTTATCAATTATAGACTTTTTGATGGAATCTTTAGGGTTTTCTATGTATAGTATCCTAACATCTGCAAAAAGTGAAAGTTTTATTTCTTCCTTACCAATTTGAATGCATTTTTTTCTTGTCTAACTGCTATGATTAGAACTTCTAGTACTATGTTGATTTTTTTTTTTATTTTATGTCTTTATTTTATTTTGAGAGAGAGAGACAGAGAGTGAGTGGGGCAGGGTCAGAGAGAGAGGGAGACACAGAATCTGAAGCAGGCTCCAGGCTCCAAGCTGTCAGCACAGAGCCCGACATGGGGCTCGAACCCACAGACTGAGAGATCATGAACTGAGCCGAAGTCGGACACTTAACCGACTGAGCCACCCAGGTGCCCTGAGTAGCCCTCTTTAATGTTGATTAAAGAGGTGAGAGTCTATAACCTTGTCGTTTTTCTTGATCTTAGGGCAAAAGCTTTCAGTTTTTCACCATTGATTATGATGTCTGCTATGGGTTTTTCATATATGGTCTTTATTATGTAGAGGGATATTCCCTCTGAACCTACTTTGTTGAGGGTTTTTATCATTAATAGATGTTGTACTTTGTGAAATGCTTTTTCTGTATCTATTGAAATGACCAGATGGTTTTTTTTTTCCTTTCTCTTACTGATGTGATGTATCATGTTGATTGATTTGTGACTGTTGAGCCACACGTGCATCCTAGGAATAAAACCCATTTGATCATGTTGAATGAATTTTTATTGTGTTGTTGGATTTGGTGTGCTAATATTTTGTTTAGGACTTTTGCAACTATGGTCATCAGAGTTATTGGCCTGTGTTTTTGTTTTTGTTTTGTTTTTTGGTGTGTTTTTGTCTGGGTATAGTACAAGCATAATTCCATCTGGTCTCAGAATGGATGTGGAAACTGCCTTTCCTCTTCTACTTTTAGGAATAGTTTGAGAAGAATAGGTACTAACCTTTCCTTAGGTGTTTGGTAGAAGTCACCTGTGAAGTCTTCTGTTCCTAGTGTTTTTTGAGAGTTTCTTATTAGTGATTCAATTTTTTTGCTAGTAATCAGTTTTTAACATTTTCTATTTTTCCTTATTCATTTTGGTGGTTATATAATTCTTTGAATTTATCCTTTTTTTCTACATTGTCAAAATTGCTGACATATTTTTTCATAATATTCTCTTATAATCCTTTATATAAAAATATATTTCTATATTTATTTCTCCACTTTTATTTCTGGTTATGTTCTATTGAGTATTCTCTCTCTCTTTTTCCTTTGATGAATCTGGCTAAAGTTTACAATTTGTTGATCTTGTCAAAGAACCAGCTCCTAGTTTCACTGATGTGTTCTCTTGTTTTCTTAGTTTCTATTTTGTTTATTTTTGCTATAATTTTTTATTATTTACTTCTATTGGTTATGAGTTTTGTTTGTGGTAGTTGTTCTTCTTTTCCTAGTTTCTGTAGGTGTAAGTTCAGTTTGTTGGAGACTTGTCTTGAATCTTGATGTAGGCCTGTATAGCTACATACTACCTCTTAGAGCAGCTTTTACTACCTCCCAAAGATTGTGGACCTGTGTTTTTTCATTTTCATTTGTCTCCATGTATTTTTGTTTCTCTGATTTCTTGGCTGACCCATTCATTCTTATTTAACCTCCAGTTGTTGTTGTTTTTTCCAAATTTTTTTCTTATGGTTGATTTTCAGTTTCATAGCATTGTGGTTAATAAAGATGCATATTATGACTTCATTCTTTTGGAATTTGTTGAGATTTATTTTGTGGCCTAACATATGGTCAGTTCTGGTGAAGTTTCACATCCACTTGAAGAGAATGTGTATTCTGTTTTTCAGGAAAGAATGTTCTGAATATCTGTTCATTCTAGCTGGTTCATTATGTTTACGTGTTGTTTTTCTGTCTGGATGATCTATCCATTAATGTAAGTAGGGTGTTAAAGTCCCCTAAAATTATTGTATTACTATCACTTACTTCCTTTATATTTGTAAATAGCTGCTGTAGGTAGTGAGGTACTCTCCTGGTGCACAAATATTTACAATTGTTATATATTCTTGCTGGATTATTCCCTTTATAATTATGCAGCGTCCTTCTCTGTCTCTTAGATAGTCTTTGTTTTAAAGTCTATTTTCCCCAAAATTGGTATTGTTACTCTGGCTTTGTTTTCACTGCCATTTGTATGACAAATGTTTTTCCATCCCTTCACCTTCAATCTTTACGTCTGATGTGAGTATAGATAGTGTATTAGATGGGTTTTGCTTTTTCATCCATTTTATTATCCTGTGTGTTTTGATTGGAGTGTTTAGTCCATTTACATTTAAAGTAATTATTGATAGGTATAAACTTCTTGACATTTTGTTACTTGTTTTATGGTTGTTTTTGTAGTTCTTCTCTGTTCCTTTCTTCTTTTTACTCTCTTCTCTGATAGTTTGGGGTTTTCTTTAGTAATATACTTGGATTTGTGTGTGTGTGTGTGTGTGTGTGTGTATGTTTTACTTTTTTTCATGTCAATTACTGGCTTCTGATTGATGGTTACCATTAGGTTTATACATAACATCTTATGCATATAACAATATATATTAAGTTGATGATCACTTAAGTTTGAAACCATTCTTAAAGCACTAAATTTGTACTTCCTCTCTCCCATGTTTTAGGTATATGGTGTCCTACTTTATATCCTTTTATTTTGTGAATCCTTTGCCTGATTTTTATAGATATACATAAATGTACTGCTTTTGTGTTTCCTACTTGTCTTACTCTTGCTTTCGGCATTTCATTTCCACTCCAAGAATCCCTTAACATTTCATATATCTGGTATAGTGGTGATGAATTTCATTAACTTGTGTTTGTCTCTGAAACTCTTTATCTTCCCTTTTATTCTGAATGATAGCCTTGCTGGATAGAGTATTCTGTTTTAGTTCTTTGACATTTCATGCAAGAAATATATTTTACTCACTGTTTTTCAAAGTTCTGATTTTGTATTTTTATTTTATTTTATATTTTTATCTTTCTCTGAAATATTTTTTAAATGACATTTATAGATTTACTTATATTCTTCATTCTCTGTGATACTTAAATTAGGTTCAAAATTGACACAGACAGACAATAAACACACCATTGAAGTTTCAGATTTTTTTTTTTTTTCTTTTTGCCTCAGACTATAACTGCCAGGGCTATGTGTTCCAAAGTTGAAATCATCCTTTTGTCTGTGTGGTTATGCTATTAATTTGAAATGCAATTACATTTAGTTCTTTCTGTTTTGTTCAATTATAGTTTGCTTTTCCTATTTAGCTTATTTGTTAAATACGTAAAACATTTGCTTTGTGCAAAATTGAGAGCTTTACAAAGAGGGATAATCAGAAGAGCCCAGCGCTGTCCTCTCTTCATCCACTCCTTCCATCACTTGTAGGTATCTATTTTAATAAGCTTTAGGTTTATTTTTCTGGCACTTCTTTTGCAAAAATATGCAAATTTGTATATGTATATTCATATTTTCCATCCTTCCTTATATAAAAGGTACCACAGATGATATACTCTTCTACGTTTTTTCCCAAAAAATTCACTTAACAAAATATCTTGGCAAAAACCTTTTATATCATAGAGATTTTTTTTCACATCCTTTTTTTTTTTTCCCTTTTGATTCACAGTACTTCATTATGGGGACATGGTTTATTCAATAGGTCCCTTAATGGTGGACTCTTGTTTTCAGTCTTTTACTATTACAAATAATGTTGCAATAAATAACTCTTTCATATGTTGTTTTGTATTAGTGAAAGTGAATCTTCTGGATGGATTCATAGAAGTGGAGTTGCTGGGTCAAGAGTAAATTTGCTAGATGCTGCCAATCCATATGTAAATATGTTAGGTATTCCTTCCATTAGTTTTAAAGAATTTTGCATTCCCACTGGAAATGTACAAAATTGCCTGTTCCTCTAGCCTTGACACACAATGTGTTTTCAATGTGATAGATGAGCAATGATTATGTGAATAGAGTTTTAATTTCTTATTGTGAGATTAAGGATTCTCCCCAATAATTAAAATCAGTCAGTGATTTGTTACCAAATTAGCAAATATTTTCAAGTATTATAATAATTTTTGTAATCGAAATAATGAATGGGCAATAAGTCTAGAAAGTGTGTATCATTATAAAAATTCCACATATGTTTTATTATTTGTGCCCCAAATTTATTTTTTGTAGCTATCTTCGTGGGTATAAAATGTCTATTTGCATGTTCTTTGTAAATCTATAAGCTTATATAAACAAGCAAAGCTCTTTTTATAAGGTAGGACAATTTCTGTACTATGAAATAGTAAGTGCCATATAAAATTCACAATGAATCCTAAGGTATAATGCATGATTTCACAGACATTTAGGTTACTGTAGTAATATATAAGGTTTAGTCTGCAATCTTTCAGTATGGATTCAATAATCCTAAGAGTTTCTAATGGAAGGAAAATTATATAAAACAACATGTTTCACATTATTGTTGTCATTTTTAAATAAATCATCATGTCCTATTTAAATTAGTTACATTGGGGCACCTGGGTTGCTTAATCCATTGAGCATCCGACTTCAGCTCAGGACATGATCTCACTATTTGTGGGTTCGAGCCCTGCACTGGGCTCTGTGCTGACAGCTTAGAGCCTGGAGTCTGCTTGGGATTCTGTGTTCCCTTCTCTCTCTGCCCCTCCCCCATTCACACTCTGTCTCTGTCTCTCCATAAGAAATAAATGTAAAAAAAAATTTTTAAATAAATAAATTATAGTAATCTTATAACCTTGTTAGAATCTATAATTTTATAGTAAATATTTTGCTTTAAATTCAAATTTTGGCATTGTTAAATTAACTCAAGTGAAAGTTTCTGAAAGTAACTTTAAATTTTTGCCTATTTACTATGCATTCTCATAATTCTAATGTTTTTTAATTTGGTGGTAAAATAAAACCATCAGAGTCTTATAAGACTTTTTTAATGTTTATTTACTTACTTTGAGAAAGAGAGACAGAGAGAGTGAGCAAGCTTGAGCTGGGGGTGGCAGGTACAGAAAGGAAAGAGAGAATTCTAAGCAGGCTCTGAGCTGCCTGCACAGATTCTTACTGGGAGCTGTTTCTTAGGAACCATGAGATCATGACCTTAGCTGAAATCAAGAGTCAAATGCTTAACTGGCTGTGTCACCCCAATCTAGCAGTCTTAATTATCCTTTCAAAACAAATGAAGCCTTTGAACACCCTAATTTTCATGCCTTGATCTGGTGTGTTTCTTCTATGGTGAAATTCGTTAAAACTGAACAATCCTTTGAGATTTTAGTGTATTTTATTGACATTATAAGAGTAATGCGTATGATACAAGAAATCAATATGGAAAGTTGTAAAATAAATTGTTGCAGTCGCTGTTCTCCTTCCCTTGGTTTTCAATCATTTCGAATATGGGCATTTTAAAAAATCCCTTTTGTAGTTACACAAATAGAAATGACTTAAGTGTATTTTAATGTATTTTACACTTAACAATGCATATATTATTCATAGCAGTATATGTATTTTGGACATTGTTTCAGCTTTAAAATTTTAACTTACTCTCTTTAAACTTGTATGTTTTGTCTTATATATATTTTTGTTTCTGTAGATATGTTTTAGTCTTCTATTACTGATTTAAATTGCTTCAGATTTATTTTAGTTATACAAACTATATTGCAAAAAAAAATCTAAGTACATATTTATCGACATAGGCACATACATCATTAAGCTAAATTGTTACCAGTGGATTAGATGAGTCAATGATTTTGAGAACTATTGTTCAATTGCCCTTTGAAAATAATCTCAGTTTCTACTGCCATTAACAATATAGAAAGCATTCTGTTTCTTTCTCTCCCAACCTAAATGTTTAAATTTAATTAGTTGCCTCAGTTTAAATTGTCCTAGCTCCCAGTGTCATTATAAATTGCCATACTCTGATCTCTCATAACTCTATAAATATCAACTCTACTTGATATAGCAGAAAAGAAGTCCCAAGTAATAAGTGAGTTGTTAACCATTTATTATTTCTGGAACCTGGGGCTACAAAGGTGGTTATAGCAGGGGGAATTATAGCCTATGAAATATGGATAGAAATATTTTCATATGCAATTTTTCAAAATATAGTACTATAATCTTTATCTCCTTCCTCATCAGACTACTCTCTTTTACATTTCTGCATAGTCTTTCTCAATTAAAAATATAGATTAGATAAATAATGGTGGTATTGGTATAGATCTCCAATAAAATGTTTTAATAAGATTTGATTGCACTTTGCCTCCCTTTTAGGACCATCTTGTAAAAAAGCCTGACTGAATTCTGTGCCATGCATAGAAGAGAGCTCTAGTCAGTAACTGGAAGAGACCCTCTCAGTGACCTTCTCATATATCCTTAATCCTAACTGTATCTATGTACAACCAAAAAAACTTCCAATTTCAAACACTTGAAACCCACTGTCTGGTGATTTATCTGATCCTTCCATTGTACTTTCAAAGGGCATTTAATATTCTCCAGGACTGGGTCACAGTCATTGACTGACAGTAGTTGATAGACAAGTGTTCTACCTCCTTCTGGTAAGATAGTTAAATGATCATGCTCCCTCTCAGTTTCCTAGTAGGATTTGGCTTCCCCAACCATGTACCTTTGTTGGCATCCTTTTATACCTTCACTTGTGGACCCCAAAACACTTGAATTCAATTTCTTTTCTCAATGTTTGTTTCTGGGGGGTAACTCAACTAAAGAAAGCAAATGACCAGGTATTTATCACATATGCATACATATTTATATATATACATATATATGTGCTTTATATATACACATAGGATACCATACACACACACACACACACACACACACACACACACACACATTTGGTATATACTTAATTCTTCTTTATAGTGGCTGCTTTAAACTTTTATCCCATCCTGCTGCTATTAAAAATATAACAGACTAGGGGCACCTGGGTGGCTTAGTCGGTTGGGCGTCCGACTTTCGCTTAGGTCATGATCACGGGGTTCGTGGGTTCGAGCCCCGCGTCGGGCTCTGTGCTGACTGCCAGCTCGGGGCCTGGAGCCTATTTCAGAGTCTGTGTCTCCCTTTCTCTCTGACCCTCCCCTGCTCACGCTGTCTCTCTTTCTCCTAGAAATAAATAAAAATTAATAAAAATATATAACAAACTATACTCTAACTTAAAAAGTATTTATATACATATATTGCTATTTTATATTATACTTATATTAATGTATAATTATAATTAAATTACATATATATACACACACACACATACATATCTGTGTACCTATATGCATATAAAACAATGCAGTCTTACATAAACAGAATAATATGGTCACAAAGAAAAAAGAAACCTCTCTGAGTAGGTGTGTTAGATTAAAATACAGGTAGCTTTATTTAAAATTCTATACCTCAAGGTTTATTAGGCAATAAAATTAGTAGTCTGCCTTGTTGAATAGTAACATTTGTATCACCTATAATGTAACATGTGCTGAAGGAAGTAATTAGGTTTGATAGAGATCTTGTTCATTTAGAAACTACCCTCAATCCTCTCCTATAGAGAAAAATCATTAAATTTAATTGAAGCTACAGCTTCTAAACAGATATGTGGGACACCTGTTTATGTTTCAAGAATTAATAGATGCAGAATATTTTAATATTTATAGAGTTAAACTATTATAAAATAAAAGCAAAATTCTTTACTTAAGGCCCATTTTAAAAATTTGAAATTCTGAGGTAGTTTCCATATTCTAAAATACTCTTAATTCCAATAAAGTTTAAAGTCAGTGTTTAAAATTGTGATCAATTATAGTAAAAAATTCTATGATATTTAAAATTTTGTTGAAACTTCTTTAACCATCTTAATGAAAGTGAAGTCTTCATAAAATAAAACAAAAGAGAATTTCAGTCAAATACTTAAACATCTTTTCTTTATGATTCAAAATGCTGTAGTAGGCTATGTTATTAACTGTGTATTTCAGTGGGGTAAAAAACTAACATAGGATATATTGTTTTGTTTGATGGCTAAATAAAATTAAACATTTTTCTCTTTTACTATATTAAAGTATACTTCATATCTCTACATTGGGGATTTTAGTAAGTAGCATTTTACATAACTCAATTCATTATCATACTGTGATCATATCTACAAACAATTAACATTATAATAGTTAACTGTGAAAGTTAACTATTAAGATTTCCTGAAAATAACATTTTTCTGAACAGCTATGGAAATGCTCATCCAATTTTACCCAAAGGCTTTATACAAAATGTATGTGTGTATTGCACATTCATACTATCTAGAACAAGAGCAACTAATTGGCTTTCTTAGGTGCTTGCAGAATTTAAGTAGGTAGAGGAATAGACTCTGAAGGACTGGAGCAAAAGCTCAAACGCTGTCAGTGTCTTCATTCATTCATTCATTTTTTGTTCATTGATTCAACACATCTGTGTGTGTGTGTGTGTGTGTGTGTGTGTGTGTGTGTGTGTGTGTCTTTGCTGTTCCAGGGACTATGGTGAGACATTAGACATATAATGGTCAGTAAATTGGCCTGCTGTTCTCTTTCTGTTTCTGTTTGCTCTCATTTTTATTCTCTCTCTTTCTCATCTCTTCCTACTACTCTTTTCATCCACCCTTTTATTATTGTTTTCTTCTTTCTTTAACTCAATTCTCCTTGTATCCTCTTGAGTAAAAATTATGATGACTTACAGGGCTGAGGAAACTACAGATTTGGCAACTGGCAAAATAATTTTTGTGAATTTCCATCCAGATAAAGTAACAGAATATTTAAGGAAGATAAAGTGTAGTCCAGTTTGGGTTGGGGCTTAATTCTAGGCAATCAGTTGTAACTGGTTGGTGATGTCAGGAGTTGAGGGCTACTGAAGTTTGCATTGTAATAGATGACTTCTCTTGAAATAAATATCAAGATGGTCAAAGTACTATATATAATAATGACTTGATAATAGTCAATGTCAACTCTAGCCTAGGACTATGCGAATAGTAGTACTTTAAAGAAAAAAGAAATTTAACATAGTAAGCAGAGTATGTACCACAGAAAATTGTAGAAGCAAATGATTTATGTATCTTAGTATTTACATACTTACTCTTCTAACCTGTCTAGTGGCCTGTTGCCTGTACTTTGGCAGCATAGGTTCTTCACTGTGTCGACTACACAAAGGTGTGTTACTTAATAACATAATGAGTATGCTGTCAACTAAGAAAACATACCTTCCTATTGTTTCAAATCCCTCTTATAGAAAAAGTGTGGAAAAATATTGTAGCACATTCCCGATTAGAATAAAAGAAAAGACTAAGATGTAATTAAGAAGTATTCCCCCCCTACAAATAATGAGTGCTTCAATAATATTAATCTAGACATTTGGAATTGCTGGTAAAATCTTAGAGTATTTTCATTTATTTCTAGAATCAAATAACAAGATTTTGCTTAATATTATTAAGTTTATTGTAATACACATGTTTGGAAATGTGTCTAAAGTTCTGATTTACAGATTGTTCCAGAAATCTTTCTGCATCAGGTCACCTGGGTGGCTCAGTCAGTTAAGCATCCAACTCTTGATTTCTGCTCAAGTCATGATTTCACAGTTCGTGGGATCAAGCCCCACGTTGGGCTCCATGCTGATAGCATGGAGCCTGCTTGGGATTCATTCCCTCCCCCCTCCCTCCCTCTCTCTATCTCCCCTCCCCCACTCAATCTCTTTCCCTCTCCCTCAAAACTAATGAGTAAACTTTAAAAATAAGCTTTTCTGCATTTATCACCTTCTAGCTTAAATTGGCTGCTAAACTACTGCTTGTTAAATGAAATGCTTTATGAAAAGAAATAGCAAGACATTGATTTTTACAGAATGGAAAAGAACAATTCCATTTTAGGAAAAAATATGATTTTGACACTACTGCATAAAATTGTCTCCCTTTGAAATTCATCCTAAGTGTGGCATATAGAACAGATTCCATAGAGAGCTTAGGGAATATTAGCTCACTGATTTGAAGGGAATGGTAGTCCTCATTACCAAATAAGCTTCTGTAACTGTGGTGTTTTCTTAGAGAAATATATTAGATTATTGGTCATACCACACTGGGCACCATTCTTAACATGCACCCCATTGTCTTTGCTCTGAGACTCTCACGAGGAACTATAGTAACAAAAAATTCATGCTACCCTTGGGAAAGGGCATTTCCAGAGATTAACTTCTACATATATAACAAACTATTACATCTGTCCAGTGACTTATCAATTCCTAGAAACTACACTTTGATGCTTGGTTGTTACAATTCAAATGTAAAAGTTAAAAAAAAAAAGACCCACTAAAATGATTTATGCCTTTCTCTGAGCAATGATAAAATGATAAAATAAAATTGATACTTATTCTTGAGTATAACCAAAAATTTCTGAAGACTACTCTATTTACAAACACATACGTTATTATTGTAGCTGAATTATGGTTACATTCGATAATTTTTTCATATTTATGCTCAAATATTTATTGAGAATTTGAATTGTAAATGTTTGCACAAGAGTATGAAAAATCTAATCTTATTTCATATCACAAAAACTCTTTTTCTTCTGACTAACTTTCAGTGTTATTTTATTTATAGGACAAGAATTTCAGAAAGTGTGTGGAACGCATCACCTTGGGTCTACTTTGCAGATTCTGATTAGCTAGATTAAAGATGAGGTAAGTTCAAGTTTCTGAAAAGTCCAGATATTTACAGGAAATTTTAATGCACAGAAAGTTGTTAGAACCATACTATTTCTATTTAAAATAGGACTAGTTTTTATTGTCATTATTTTTTAAATGTTATTAAATGTTTGTTTATTTTGAGAGAGAGAGAGCACCCTCATGAGCAGTGGAGGGGCAGAGAGAAGGAGAGAGAATCCCAAGCAGGTTCAGTATTGTGAGTGCAGAGCCTGATGCAGGGCTTTATCTCACGAACCATGAGATCATGATCTGAGCTGAAATTAAGAGTGGGATGCTTAACTGACTGAGCCACCCAGGCAGTCTTCTGTTTTTGTTATGTGATACAAAACATTTTATAATCTTAATGAATATTAGAGATTTTTCTTCCAGGTTTTTATATAGTCTGTATCTCACTAAATTTAGAAGAACTTGAAATTTCAAGGCATAATATAATTTATCCAAATTAATTCCATTGAGTAGAGCACTTGCACAGGTGACATTAGAAATATGATTGAATATTTGACATTATAGTGGCATTATCAACAGTTGAGTTCCCACACAACTTCTTAAAAATCATGTAATTCCATGTCTTTAAAAATAACATAGAATAATAAAGAATAGGTGAAATCACAAAGGTTAAAATTAACAACATGGTAAGCATCAGGTGTTGGCAAAAATACAGAGAAAGCAGAACCCTTACAATGTTGGTGGGAATGCAAATTGGTGCAGCTACTGTGGAAAGCTGTATGGAAGTTCCTCAAAAATTAAAAATAGAACTATCTTATAATCCAGCAATTGCACTACTGGCTATTTACTCAAAGGATACTAAAATACTGATTCAAAAGGATACATGTACCCCACTGTTTATAACAGCATTATCAATAGCCAAATTATGAAAAAAGCCCAAGTGTCTATCAAGTGAAGAATGGATAAGGAAGAGGCAGTGTGTGTGTGTGTGTGTGTGTGTGTGTGTGTGTGTAATATTAATCATAAAAGATAATGAAATCTTGCCATTTGCAAGGATATGAGTGGATGTAGCAAGTCTTGTGCTAAACAAAATTAGTCAGAGAAAGACCAATACTATATGATTTCACTCTTATGTAGAATTTAAGAAACAAAACAGATGATCATATAAAAAAAAAAAGAGAAGCAAAGCAGGAAACAGACTCTTAAAAAAACTGAGAACAAACAAATACAGAGAACAAACTGAGGGTTGCTGGAGGGGAGGTGGGCAGAGGGTGATGGGTAGTAAGAAAGGCACTTGTGGTAATGAATGCTGAGTGTTGTATGTAAGTGATGAATCACTAAATTCTACACCTGAAACTAGTATAACACTGTATGTTAACCAATTTGAATTTAAATAACATCTTGAATAAAAAAATACGTGACATATCTCAAGTTATTTATAAAAGTAGTAGAAATATATGACAAACTCCACAAAATAGTAGGCAGGCTATACTAAATAAAATGTAAAAATTGATTAACATAACTAAGAATACTAATTTCTGTCAACTTTGTACTTATCTCTTGATTTTAATAGGAATCCATAGCATAAAACTTGCTGACACAGTTTTTCCTATAAAAAGGTTAAAATAAGACAAATAGCCATAACTATGATTGTTCAAAAGGCACATGCTAATCTTTAGCAAGTGTTCTCCTTCAAAAGGTTAAGATAGAAAAGAAGGAATATTTTATAAAAACCACTTTAAAAATAAAAAAGAAAAGTCCTTTCAAAGGAAAAACACACTAAAGTTATTTTAATAAACTTAGGTAATAGTAATTTTTGCTGTTAAAGTTATTGTTTATGATTGAGTCAAAGTTATAATTTCATGTAATGATGTAACGCACATGGAGAGAATTATTATTTCAGTTTCCATAGTAACTTTTGTATCTGCTAGAAAACTCTGTTAAAATATTGTAAAGATATATTTAAAATATAGACCAACATTTGAGATGTATTTGTATATTTATTCTCTATTGTGGTATATGCTATATTTAGTTAAATGTGCAAAAATCAATAGCTAATGTTTCTCCATAGCAATTAATACATTTAAATAAAAGGGGAAAATGCTCTTTTAACATATGAAATGCCCAGATATAATATCCAAATACCTATTATACTCTACTGAGGAATAGCAAACAAGATGTGAAAACAAAAGGAAAAAATACTATATTTTTGGCTGAAGAAGATTTAATTTCAAGGAACATTATTTATCTGTATATCAATATTTAAATATTAGTAATTGTAATTCATATCCCAAGATATTATTTTTAATTATGCAGAATAATTTTGAAGTTTATCAGAATAAAAATAAGGTTTGAAAAATCAAGGAAATTATAATCAAGATGAGCTAGTGAAGAGATAGCCTCTGCAATGTAGCAAAAATGGTATTGGCATAACAGTAGATTGATTAGCTAATCCAGAAACAGATCCAAGTATATATGTGAGATGTTAATATATGAGACTAATTGTGGAGAAGATTTGCTTAATTGAGAGATAGATGCACTTAATTATATGACAATTTCTGTATGTTTGAAAATTAGTATATGCCATTTATAAAAATCAAAGCAGCAGTGACAGAGTTGGAAAATTATGTTTGTAATGTATATACCAAGTAGCTTTTACAAATTTAAAAGAAAGAAAGAAAATATCCAAAGGATATAGGAAAAACATACGAATAGAAAATTTATAGAACAGTAAACAAAAAATGATGACAACATGAAAATTTGCTCTGGTGCACTAGTAATTAGGGAAAAGCAACTTAAAGAAAAATTAGATCGCTTTTATGATTATGGAAAAATAAACCATCTATGTAATTTCTATGTGTATATATGAAGGAAAAGGTGAAACCTGTATACTGCAATTTAAATATGATTAGTTCAGGGAGGTAGGGATTAAAGGAGTCAAGGTTTCATGTGAGATCATTAGCATTCTGTTACATATTTTGTGCAATATTCATTCAACAGATGTTTATCAGAGCACATTGGTGGCTCAGTCTATTAAGTGTCTGGCTCTTGATTTCCACTCAGATCATGATCTCAAGCTTCATGAGATGGAGCTCAAGTGGGAATCTGCTCTAACAACAGGTGTCCTGCTTGGGATTCTGGGATTTTCTCTGTCTCTCTCTGCTCCTCTACTGCTGGTGCACATATACACACTCTGTCTCTTCCTCCCTCCCTCCCCTGGTGCCCACATGCATTGATTGTCTCTTTATCCCTCTCTACCCCTTCCCAGCTGGTACACACATGCATTCTCTCAAAACAAATAAATATTAAGAAACAACAACATAAACAACAGCTGTTTATTAATTTCTGTTTTAAGCTGGGTGCTCTTCTAGTTGCGAGACTACAACAATGAAAATGAAAATAAAAAGATATAAAAATCACTCCATCAGTAATGAATATAAGAAGATAATATGATTTTCAGTATTCCTTCATATTAAACAGTTAAAATCTAATATGTAGAGGGAAGATTAAACATAAAATTTTATCATGAAAATTAAATATCTGCCAAATTTTTTTAACGTTTTATTTATTTCTGGGAGAGAGACAGACAGACAGGCAGTCAGTGTGAGCAGGGGAGGGTCAGAGAGAGAGGGAGACACAGAAACTGAAACAGGCTCCAGGCTCTGAGCTAGCTGTCAGTACAGAGCCCATGGGGCTCAAACCCACGAGTCATGAGATCAAGACCTGAGCTGGTCAGATGCTTAACTGACTGATCCACCCAGGCACACCTATCTGCCAATTTAAAATATATTTGTATTAATTCCTTTTTCCTTCATAGTACAATGCTGGGTCTATTCTAAAAACTTGTAAAAGCAACCAGTTTTCATTGCTTCTCACTATTGACAGTGGCTGGTATTTTCCTACCATGTTATAAGATCCACAAAAAAGTTCTAGTTATTATTTGTTATGCAATTCAGTGCAGAGTTCTACAACTAACTCTGCTTCTTGATTCCTTTTCTTTCTAGTTGCACATTGGCACTTGAAAACAACGTTGATAGTTTGGCAGGAAATGTTTTGTATTTGTTTCTCTTTATTATCTTGAGATAAAAAGCTAATAAGGATTTTCTTTGCTTTTGGTATTCAAAGTTGAAATAAATGAAAAGAAATTGTATGTATATGTTTTAATATACATAGTGTAAAATGTCTTCACAAAAAGATATTTGAAGAAAAAGATGATTGAAAGAACTATCATTAAAAACCTACATTAATGACAGTTGTTTTTTTGAATAACAAGTATATATTCACATATAAAAATGCATGCTGTTACCCTTTAATAATTGATAAAATAATGTATTTTACAATATTGCATAACACTCAACAAGCATTAGAGTGGTATTGCACTATTTTAGGTGTTTCTTTTACAGTGTTTTCTCTTTTATCGCGAGATATTTATCCTAGGAGTTTCCATGCCATATGCTGTCAGACATTTTACTTATCACAATTCATACACTATTTGTGTCATATGTTAAATGTAATAGTGGTCTCAATGGTGAATCTTTATGCTTCATGAAGGAAAGATCTTTTTTTTGTGTTTTGCCTAATATTATATCCCTAATGGCCTGTAATGTCTTGTTTTCATACACTGCCTTCCTACATGTGCCTTGAAAGAATGGTATAACCTTGAGAGAGAAAAGATTTGGGACAGGAACTTGTTTTCACTTGGTTTCTCATTTTACCATACCTAATTCTAAGACTGAACACTAAAGATACTTTGGAGGAGGAAAAGAGATCTTCAGTGAATCTGTTATTAAAACAAGGTATTTGAGAAGAGATTTATTCATGGTATCTTTATTATATTTGCAAACTTCTTTCCTTTGAAGACAAGTTTCTTTAAAATGTTAGATTACATTTCTAATTCAAAATGTATTCACATCAGTAGATAATTAATGAAGCATAATATATTAATAATACAAATTTTAATTATGGTAATTGACTGTCACTGTCTTTTCTTGCTTTCTAAATAATGTCACAAAAGAAAAAAGATTAATATTTATTTCTAGTGTTCAGTCAATTAATGAATCTATTTATGTGGCTTGCCAAGATTCATTGTAGGTTTTGAGATTAAATTAGTCTTGAATTAGCAATACAAATTTGATATAGATGTTGTATGTTCCCTAGTGAAAGGAACTATAAAAAGGTACTTTATAAATTTTTATAACAACAAAAATTTGCAAATTTTAGCTTAGTTATATTAATGTGCTTAAAGTCAACCAGAGAAGGACTTTGTATTTATGTTTTATTATACATTGAAAATCCATTTTTAATAAGAAAACCTGGGAAAGGTGTGTAGGTCATGGATAAAACTCAGTAATGGAAACAGGCGACTGGAAAATTAATTAATCTAAGACCATGTATCTCATTTGTGAAGGTTAACATTTTTCACATTGAGCATTCCACTCTTAATATAATTATTATACATTAATAAATATTACTTGTCTTTCACAACAGTGAGTCCTACTTATTCACCATCTTCACACATTTACACCTCTAAATCAAAGTCTAGAATTTCACTGAAAGTCACAAAAGTATATAAAATAATTTCTCACATCTTTGTGTTTATTTTTCTCACATTTTTGCCATGTACACATGTCTATAAAAGCAGCATTAAGTTGAAAATGTTAAAATTCTATATATATATGTTGAATAATATTACACAACCCATAATTATACAAAGTATATCAAAATTGCTTCAGAGACGTTTTATGTAAATTGTAGCATTGACAAAGATGACAGTATCCTTGAGGTGTCTCTGAGGACATCTCTGCCAAGTATGGAAGATGATAAAATGGTAAGATACTCAGGTATAGTGAATACTCTCAGAGATTTTTTAAAAATTAATAATTTCTGTTCTGTATTACAGTGCTTATATTTAGTTTGAAAATAAAACTGAGAATATTTGCATTAAGTTGAAATTTTCTCAAATTTGGTCATTATTTAATAAGTCTATAAATTATATAGGTCTTAGCTATATGTGAAATGGGTTTTTAATATTACCCTTTTAAAATTTACCTTTGGTTAAATTTCTTATTGGCAATAACCATAATCTGCAATAAATTAAACATTTTGTTCAGTGTTTCTATATAATGGATATATCTTGTGGAAAGCATCTCAGCAATAGACCACTGGGAATTAGACACCTAGAAAACTTGCCTACACATACAACTTGGTCAGTTAAGCCAAGTAATAAAAATGTAAATAAAATACACATGCAATTACTGTGTAATTAACTTTTAACTTTTTCAGTAGTCATATTAAAGGAGAAAGAAATATGTGGGATTAATTTGAAATATCTATTTTATTTGGCACATATCCAAAATATTTTAATTTAAACATTCAGTTATATGAGATTATTGATATGTTTTACATTATTTTTTCTACTTAGTGTTTGAAATATGCTTGTGGTTTATATTTAGAATACATTTAGGGGTGCCTGGGAGGCTCAGTCAGTTGAGTGTCCAGTTCTTGATTTCAGCTCAGGTCATGATCTCCCTAGGTTTGTGGGATCAAGCACCATGTTGGGCTCCCTACTGAGTGTGAAGCCTGCTTAACATTCTCTCTCTTCCTCTCTCCCTCTCCTTAGCTCATTCTCTCTCTGCCCCCCCACTCATCTCTCTCTCTCTCTCTGTCTCTCAAAGGAAAAAAGGAATACATTTAATTGAGACATTAAATCTTTATTAGATATAATTTATCACTATGTAAATTTCATAGAATTTACAGATGAAAAAGTAAATAAAAGAAACAATCCTAAACTTGTGTGAAACTACAAAAGACTCTGGATTGCCAAAGGAATTCTGAGAAAAAAGAACAGCATCAGCAATATAATGTTTCTAGATTTCAAATGATACTACAAAGCCACAGTAATAAAACAGTATAGTACTGGCACAGAAATAGACACATTTACCACTGTAATAGAATAAAATGTTCACAATTAAGTGAGTGCCCAGCATATACAGTTGACTAGTATTCAACATGAGCTAAAATTACTTAATGGGGAAAGGATAGTCTCTTCAATAAATAGTACTGTGGAAACTGGACAATACATGTAGAATAATAAAACTGTCCCCACCCATCTCACACCACTCAAAAATTTAATGTGAAATGGATCAAACACTTAAACATAAGATAAGACCTGTAAAACTCCTAGGTCCTCTTCTAAGGGAAGAAGCTTACTGATAATGGTTTCGGCAATAAGATTTTGGGCATGATGCCCAGAGCACAAACAACAAAATTAAAAATTAACAAACAGCATTCCATTAAGCTCATAAGCTTCTGGACAGAAAAAAGGATCAGTTAACAAAATGGAAAGACTGCATAAAAAATGAGAAAAAAAAAATTCATACCATGTATCAGATAAAGGGTTAAATCCTCCATATATAAAGAACTCAGTCAATTAGATAACAATAACAAAATGATCTGATTAAAAAATGGTCAGAAGAGCTAAATGTCATGTTTTCCCAAACAGGACATAAAAATAGCTAACAGACCCATGAAAAGATGTTCAGCATTACTAATCACAATGGAAATGCAAATCAAAATCACAATGAGGTATCACCTCTTAATGTTAGAATGGATATTACTGAGAATACAAGAGACAATTGGAGCTGATGAGGATGTACTGAAAAGGGACTCTTAATACAATGCTAGTAAAAATGTAAATCAGTCAAACCCCAATGGAAAACAATATGGGTGTTTCTCAAAAAATTAAAAACAGTTGCACCATAGAATCAAGCAATGCCACTTCTGACTACATGCCAAAAGGAAATGAAAATAGTATTTCAGTATGATATAGGCACTCTTGTGTTTATTGAAGCATTTCTCTAATGGCCAAAGATAGAAACAACCCTAATACCCATCAACAGATGATTGCATAAAAATGATATGATACTTAAACACAAGGGAATATTATTCAGCCATAAGGAAGGAAGTTATCTTCCCATTGAGACAACATATGCTAAGCAAGATGAGTCATAAAAAGACGAGTACTGTTTGATATCACTTACATGTGGAATTTTTAGAAGTTAAACCTAGAAAAAGCAAATAAAATGGTGGTTATCAGGAGATGGGGGGGATCAGAAAGGTAATGATTAAACTTGTAATACAAACTTGTAATAAGCAGTAAATAAGCCAGAGATCTAAAGCACAGCATGATAAATATAGACAATAATATTGTACTATAAATTGATATGTAGGCTGATAAATATTACATCAGCAATCATATAACAATATATAGATATATCAAAGTAATGCATTGTATACCTTAAAACTACACAGCGTTATATATCAAATTTATTAAATAGTAAGAGATAACAGCAGTGAGATATTATATCTGGGTAGGCTTTGCCTAAAAAGAAGATGAACACATAAAAATATAAGTATGGATTTTATTTTCCATTTATACTAGTAATATTTGGTTACATTTTATTTAAATTCAGGAATAAAATATGTTATTGTCACCCAAATGATGTTTATCATGCCAGTTATCCAGATTCTTAGTATTTGAACATGCCCCCATACACAAACACACAGCCATGTACACATATACACCTAAAATTTCCCTAAAAGTGAATAGAAATAGTTTGTTTTAATTTTGGGAGAATTGTCTTTCACATTAGTTTTGATTTTATGTTATATCTAATTTTCATTTTCTCCTAACATGCAATGGAAGATAATAATATTTAACTCTCTGTTAAAATTATTTTAAAAATTTACAACTGTGCTGGAGTGGATTGTAATATCATTATCCATGAGTATCTGGTGAAATCTTTCCTTTCTTAGACATTGCCAAGGTTTTGTTGTATTGTGTCTTGGATTTTAAAATATATACACATAGAATAAACATTCACAGTGACCCAGAGGGATTCCTTGTAAAAGCCCTGAAGTGCAATACTAACTTGAGCTGGAATTAAAAACACAGTAATATTTTCTTTTTAAAAATTTTTTAAACATTTTTATTATTATTAAGAGACAGAGACAGAACATGAGCATGGGAGGGGCAGAGAGAGGGGGAGACACAGAGTATGAAGGAGGCTCAAGGCTTTTAGCTGTCAGCACAGAGCCCAACATGGGGCTTGAACTCACAAACCAGAAGATCGTGACTAGAGCCAAAGTCAGACACTTAACTGACTGAGATGCCCAGGTACCCCTACACAGTAATATTTTCTACACACTGTACACTTGAACCACTATAAGCTCAGCAACTTAGAAAGTCTTTTTCTCACACTATTTTTTTTTTCTAATGTTGGGGTCTAATGATTTGTACAGACTGGAAATCCAAGTGTATAATCACACCTGCCCAAGAATTAATCTTTGAGATTGTCAAGGTCATTAGTACCAATCTTTTTTTCTTCAATGGAGTAATAAAGTCTCTAAAAGCAAAGCATATGTGCTTAGGAATTGGTATATTAAACCTTTGAGCATTTATTATCCAAGTCATGTAAAGCTTGAAGAGATAGGGAGCAATGCATGACACTAAAGGAATTACTGCATTTGTTTTTAAGTTAAAAAGTACTTTAAAAAAAATCTCCTAGTATTAGTAAAACATGGTGAGCAGATATACCCAGATTTTGCAATACTGAGCTTTATATTATAAATATTATTTGCATAAGTGCTTTTAAATTCACTAGTATGTGGTGTGCTGTCATGTTTGAAGTCCAATAAGAACAAATTGCTGTGAAATATAAGTTAAGCTTGAGAGTTGTGAAAGACTTTCCTGAAGAAGTGTTTTTACAGATGAAATATGGAGTATAAAATGTGAACATTGATTCATATTCCATAAGGCATATTATATCACAGAAAAATCAGTGAAATTTTACTTTTATTCAGTAGGGACACAATAAATGAATTTATTCTAAGTTCTTTACATTTTATTAGGAACTGTACACAATAACACTTCAGTTGTTCAAGAAATAGAATATTTCTTCAAAATAAAATTAATAGTAAAGTGGAGGTTAGTACCTTGTTTATTGGCAACACAAGTCCTAATCATTCATACTATTAAAATTTGGGAAAATAAAACAAAAAGAAAATTAACTGTAAGCACATTAGCTTCATTATTCGGATGCCAATGAAAAATAGCATTCTTAAAAATCACCATTACCTTACTGTGGTAAAGCCTAACTGTTTAAAATTTAGGTAGGAAATGGAAAAATGGACTACATTAAAGTTGAAAATAAACAAAAAATGATTCCCAAAGTGTTCTAAAAGTTTTAACCAATTTGATTAGAGAAGAAAAACAAATGTGAATATGATTTAAAAATAACAGGTAATATTTATGAAATCAAATTGAGAATAAGTGGTTATAACCAATAAAGAAGTATAATAAGCTTGCTGAGTGATAAATGAATATGCATAATTAGCAATTAAAAAATACTTGAAATAAAATAAGCAATATACATTTAAAATGCATAAATACTGCTGTGGAAAATAAACCTAATAAGAATTCTACTTTTTGTTAACTTGGTGACCATATTTTAAAATTATTTGTCATAATAAACCACTGAGTTTTCCCAAGGAATATTGAAAAGAAAAAGATCCAACTGAACTCAGTTTAGAAGTTAAATAAATAAATTTAAAAACCATAAGATAATTAGACTTTTTAATTTGCAGCTTTAAATACTTCACTAAAAATATAAGAAACATTTAACATCAAAGATCTAAGGTTCATGAACCTCTACTAGCTTGAAAGAGATGATATACTAAAATGAAAAATAAATAATGGAATGAAATCATAAAGATGAGTGGAAATCCATATAAATGTTTTTTAAATGAAGAAGCAGAAGGAAAAAGAATTAAATGAAAATTATGTTATTTGATTAAATCAATAAAGCTTATTAATCGAGAGAGAGAGAAGACTGAAAAAAGCAGAGGAATGAAAATTGATACATCACTTTAAAATTTATACACCTAAAAATATGAAAAGCAAATAGTATATAATACTTTGTCAGAGAATCTGAGAAAATGCAATAGACAAATTCCTTAAAATACATAAAGCTATTCAAAGATGTATTTGAAAAGAGAAAATCTGAAATGCCTCATTATCTGGAAAAATTGAATTAATAATTAAAAAACCTTTGAACAAAGAAAAATGCACTGAAAATGACTGGTAAATTGTATTATTTATGAAAATAATATCAACTTTAGCATTTTTTTTTTCAGAATAATGAAGGGAAATGTTCTA
Organism: Hyaena hyaena; assembly: GCF_003009895.1. Classification (NCBI taxonomy): domain Eukaryota; kingdom Metazoa; phylum Chordata; class Mammalia; order Carnivora; family Hyaenidae; genus Hyaena; species Hyaena hyaena. The sequence continues at coordinate 770,162 of NW_024081353.1, read as the reverse complement.
ACTCATGAGATACCATAACCCTGATACTAAAATCTGATAGACATTACCAAAACCTACAGACCAGTATCCATCAGGACATAACCACAAGTTTTAACAAAAATATTAATTAACCAACCTCAGAAATATAAAATGGAATATTCATGATATATTTGATATTTTTTGCTGAGAATTAAAGCACATTTTAATATTTCCATTAGTCAATATAATATATAATATTAAAAAATAAACGAGCAAAATCTTTCAACTGTCTCATAAGATATAAGAAAAGTAATTTCTGTAGTTTATTACTAGTCTCTGATAAAGAAAGAGGCATTTTATTGGTGGGAATGTAAATTGATACAACTACCATGGAAAACAGTATGGAAGTTTCTCAAAAAATTAAAAATAGAGTTACCATATGATCTAGCAATTCCACTTCGGTGTACATAACTGAAGAAAATGAAAACAGTAACTCAAAAGGACATATGTATCCCTTTATTCATTGTAACATCATTTACAATAGCCAAGGTATGAAAATCATCTGTGTCCATCCATAGAAAAGTTGGTAAAGAAAATATGCTGTATGTGTGTATACATTATACATACAAATAATGAACAAACATTATTTGGTCATAAAAAAGGAATAAAATCTTGCCATTTGCAACAACATGGATGGACCTAGAAGGCATATTGCTAAGTGAAATAAGTCAGATAAGGTCAAATACCACATGATTTCACTTATATGTGGAATCTAAAAAAGAAAAAACACCAAGTTCATAGATACAGAGAAAAGATTCATGGTGGCAAGAGAGGAGATGGAGGGTGGAAAAAATGGGTGAAACTACATAGCATATTTGAAAAGTTACTGAGACATTAAATCTTAAAAGTTCTCACAAGAAAACACAGTGTTAAATACAGAGTTAAAAGTGTATGTATGGTGACAGATGTTAACTAGACTTACTATCGTGATCATTTTGCAATTTACACTAGTATCATTATATTTACCTGAAATTAATATAGTTATATGTCAATTATATCTGAATTAAAAACAAAAAAACAAGGGCACCTGGGTGGCTCAGTCAGTTAAGCATTCAACTTCAGCTCAGGTCATGATCTCATGGTCCGTGAGTTCGAGCCCTGCATGGGGCTCTGTGCCGTCAGTTCAGAGCCTGGAGCTTACTTCAGATTCTGTGTCTCCCTCTCTCTCTCTGCCATTCCCGCATTCACACTCTGTCTCTCTCTGTCTCTCAAAATATGAATAAGTGCTAAAAGATAAAAATATAAAAACAAAAAACCAACCTTAGCATGACCCACAATGCCCAGTATTATCAGGCCCTGACAACTTCTCCAAACTCATCTCCTGTCACATCCACTATATTCCAGTCCCATCTGGACTTCTTTCTATTTTACAAAACAAACATTTTGCTTCTCCAGGACATTGGCATTTACTGTTCCCTGGATTCCTTTAAAAAAAAAAAAAAAGTAACTTGATGAGAACACTTTGGAAAACCTTCAACTAATGTCATATTTAATGATGAAGGATTAAAGACTTCTCTCTAAGATTACAACCAAGAAAGTATTAACTCTCACCTCTTTTATTCAATACTGTACTGGAGGTTTTATCTATTTCAGTAACTTAAGATGAAGAAATATACAGAGGTTTAGAAAGTAAGAAATACAACTCAGAAATATCATGACCTCTTATTTTTGTTTTCTTCAGGTTACATTAAGAGTCTTTAAAAATGATAGCTTCTTCTCTGTATTTTCTTAAAAACAATTTATTGAGGAATGATTGGACTATAAAAAGTACATATTTAATGAACACAAATAGAAACTTTGGAAATAAGTATATATACATCTGTGATACCACCACTACAATCTATATCATAGACATATCTGTCACCATCAAAATTTCTCAGCCTCTTTATTATTACTATTACTATGATGGTGATGATGATGATGATACATATTATGCTAAGAACACTTACTGTAAGATCTACCCTGTTAGCACATTTAACTAAACGTAAGCGAACTTAAATATACAATACAGTGTTGTTAACTATAGTCTCTATACTATGTAGTAGATCTCCAGGACTTACTCATTTTGTATAACTGAAACTTTGTACCCTTTGATTAATACCTCCCTCCAGCCTTGGCAATCACTGTTCTACTCTCTTCTATGAATTTGACTATTTTAGATACCTCATATAATTGATATCCTGTAGTGTGTCTTTCTATTTTTGACTTATTTCACTTATATAATGTCTTCTAGGTTCATCCAGGTTGTCCCAAATGATAGGATTAGCTTCTTTTTTTAAGGCTGAATAATATTCCTTTTATGTATATACAACATTTCTTTATCCATTGATTTATTGACTGGCACTTAGATTTCTCTCACCTCTTATTTTGAATAATGTCACATTCAACATAGGTGTAAAAATATCTCTTCAAGACTCAGGTTTCATTTATTTTTAATGTATACCCAGAAGTGGGATTTCTAGATCAGATGTGACCTTTCATGTAGAAAACCCTAAAAACTTTATAGTAAGGCAATGCTAGAATCAATAAGTTTAGCGAGGTTCCATATGCAAAGATCAATTATAATTTTAGAGAGGACTGCCTAGCTCAGTCAGTAGGGCATGAGACTCTTTATCTCAGGATAATGAGTTAACCAAACATTGGGTGTAGAGATTACTTAAAAATAAAATCTTAAAAAAAAAAATCTATTATATTTTTATGCAATGGTAATAACTGAAAAATAACATTATAATGCCATTCAAAATAATATAGCAATACTTAGGATTAAATTTTGAATATGTGCCTGAACTACATTCTAAAAGCTATGGACATATTGCTGAAAAAAATGAAGACCTAAAGAAAATTTAGCATTTTGGTTGACTAGAAGTTTTGATATTGTTAGGATGTCATTTCTCTTCAAATTGACACAGAGAACTAATAGAATCCAAACGAAAATTCCAACAGACTGTTTTGAAATAATTGACATGTTAATTAAAAATATATATAAGAATGCAAAGGACCAAACATAAAAACAAAACAGTCAATAAAATCTTTAACTTGTGAACCAATGATAATGCCATTCTTTATATTAGCTCATGTACTTTTATCAAGTGCTTATTGAAGAGCTACTGTGTTTTAGGGAAAGGAAATATATCATAAGAAAGAGAAATGGATGAATGAACGAATAGACTATTTTACATCAAGAAGCTTATAGTCTTGTGCCTAGGAGATAATATATGTTATTGAAAAGTCACACAGGGGCACCTGGGTGGCTCAGTTGGTTAAGTGTCCAGCTTCAGCTCAGGTCATTATCAGGTTCATGAGTTTGAGCCCTGCATTGGTCTCTGTGCTGACAGCTCAGAGCCTGGAACCTGCTTCCTCTGTCTCTTTTTCTCTGCCTCTCGCCTGCTTGCACTCTCTCTCTCTCTCTCAAAAATAAATATTTTTTAAAACCTCACAATAGATGTGAAATTACACCTGTAAAAAGTGCTGTTATAACATAATGGTGTGTTATAATAACCTATAATGTGAGGGACTGACACTGTCTTAATAGGGAAATATTTCTGTATAAATATTAGACTGAGGCTTAAAGGGAAAATTTGTGAGGCGCCTGGGTGGCTCAGTCCGTTAAACGTCCGACTTCAGCTCAGGTCATGATCTCATGGTTCGTGGGTTTGAGCCCCGCATCAGGCTCTGTGCTGACAGCCACCTCAGAGGCTGGAGCCGGCTTCACATTCTGTATCTCCCTCTCTCTCTGACCCTCTCCTGCTCACCCTGCCTCTCTCTCTCTCTCAGAAATAAATAAAATATTTTTAAAAAAGGGAAAATTTGTATAAAGTGGGCTAAGACTGGCAAAATACTGTGCAATTAAAAGGTATTTTTATTAGAAAAGATCAGACAGGTAAAATTCCTTGATAGAAGATGAGGGAGAAAATTACATAGATTAATTAGTAATATAAATAATTTATATCACTCAGTTTTTACCTTTTAAACTTCAATAATTATACTTCTGATCTAGATAGAAAATATACGTATATTCTCTGTAAGGAACACCTGGGTGGTTCAGTCTGTTAAGAGCTTGACTTCTGCTCAGGCCATGATTTCATGATTTGTGAGTCTGAGCTCCACACCAAGCTCTCTGCTGTCAGCTCAGAGCCTGCTTTGGATTCTCTATCCCTCTCCCTCTCTCTGCCCCTCATCCCTGCATGTGCATGCACATCTCTCTAAACAATAACCATATAGGCGTGCCTGGATGGCTCAGTTGGTTAGCCGTCCAACTTTGGCTGGGGTCATGATCTCACAGTCTGTAAGTTCGAGACTTGCATCAGTCTCGGTGCTGACAGCTCGGAGCCTGGAGCCTGCTTCAGATTCTTTGTCTCCCTCTCTCTCTCTGCCCCTCCCCCACTCAAGCTCTGTGTCTCTCAAAAATAAGTACACTTAAAAATAAATAACCTATATTAAAAAAGAAATGGTCTCTGTAGAAACACGAATGAATGAATGAAGTATTAAAATAATTCAGTCATGCTTTTAATCCCTAGTTGACTCAAAAGAATTTTTGAGAAAATTATAGTGATAATTATAATACTATAATTAATGATAAGTATAGTGATAAATATAATACTATAATTATATGAAATATTTATAATTCTTTCAATAAATCATATTTTATTATAAAATAGTTTTATTATACAAACATAACTTTACAATTTTATGTTAATATGAAATATGTACCAGGAATTAAACTTATCTTAAATATTCATTTTGAATATTAGTAGATTAGTATTTGATTAGAATCACAAATTTTTATTTTATAAAGAATTTCTATTTTCAAAAGGAATGCAATAAAAGAAACATGATTATCCTTGCATTCAATAATAAAAATTAATTTAATTAATTTAAATAATTGAAATTATGAAAGACATTGAAAAATCAGGATGTCATAAAAAAGGACTAAATATAACTAGAAGCTACATAAGACATTTCATTATTTTAAATTATTAAAAGAACAAAAATGTCAAGGTAGAATAATTTGATAGCTCTCATTCACTAAAATAATTTCATGAATCCAATAACATGATAGTAACATAGAAAAAAGTCATAATTGTCATAGGAAATGAGGCAGCTAAATTTTCTGATCTTTGTATGACTCTTGGGGTATACAGCCATCAAAGGCAACTAAAAAATGCAATGTCAACAAAATATAATACAGTCCACAGGGAATCTGAGGCAACAGAGAAATAAAAAATGAGTAGGCAATAGCAGATGTTTTCCCCCAGGGACAATTATAGAGCAATAATTAAAGATTAAGACAGTATCGAAAAAAGAACATAATGATGCTAACAGGAAGAGGTAATTGAGAGAAGTATAAAACCATTTATAGCAGTCACTCTACTATTTTGCTACAAATTGATATTTTTAATCAATAAACAGACATACAAACCAGCAAACAAAACTAAACTAAACCAAAAAAAAGCTTTAGTACTCAGGCAGAGTTGCTGCTATAGAAAACACCCATGATTTATTTCACCGTTGATTGTAATATCAAAGAGATTTATTTACACAAGGCAACTTTTTATACTTATCATAGCATTTATGTATTTATTTTCATTCCATAATCCTGCTCAGGTTATTCGTGTACAACAGAATCTGATTTAGTTTGTAGTCTTTCTTATGTTACTAACCTGAATTGCTCCTAGAAGTAGTCTCTGATATTATTTGATTTCTTTTTATAATGGAATAAAGTGTATACAGCATGATCTGCAACTAATATTTTTCTAATATAACATTATTTATAATATATATATAAATATATAATATATATATTTGTGTTTGATTCTGAAATACATTCATTAGGCTTTATTTAAATTAATATGCTATTAATATAAAATTATTAAAATATATAAATATAAAATTAATATTATAAATATATTATTTATATGAAAATTTTAAATAGCCATTAAATAGTCTTAAAATACATATATTTTCAAGGCAAATATTTTTGGAAAACTGACTAAACTTTCATGAATACATCTAATTTTATTACTGTTTATCATAATGATAGAAACCTGAAGATATATGGCAATTTAACAATTATAATTTAGTTAGCTCTTTTTTTAAACACAGACCTTTAGAGTCTTTCACATAATTAAGTCCAGGTAGAAGTATTCAAAAATCTATGATACTCTACATCGAAAACCCGACAGACTCCACCAGAAGCCTACTAGAACTGATCCAAGAATTCAGCCAAGTTGCAGGGTACAAAATCAACGTACAGAAATCGGTTGCATTTTTATACACCAACAATGAAGCAACAGAAAGAAAAATCAAGAAACTGATCCCATTCACAATTGCACAAAAAACCATAAAATACCTCGGAATAAACCTAACCAAGGATACAAGAGATCTGTATGATGAAAACTATAGGAAACTTATGAAGGAAATTGAAGAAGACACAAAGAAATGGAAAAACATTCCATGCTCATGGATAGGAAGAATAAATATAGTTAAAATGGCATTACTACCTAAAGCACTCTACACATTCAATGCAATTCCAATCAAAATTGCACCAGCATACTTCTCAAAACTAGAACAAACTATCCAAAAATTTGTATGGAACCACAAAAGACCCCGAATAGCCAAAGTAATACTGAAAAATAAAACCAAAACGGGAGGTATCACCATCCCAGACTTCAGCCTCTACTACAAAGCTGTCATCCTCAAGACAGTATGGTATTGGCACAAAAACAGACACATAGACCAATGGAACAGAATTGAGAACTCAGAAGTGGACCCAAAAGTATACAGCCAACTGATCTTTGACAAAGCAGGAAAGAATATCCAATGGAAAAAAGACAGCCTTTTTAACAGATGGTGTTGGGAGAACTGGACAGCAACATGCAGAAGAATGAAACTAGATCATTTTCTCACACCATGCACAAAAATCAACTCAAAATGGATAAAGGACCTGAACGTGAGACAGGAAACTATCAACACCCTAGAGGAGAAAGCAGGAAACAACCTCCTTGACCTCCACCGCAGCAACTTCTTACTTGACACATCCCCAAAAGCAAGGGAATCAAGAGCAAAAATAAACTGTTGGGACCTCATCAAGATTAAAAGCTTCTGCACAGCCAAGGAAACAACCCAGAAAATTAATAGGCAACCAACGGAATGGGAAAAGATAGTTGCAAATGACATATCAGATAAAGGGTTAATATCCAGAATCTATAAGGAACTCACCAAACTACACGCCCGAAAAACAAACAACCCAGTGAAGAAATGGGCAGAAGACATGAACAGACACTTCTCCAAAGAGGACATCCAGATGGCCAACAGACACATGAAACGATGCTCAGCATCCCTCCTCATCAGGGAAATACAAATCAAAACCACACTGAGATACCACCTCACGCCAGTCAGAGTGGCTAAAATGAGCAAATCAGAGAACTCTAGATGCTGGCGAGGATGTGGAGAAACGGGCACCCTCCTACACTGTTGGTGGGAATGTAAACTGGTACAGCCCCTCTGGAAAACAGTGTGGAGGTTCCTCAGGAAACTAACAATAGAACTCCCTTATGACCCAGCAATAGCACTGCTAGGAATTTACCCAAGGGATACAGAAATGCTGAGGCATAGGAGCACATGTACCCCAATGTTCATAGCAGCACTCTCCACAATAGCTAAAACATGGAAAGAGCCTAAGTGTCCATCAACAGATGAATGGATCAAGAAGATGTGGTTTATCTATACCATGGAATACTACATGGCAATGAGAAACAATGAAATCTGGCCATGTGTAGCAACATGGATGGACCTTGAGGGTGTTATGCTGAGCGAAATAAGTCAGGCAGAGAAGGACAAATATCATATGTTTGCACGTATAGGAGGATTAGGAGGAACTTGACGGAGGAACAAGGGGGAGAAGAAGGGGGGAAATGGTGGGGGAAAGGGAGAGAGGCAAACCATGAGAGACTCTTGAATGCTGACAAAAACTGAGGACTGATGGATGTGGGGAGGAGAAGGGATGGGCATGGAGAAGGACACTTGTGGGGATGAGCACTGGGTGTTATGTGGAAACTAATTTGACAATAAACTATTTGTAAAAATAAAAAAATAAAAAAATAAAAAATAAAAATAAAAATAAAGTATTCAAAATCTGTCCCTATTATTTAATCTGTTTTACTTTAACAAAATCAAAGTTAAAATTTGATAGTATTATTTTGAAACTCATGAAATATTTTAGAAAATAATAGTTGTCTTATTGTTATTTCAGCTAAAAACCTCATAGTATAGAATAAGAAGTACTTTAAGGACAGACTTTATTTTTTGTACAGTGTAATAATTAGTAAATGGTAAAAACTTGGTAAACACCTGGTCCAAGAAAGAAGGGAAGAAGGAGGGAAGGAAACAAAGGAAGGAAGGGAAGGAAGGAAGAAGAGAGGAAGTGGGACAGAGAGGCAGGAAAGAGAACTGCATTACTAAATTAAACAGAGTTTCAAGTTCCTTTGTCCTCCTGAAAGTAAACTACATGTCCATTTATCCCTTTGGAAGGAAACCTAAAGGAAGGATGAAGTTTGTATGTGTTTTATATTGAAGATTCATTGGTGACATCTGAATTTTCTGTTTTATTCAGTCTAATAGAATACACACACACACCCCTACTTACTTGAGAAGTGGGTCATAACATACTTATACAAACCAGTTATTAGCTGTTTCATTGCTCAATTCTATTATGCGGAATACTGCTAAATTCTTATTAAGAAATATAATAATTGATTATAAAAATTACTCTCCTTTACTGTGAATTTTCCTTGACTGAGTATTGACATAAACAGTACACCCTGTTGCTCATTTTCAAAATATGAAGGCAATAGATTTATGTTTATGGTACTAGATGCTTTGAATTTAAGGCTGTCTTTGACTGGGTTCATGAATAAAGGAGTTGTATTTTAATTCCCCATACCTATATTCTCTGTAGTATTTTGACTTATTTTTTATGTATTATAGACTTTGAGTTTATGTTTACCATGAGGTTCATATATAACATCTCAAGTAAATACCAGTCCTTATTAATTTGATGGTCATTTAAGTTTAAACACATTCTTAAAAGAAAAAGACAAATATCTCTATTTTTCTTTATTCCTCTTCTCTTCCCATTTACTCCTTTGTTCACATTTTATGCACATGTTGTCACATTTTACATTTTTTATTCGTATTTTTCTTATGTCTAATGTTGGCTATTTCTTTTCCACTTAAGGAAGTTCCTTTAATATTTCAGATAAGGCTGTTCTAGTGGTGATAAATGCCTTTATCTTTTGTTTTCATATGAAACCCATTATTTCTCCTTCAAATCTGAATGAAAGACTTGTTGAGTAGAGTAGTCTTGGTTGTAGTTATTTATTTATTTATTTTTCCTTTCAGTACTATGAATATGCCATACCACTTCCTCAGCTTGCAAATTCACGGCTGAAAAATTAGCTTATATCCTCATAGGTTTTCCTTCGTAGGTATCATTTTGTTTCTCTCTTGCTACTTTTAAGATTCTCTTTTTATCTTTAACCTTTAACTTTTTCATTATTATGTGCTATGGCATGACCTTCTTGGGTTCATCTTGGTAGGAAGTCTCTGTTCTTCTTTGACTTGGATGTCTATTTCCCTCCCTAGGTTTGGGAAAATTTCTTTTATTTCTTCAAATGATTTTCTATATCTTTCTCTACTTTTTTCTTTTCCCCCTATAATATGAGTTTTTCTCCTGAGGTTGTCCAAGAGATCTCTTAATCTATCCTTATATTTTTAAAAATTGTTCTGTCATTTTGCTGTACAGTATGTGTTCTTTCCCCTACCCTGTATTTGCAATCACTGTATATTCTTCTGCGTCCTCTAATCTACTGTTAATTCCCTGTGGTGTGTGTGTGTGTGTTTAATTTCAATTGCTGTATTATTATTTTTTTATTTTGTCTCTTTCTTGAAGGTCTCATTGAGTTCTTTAATTCTTTTCCCAAACCCATTGACTATCTTTATCATAATTTAAGTTCTTTATCATTCATATTGCTTATCATCTCTGTTTCATTTAGTTCTTTTTCTGAGTTTTTTCCTTTTCTTTCTTTTGAAGCATATTCCTCTGCCTCCCCATTTTTCTTGACTTCCTGTCAAGAAGTTTGTTTCTGTTTGTTTCTATGGATTAGGTGAAAGAGTTCTTTTCCTAAAGTTGAAGGAGTGGTCTGTATGGTGTCCCCTGTGCAGACCATGAATGCTTGGTAACTTTTGCTGGCTGATTGGAGCTGAGGCTGTATATACTAGTTACTCCTTTAAACCATTGCTCTTGCTGTTTTCTCTCCATCCCTCTTGCTGTTTTCTTACTATTCTGTCTTCGGTTCTTCAGGACCTATTCAATCATCCCTCAGTTCTTCAAAGAGAATTGTTCTATTAATATATGTAATTTGGTGTGTTCCATGGAGGAGTTAAATTCAAATTCAGAGTCTTCCTACATTGCCATCTTGAACTGTAACTGACTTTTTATATTGATTTGATAGCATTTTCTTATTGTTAGAGAGCAATTGTTTTGCCATATTTTTACTTTTGCAACATTCATTTATTGAATCTATATGCTTGTAGTTATCTAAACCATATGTCGTTAATTTATGAATGCCTAACTGTTTCATGTAATATAGGTAGAATTTTGGCTTCCAATATATTCATTTAGAGAAATAAAGTATGTCCAAGTACTTCAAGCACCACAGCTTTCAAATGAAATATCCACACAATTAGTCAGTATCTCAAGCTTTTGAATCGGCTCCATAACATTTGTATTCATACTAGACAGTTAATCTCTGTATAATTGCATTTTAAAAGTCTTATTATTTTGGGGATCTATTCATTTCAGGGACATTGTATGTGAATGAGCAAATGATTCTACTGATAACCACGTAACTGTTCCTAAATACTAGTCTATGAATAATTATCCTCAATACTGTGTGTCATGGAGTTATGTGTTATAAAAGTTCTTATGTCTTAAATATAAAAGAATGATTTTGATGTAACAGATAGTAGCAGCTAATGAAAAGCTGGCAGTATTAGGGCTCCAAATTATAGCATCTATATGAATATAATTACAATTTTAAGTATTTTTGAAGATGTAACTTTTAATCACAAAATAATAGGTTCTGTGGAGTAAATGACAGCAAGGTAGAATACTTTTAGATATTCACTATTTTTTATTCAAACATTCAGTATTTCTAACCTATACCAAATCATGTTATATCTACTATTACTTTATAGCTTTGAATAGTAATAGCTATTAATAGCTATTATGAAATTATCTTTGTTAACACAATTGTTACATTTGCTCTTTTTTTCTTTCATAATACTGTCCTTTATCAGGGATTTCATCAGCCAATCCAACATGAAAATAAATATATACCTGGTTATTTATTCTTTAGAATTCTGTGGATATTTTGAAGGACAAAGTTCAGTTGTAAAGATCACTTGCATGCAGAAATAAAGAGAAATCATTTTCTGTGATTTCACTTTTCACTGAAACACAAAATTAACTTTAAGTATGGGGTATATTATGCACAAACACACCTGCATTCTGAGAATCAATAATCAATGTTTATTATAAAAACACAACCCATCTGTGATTTTAGCCCTATGTTTGCCTTTAAGGAATTTACTCAGTGTCCACCTTATTTCCTTTAGAATATCTTTGTATTTGATCCTTGAATCAAGTATAACAGTGCTCAAATATTGACAAAGAGTTGTGAGCCATTCCTAATCAATGGAAATGTTCATGTGTAATAAGCACTGAAAGAGAAGAATAAGTTATCACAGGTAAAGGAATAGCAGGAGACACAATCTCCAACATGGATAACAAAACAGATTTATTATTTCATTGAGTTGTCCACATTCTGCTGACGTTAAAATTTTAATATTATAATTTTTAAACCATCACGATGTATATATAATTTGGGGGAAAATCTGGTTAATGTGAGTATATGGTAATCTTTGCTATAATATTGTTTTCCTCTTTGTGTTTGTAGACAAAGTATAAATCTTGTAATAACACAGCATCTAAATATATTTTGAAAATAATTTTGATTGACTAATAATGAGCTTTCTTCTTTGGTAACATTTCTTTTTTTTTTTTTTTTTTAATGTTTTATTTATTTCTAGGAGACAGATAGAGACAGCATGAGCAGGGGAGGGTCAGAGAGAGAGGGAGTCACAGACTCTGAAACAGGCTCCAGGCTCTGAGCTGGCAGTCAGCACAGAGCCCGACGCGGGGCTCGAACCCACGAACCGCGAGATCATGACCCAAGCGAAAGTCGGACGCTTAACCGACTAAGCCACCCAGGCGCCCCTGGAATGGATTTTTAAAAATAGGAAAATGCTACTAAGAAAGACTGAACTTTGGGTGACACAAGTAAATGAGAATATTATCATCATAGTGATGAATAGGCTCAAACTTTAGATCATCAATGAAATGGAACCTGATATAACTCCTAATGTCTAGAAGTTACAGTTTAGGCCCTGTCACAGGAAGCATATAATGAAAATAGTATTTTGCTTGTAGGGAGCTTGATTAAGGTAGATAAATGAAGCCAGGAGCCATGAAATTGTCTACTGTTCGAGATCAAGAAACCATAAAACTTTGTTTCTTATACTAGGAAACAACAAGAAGATTGGCTACGTCTCCTGGACTGTAAGACGATTATAACCTAGAATGTATCATAATCATGGGATTTCATGGGAAACAATTGTGAAGGTGCCCTACAATGAGATGGTTGGAAACAACTAAAAATTCAACATTAAAATCTAATTGGCATTAGTAAAACCATAAGCCTCAGAGAAAACTTAAAATAGTATTATAAAAACATATTCAGATTCCAGGGTACATAGTATTTCATGGATAACACTCACTGAAAATATGTTCAATGTAAGAACCATTATAAATCACATGTAAAAATAAATCATCTTAAGGAATAGTAAGACAGAATAAAATAATATATATTTCAATAAAAAAAGAAAGCATAGTAGCAATAAAAAAGGATATTTCATAGTAAGAATCAATAAAATCATAGATATAGGAAAGTACAGTATGAGACAAGACCAGGATGGTATGAAAAATGTCTAGGCTTATTTGAAAAATGAAACATAATAAAAATTGAGATTCTGGAATTAAAACCTTATAACCTCATTTCTGGGTTTGACCAGCAAACCCTGGGATGGCGATTGGCAGATTACTCCAGACTGCTGAATCAGAAAGGAGAGAGCAAAGGGGGCCAAGTGCTCAAGTGGCGATGTCACCGAGCAAAGCTCTCCTCCAGTTTTCATTGTGTGATTTCAAAAGCAGGAACAAAGCATACTCATAAATCATCAGGGAACAGTACAATCAGAGTAGCGATGTGCAAGCAGGAGGGATGAACGTCAAGGGGGAAGGGCAGTGTATCCATCACAAGAAGGGAGTGGTTTTTCTACTTAAAGAATTTGCAGAGTAGGAAAACATGTTGATTCACAGGCAAGGTCTGGCTACTTTCAGCCTTGACATTTCAAAGACCTGGTTTTCCTGGTCTGCTTTGCTGCTTCTCAACCAGCCATTTCCCAGGCTGCAGACATTCTTTTCTCAAATCTCAGCCAGCCAGGCTCTATGAGCCTCCATACCTCATTATACGGATAGAGCAAAGTAGGCCATCTCTAAAAAGAGGTGCTAATTTTGAAGATAAGGAAAAACTAGATTAGACACAGAGAAATAAATATATTGTAGAAAGTATTATAAGAGAGGATAGTATGAGGAACTGAGGTCATTCTCCCAGTAGTGGTCTTTAAGCATATTCTTAGAACTAGAATGATAATTTTTATGGAGATTTTTTTCTTTATTGAGAAACTTAAAACTTGGGTATATCAAATAAAACAAATTTCTGAGGAAAAATATCAAAACCCACAAGAGAAAAAAATTTTAACACTGTCTTGACCATAGCAGAAGCCAGAGAATATATTATTTTTAATTGAAATATTCTAAATAAGAAAGCAAGAAAGAAAAAAAAAAGAAAAAGTCTAGGCACTTCATAATTGACCTTTAGATTAAAAAATGACCTGTTAAATTTTCAGTCAGTGATTCTTGGTATTGAGTTGCACAGGATAAGCTGAGAACTCTTCAGACCTGGAGGGGAATTTCATAAGAGGTATTTGGCTTTTGAATTGGTTTTTCTTTGTCTGAGAGATAGATTTCCCTTGTTCATTTTCTGGTCAGCCTCTTTGTTGTATGATGAATCTGTAGAACTGCCAGTTTTATGCATCTGGGAGTTGAAAGATTCAGGAGACACCAGCATGTGCTGTAAGTCAGAGTTGTCCATCTCCAGCACCATTCCTGTGATGTCTCCAGCCAAGGCTAAAGGCATGGTTTGGATGAGTGGGAACAAATGTGTTCCCATTTTTGTTTTTGTTCCTGGATAGGGGAGGTGCTGCAGCCAGGATAGAAGCAGTCAGGGGCTCATTCCTCTGCACATAGGCTGTAGACTAGAATGCTGCAGAAGCTGTATGGCAAGGTGATTGCTGCAAACACTGGAAGTTTACCCTAAGGTGTAACAGCCCTAGGAACAGTGGTGGCAACAGTAGCATAAATTATGCATAGGTTATGTACAATTTTGGGACACCTTCACATTGGCAGCTGTCACTCAGTCCCTGTTGGACAGCCAAGCCCCACAAAAACCCACAGCCAAGTCATCCTGGCACAAAGAGCCAGTTGGAGCCAGATGGTGTAGAGTTTGATGAGGCCTAGACTGTCTATAGCATTTGGCATTCCTTGAAAGTCTTGAGGTTTCCCACCTTGCTGCCAAGTGTAGATTAGTCCTCATTGGTGCTAACTAGTTAGGTGTATAATATGGAGGTATTCCCCGAAGCTGTGAAACTCCTGGCACAGATAGCCACCAGCTGCAGTCTGGAATTGATGTCATAAGCAGGGAGTACTTTCTAGAATAAGAACTCTTAAGTTATGCAGGTCTTGTGATTAGCTTGGAGCTCCGAGAATGGGAACCTAAGACAGAAGTGAGGTCTCTGCATATATACGCAGTGCTCCAGGTCTAATACATGTCTATATAAAATAGCTTTGGTAATGAAGCAAACAATGACTTGAAGTATCAAATTTTTTAAAAATTCTGTACATCCATTAAAGGTGACAGAAAATAGTATTACTCTTTTGTAATTTCACTTCCAGTTTGTGACAATTATCTACATACGGTCTTTTTATTTTTCTGGAAGTTAAATCTTGGTGGTGAGCCGATAAATGTTTTTTAACACTTAACAGTTCTTTGAATGCAGCACAAATCAAAAGTGTCCATAAATATATTTTTCATTATTTTTATTCCAAGGTTTGGTTTCTACTAATAGTTTTACAACATAGAAGGCATGTTTATTTGAAATAGAAAACATGATGAGTTAATGTATAATCCTTTGCAAATAGGTAAAGAATATAAATGATTAATAACTATTAAAATTTAAAGATTGCATTAGTATTGAACTAGGAGCAGCAATACAATTTTAGAGTAATTTTTACAATTCATAAGAAACAATATTTATTTGATTATGTTTCTTTTATTGTTGTTGCTGATGTTTAGCATTGTATATATCTAAAATCTCTGGCCTTTTTTAGAATTCCAGTATAATGAACATACAATGTTATGTTAGTTTCAGGTATACAATAGTGATTCAACAGTTCTATACATTACTCAGTGGTCATCATGATAATTGCACTCTTAGACCCTTCATCTATTTTACCCATCCCTTCACCCACCTCCCATCTGATAACCATTAGTACTCTATAGTTAAAGGTCTGTTTTTTTGTCTTTTTATGTTTTTGTTCCTTTGTTTTGTTTCTAAAATTCCACATATGAGTGAAATCATATGGTGTGTATTTTTTCTCTCATTTCAGTCAGCATTATACCCTCAAGTCCATCCATCTTGTCACAAATGGCAAGATTTCATTCTTTTTTTTATGGCTAAGCAATATTCCATTGCATATATATACCACCTCTTATTTATCCATTCATCTGTGGATGAACACATAGGTTGCTTCTGTAATATGGCTATTGTAAATAATGCTGCAATAAACATAGGACTGAATATACCTTTTTGAATTAGTACCTTTGTATTCTTTGGGTAATTACCCAGCAGTGGCATTACTAGGCCATTTGGTAATCCTTTTTTTTTTTTTAAAGCAACCCTTATAATTTTTTTTTTTTTTTACACAGTGGCTTCTGCAGTTTGCATTCCCACCAACAGTGCATGAGGGTGCCTTTTACTCCTACTTCACATCCTTGTTAACAAATGTTGCTTCTTGTATTCTTTTTTACACTTTGTTTATTTTTGAGGGGGGGAGGGGGGTGGAGAGAGAGAAAGAGAGAGAGAGAGAGAGAGAGGAAGAGAAAGATGGAGACAGAAGGAGAAAGAGGCTCCAAAGCAGGCTCTCCACTGACAGCAGAGAACCTTATGCTGGGCTTGAACTCCTGAACTGCGAGATCATGACCTGAGCTGAAGTCAGATGCCCAACTAACTGAGCCACCTAGGTGTCCCATATTTTTTTTTAAATTTTAGTCATTCTAACAGGTGTGAGGTGATATCTCATTGTGATTTTGATTTGCATTTCACTCATAATGGAGTGATATTTGAATCTTTTCATGCATATGTTTGCCATCCATATGTATGTCTTCTGCTTATTTTTTAACTGGATTCTGTTTTGTAATTGTTGAGTTGTATAAGAATTTTACATATTAAGGATACTAATGCTTTGTCATATATGTCATTTCCAAATATCTTCTCCCATTCAATAGGGTGTCATTTTATTTTGTTGATTGTTTCTTTAGCTTTGTAGAAGCTTTTTATTCTGACGTCCCAATAGTTTATTTTTGCTCTTTTTTGCTTTGCCTCAGGAAACAGATACAGAAAAATGTTGTCATAGGCTGTGTCAGAGAAATTATGCCTGTGCTTTCTTCTAGGATTTTTATGGTTTCAGGTCTCACATTTCAGTATTTATTCCATTTTAAGTTTATTTTTATGCATGGTGAAAGTGGTATTTTATGCATGAAAGAAAGTGGTATAGTTTCTTTCTTTTGTATGTAGCGTCTACTTTTCGCAATGCCATTCGTTAAAAAGGCTTTGGTGGTACCTGGGCAGCTCAGTTATTTTAGTGTCCAATTTTTGATTTTCTGCTTAGGTCATGTGAAATCGAGCCCTGTGTGGGGCTCTGTGCTGCAAGCACAGAACCTGCTTCAGATTCTCTCTCTCCTTGTCTCTCTGCCCCTTTCCCACTCATTTATATTCTCCTTCTGGCAGTCTCTCTCCCTCCCTCCCTCTCTCTCTCTCTCTCCTGCCTATCAAAAATAAATAAATATTAAAAAGAAAGGCTTTTACCCCATTGTATATTCTAGCCCCCTTTGTTAAAGATTCATTGACCATATAAGCGTGGTTTTATTTCTGAGCTCTCTCTTCCATTCCATTGATCTAATGTGTTTGTTTTTGCGCCAATACCATACTGTTTTGATTACTACAGCTTTATAGTATAGTACTACAGCTTTATGGTATAGTATAGTATAATACTATAGTTATATAGTAATAGTATAGTATAGTATGGTATGGTGTACAGCAGTACAATCTGGAATTGTGATACTTCAGTTTTATTCTTTTTTTCCCCCAAAATTTTGTTATGCGGAGAGACCAACCGAGATCACTAAAGTCGAATTAAGGGAGTCTTTATTACCAGCCAGGACTGCACCGAGTTAAAATAGAACTCTATTTTCTCTAGGTGTGCAACCCTGAGTCCAAGGACTTAGGGCTTTTTATAACGAGCAAGCAGGCAAGTGGGAAGTACAGAAGCAGAATTGAGCGGTTATTGCAAAAAGGCTCCAAAGTAATAAGGAAAGTGGCCCTTATCCTGGTATGTAGGAAAGCATTTGTTATAAAGAAGGCGAGGTTTAGGGTTGTAGGGGAGTTTCAAGGGAATAGGCATTGTTTCAAGGACAAAGTATGCAAACTGTGTAATGAACAACCATTAGCCAGCGACATTAACCCTTGTCCTCTTAGGGTTTTGTTCCTTGAGCTCGAGGAGAGTCACGTAGCCCTCCAAGTGCAGATGGAAGGACTGATGCTAAATTTATGTGCAACAATTTCTTTGGATATTCAGGATTTTTTGTGGTTTTGTACAAATTTTAGGGTTCGTTCTTCTAGTTATGTGAGAAATGCTGTTTGAATTTTGATAGGGATTGCATTAAATCTGTAGGTTGCTTTGGGTGCTATGGACATTTTAACGATATGAGTACTCCCAATCCATGAGGATGACTTATATTTCCGTTTGTTTGTGTCATCTTTAATTTCATGAGTGTTTTTTTTAATTTTTTAATAGTTTTTATTTATTTTTGAGACAGAGAGAGACAGAGCATGAGCAGGGGAGGGGCAGAGAGAGAGGGAGACACAGAATCTGAAACAGGCTCCAGGCCCTGAGCTGTCAGCACAGAGCCCCACGTGGGGCTCGAACCTATGAACCGTGAGATCATGACCTGAGCTGAAGTCAGACGCTTAACCGACTGAGCCACCCAGGCGCCCCATGAGTGTTTTATACTTTTCAGAGCACAACATTTTCCCCTCCTTGGTTAAATATATCTAGGTATCTTATTATTTTTGGTACAATTGTCAGTGGGATTGTTTTCTTAATTTCTCTTTCTACTACTTCATTTTTAGTGTATAGAGGTCCAACAGATTTATGTATATTGATTTTGTATCTTGTGACTTTACTGAATCCATTTAGTATTCTTAGTTTTGTGGGGGAAGCGTTGGGGCTTTGTATATACAACATCCTGAAATCTGCATAGTAACGATTTTACTTCTTCCTTACCTACTTGGATGCTTTCTGTTTCTTTTGGTTGTCTGATAGCTGTGGGTAGGTCTTCCAGTACTACGTTGAATAAAAGTGGTGAGAGTGGATATCTTTGTCTTATTCCTGACCTTGGAGGGAAAGCTATCAGTTTTTCCACATTCAATATGATGTTACCTGTGAGTTTTTCCATGTAGAGCCTTTTTGTATGTTGAGGTATGTTCCCTCTAAACATACTTGGTTACGGATTTTTATCATCATTGAATATTATTCTTTGTTAAATGCTTTTTATGCATCTATTGAAATGATCATTTTTATTCTTTCTCTTTTTGATGTGATATTTCACATTTATGGATTTGTGAATATTGAACCACACTTTGTCCCCAGAATAAATCCAGCTTGACCATGGTGTATAATTTCTTATTTTTTATTTATTTTACTTTTTATTTATTTTTTTATTTTTTAAATGTTTTATTTATTTCTGAAAGGGAGAGAGAGAGAGCATGAGCAGGGGAGGGTCAGTCAGAGAGAGAGGAAGACACAGAATCTGAAACAGGCTCCAGGCTCTGAGCTAGCTATCAGCACAGAGCCCAATATGGGACTCAAACCCATGAACCGTGAGATCATGACCTGAGCCAAAGTCGGACGCTTAGCTGATTGAGCCACCCAGGTGCCCTGGTGAATATTTTTTAAATATATTGTTGGGTTTGGTTTCCTAATAGTTTCTTGAAGATTTTTGCATAAATGTTTATTAGAGATATTGGACTATAGGTTTTCATTTGTTTCTTTGTTTTAAGTTCTTTTCGGTAGTATTTTTATCTTCTTTTAGTATCAGATTAATGATGACCTCATAGATTGAATCTGGAAGCTTTCCTTTCTCCTCTATTTTTGGGGAAAAGTTTGATAAGAGTAGTAATTTAATCTTCTATGTTAGGTAGAATTCAACTGTGAAGCCATCTGGTCCTAGACTTTTGTTTTTTTGGGGAGTTTATTTCATTACTGATTCAATTCCATTGCTGGTAATTGGTCTGTTCAAATTTTCTATTTCTTTATGATTCTGTTTTGGAAGGTTATCTGTTTCTAGGAACCTGTCCATTTCTTTTAGGTTGTCCAATTTGTTGTCTTAGAAGTTTTCATAGTCTTCTTTTACAATCCTTTGTATTTCTGTGGTGTTGATTGTTTTATTTCTCCTTTATAATTTTTTACTTTGTTTATTTGAATTCTTTCTCTGTCTCTCTGGATAAACGTTTATCAGTTTCATTGATTTTTTTCAGGAATCAGCTCCTGATTTCATTGATCTGTTCTATTGTTTGTTTGTATGTATTTTGTTTGTTTGAACTCCAAACTGTATTGTTTACTTCCTTTTATGGGTTTCAGAAATGTTATATACTTCTTTTTCTACTTCCCTTAGGCGTAAGGTTTGGTGGTTATTTGAAAATTTTCTTGCTTCTTGATGTAGGCCTGTGTTGCTATACACCTTCCTCTCAGAACAGCCTTTGCTCCTTCCTAAAAATTTTGGATCATTGTGTTTTTATTTTTATTTGTCTCCATGTATTTTTAGATTTCCCCTTTGATTTCTTAACCTCCGTGTATTTATATTCTTTCCAGATTTTTCTTGTGGTTCACTTCTAGTTTCATAGTGTTGTGATCAGAAAAGATGCATGGTATGACTCTGATATTTCTGAATTTGTTTAGACTTGGTTTGTAGGCCAGTATGTGATCTATTTTAGAGAATGTTCCTTGTGCAACTCGAAAAGAATGTTATTTTCTGCTATTTTAGGATGGAATGTTCTGAATATGTCTGTTAATACCTTCTGGTCTAATGCATCACTTAAACCCAGTGTTTTCTTGTTGATTTTGTTTGGATGATCTATCCATTGGTGCAACTGGGGTGTTAAAGCCCCTTATTATTATTGTATTGCTATCAATTGCTTCCTTTGTGTTTATTAATAAGTACTTTATGTATTTGAGTGCTTTTATGTTGAGTGCATACATATTTACAATTTTGGTATCTTCCTTTTGGATTGTTCCCCTTATTACTATGCATTGTCCTTCTTTGTCTCTTGCACAGTCTTTGTTTTAAAGTCTATTTTGTCCAATATAGGTTGTGCTATCCTGGCTTTTATTGCACTTCTATTTGAATGATAAATTCTCTCTCCATCTTTACTTTTAATCTGCATGTGTCTTTAGTTCTGAAATGAGCATCTTGTAGGCAGCCAATCATGAGTCTTGCCTTCTTTTATTCATTCTGTCACTCTGTCTCTTTTGATAGAAGCATTTATTCTATTTACTTTCCAATTGATAGGCATGAACTTACTGCCATTTTGTTACTTGTTTTATGGTTGTGTTTGTAGATCTTTTCTGTTCCTTTCCTCTCTTGCTCCTTTCTCTCATGGTTTGCTGGCTTCTTCAGTGATATAGTTGAATTTCTTTCCCTTTGTTTTTTGGATACATATTACCAGTTTTTTATTTGTAGTTACCATTATGTTTATTGACAACATCTTATACATAATATCAGTCTGCATTAAGTTAATGGTTGCTTTAGCTTGAACTCATTCTAAAAGCACTGAAGTTTTAGTCCTCACAATCCCACATTTATTTTAGGTATATTGTGTCCTACTTTATATCCTTTTATTTTGTGAATCCCTTGACTGATTTTTACAGATATACTAATTTTACCTCTCTTTTAGTTCCTGCATTTCCTAATCCTGCTGATGGTTTTTCCTTTCCACTCAAAGAATTTCCTTTAACAGACATTTTAAAGCTGGTATAGTGATCACAAATTCCTTTAACTTTTACCTGTCTGGAAACTTTTGATCTGAATGATAGAATTTCTGGACACTATTATTGGCTTCAGAGTGTTTTGTTTTGGTTTTTGGTTGTTGTTGTTTTTTTCCCCCAGCACTTTGAATATATCATACTACTCCCTTCTGGCCTGAAGCTTATGGGGTATCCCTTTTATGTAATTATTTTATCTTGCTGCTTTTTAAAAATATATATATTTATTTTGAGAGGGAGAGTATGTGAGAGCAGAAGAAGAGTAGAAGAGAGCAGAGAGAGACAGAGAGAGGGGCAGAGAGAAAATCCCAAGCAGGTTTCATGCTCAGCACAGAGCCCAACGCAAGGCTTGATCCAATAACCATGAGACCATAATTCATGCTGAAATCAAGATTTGGATGCTTAACCAACTAAGCCAGCCAGGCACCCCTCTCGTTCTGCTTTTAAAATTCCTTTTTTATCACTATCTTTTAGCATTATAGTTACTGTGCCTTGGCATGGATCTCCTTGTGTTGATTTGTTGCTAGCTGTCTGGGCCTCCTGGACCTGGGTATTTGTTTCCTTCTGCAGATTTGGGAAATTTTTGAGTATTCCTTTTCAGATAAATTTTCTGTTCCCCTTTCCTCTTTCTTCTTCTGTGTTTCCTGTAATGTGAATGTTGTTATGCTTGATGCTGTCACTGAGTTCCCTAAATCTATTCATTTTATTAGTCTTTTTTCTTTGTCTTGTTCAGTTTGATTGCTTTCCATTACTCTGTATTCCAGGTTGCTAATCCATTCTTTTGCTTCCTCTAGTCTATTATTCATTATCTCTACTATATTTTAAATTTCAGTTACTGAGTTTTTTATCTAGGATTCATTCTTTTTTATGTTTCACTTTATCATTTTAGGGTCTCACTGAGATCCTCCATTCTTTTCTCAAGTCTAGTGAGTATGTTTAATTTAGCATTCATCCTGTGATTTTGTCTTGTTCTTTCATTGGGACATATTTCTCTGTCCCTCATTTTGTCTCTCTGTGTCTGTCTACATGTTGGGAAAGTTAACTATGTCTCCTGCTCTTGAAATTAATGGCCTTATGAAGAGGTACCGTGGTGCACTGCAGTGTAATGTCCTGTGTTCACTAGAAACTGGCACTTCAGAGACGTCTCCTGTGTGTGTTGGCTGTGCCCTACTATTGTGGCTGAGATTTCTTCAGTCTAGTTTCCTTCATTCCAGTCATCTACTATGGCTCTTAGCCTGTTGTGGGCAGGTTTGGGTCTGTAGGTTGTTCATGGACTAGTCTCGGGCCACCTTGATCTTGAGTTGGGTCAGACCTGGCATTTGCAAGCTGTGGTCACATGGAACTTCAGGGCACTCTCCTTGTATTGTACTCAAAGAAGCTTTCATTGGTAGGGCAGCAATCAGAACAGATGCCTACCTCAGCCCATTGCTAGGGCCACAAACTGGCGAATGTGGTTTTCTTCCCCTCTTCCCTGGACACGAGTCACTCTGAGGTGATGCCGACCCCTGCCAGTGCTGCTTGCAAACTACAACTCTTGTGTAACTTCTTTGGATGGATTGCTGCTGCAAGTGTGTTGGAGAGGGTAGTTCCACAAGAGAATGCAAGGGTGGGGCATGCAGTGTTAGCAAGGTTTATACAGGTTGGCTCTGGAAGGAGGCTTGCATCCACTTCAGAAAACTGCTGAGGCCATGTTTTATGGGGCAGGTCTACAGGAGAATATGTGAGTGGGCCATGCCATTAGCAAGCTAGGTGGAAAGAAAGGTCTATGCTGGTTGCTGAAGGTATTCCTGTGTCTAGGCAGGGAAGTGAAGGTGGTACAAAAGAAGGAATTGGTGCCCATCAGCTCTTTTGTTCTTGGAGAAGTCTCCCAAAGATCCCTGCCCTTCTAGAACATGCTCTGACTTTAGTAAACAAGTCTCATCCCCTTATACCCCTAGTGTTTTTCAAACTGCTGCTTCTATTCTGTATCTCAACAGGGCTGTTTGTTATGCTATCTCTTTAAGAGTGAGGTCTTAGTTTCTTATTGCCCTAAGGCTCTCTCTCAGAGCTAAGCCTGCTGATTTTTAGGATTCCATGTGTTAAGCCCCATTGATTATATGAAATTGTGAAGTTAAGCCCCTCTGGTTTTCAAAGCCTAGTGTTATGAAGATTCATCTTCTCAATACAAGTCTGCCTCATGTCTAGGGTGCTTGCTGTGAGGTTATCTCCTCTCCCCTCCATACCAGAAGCAAACCACCTTCCCTGGAAAAGTTCTGTGGGTCACTTTGGTTCCTGACTTTGTCTCTGCCCTTCCTACCCTCTTTGATGTGGCTTATTCTGTGCATTTTGCTGTGGAGTCTATTTTACCAGTCTTCAGGTTATTTTCTCAGTTATTTACATTGTTGTGGGTGTTATCTAGTTGTATCCATGGGACACAGTGAGCCTAGGATCCTCCTACTCTGTCATCTTCCTCTGAAGTCTATTTCATTATATATCTAATAATTAATCAAGATTATTTCCCAAAGTATAGAATATATAATTTTCAAAACATATTTAATATAATATTTTTATGTAAAAAATTACCGAGAATTAAATCAAATTTTGCCCAATTGTATTATTCTGGGGAAATCTCTACTAAATTTTCTAAAGTGGGGTGGTGGGTGGCTCAGTTGGTTTAGCATCTGACTCTTGATTTAGGCTCAGGTAATGATCTCACAGTGATGAGATTGAGCCCTGTGTACTGCACTGGGCTGAGGATGGAGCCCACTTAATATTATCTCCTCCCTCTCCCTCTGCTCCTCCCCCACTCCTTCTCTCTCAATTTTTTGTTTCTTTGTTTAAATTTATTTTGAGAGAGACAGAGACAGCACAAATCAGGGAGGGGCAGAGAGAGAAGGAAACAGAGAATCCCAAGAAGGCTCTGAGAGCAGAGCCCACTGTGGAGCTCAAACTCACAAAACCATGAGGTCATGACCTGAGCTAAAAGCAAGAGTTGGATGCTTAACTAACTGAGCCACCCAGGTGACCCCCTAAAATTTTTCTAAAGTTCTTGCGTTTTGCTAACAACTGAGTTAAAAAATGTTAAGAACTGAGATTTATCCAGCTAAGAAAGTTCAGATATATAACATTTATCCAGAATCTTATTTCTAGTTGTAGAATGAGTATCCACTCAACTGCTGGCAAATGAAAGAATTGTATGGAATCATTTCATATTTTTATGAAATATAAATATACACTTATTTGGAAAAATAAAATTCTCTTGTGGTGCCCAAATCACGAGTCCCCAGTGATCTCAGAAGCCAATACCGATGCAAGAACAAAAGGGTCTTTATTACAAGCTCAAGCAGGGTCTCACCAGCCTACCGACACAGCAGCAACAGCAAGGGGGAGCCCCGAACAATAGTGAGCAGGGTTTTTAAGGGGTAAGGGATGGGGGTGTTACACTACATATGTTGCACACCAATCACATTTGTATAATACCCTTGGCAACAGCTTTGACCATTCAGTACCTGTGAGGTGTCCGTTACTTTTGGCGGAGCCCAATTATAGCCTTTTGAGACTCCTTTGAAAATGACCAATTATGAGGTGAGTTAGGCACGGGGGACCAGCCCTTGTCTCAGCCCGCAGGAATGTTTTTAACCTCCTCTCATTGGCTAATTGGGGAGGGGTTTCGGCCTTGAACAATCTGCAGTTTTTTTCTGAGACTGCTGCTATGTGCAGCCCGAGGTTGCTTTTAATGGGGTACTTAATTTTAAAATGGCATTATTTAGGCTCTTCACTCTAAGTACTTGGAAATCATTTGGCTGGAATGCTAAAATTCTTGGTATAGTCTGAGGAGCAAATTGATGTGGGGCTAGGAAGGAGAAGAAAGAAAAAATAATTATTGACATGACTCAAAATCATGGATATGGTCTCTCTGTATAACACCATAAAGCATCCATAATGTTTCTCAAACTCAAAATCAGATAAAAAAACAAATTGGGACTTAGATAAGTAGAGACTTTATTCAAATGCATTATTACAAGGGAGAAGGTTCTACAGATGGTCCATGAATTATGATGGTCCGACACAATTTTTCTACTTTACAGTAGTAGAAAGGTGATACACAGTCATTGGAAGCTACACTTTAGATTTTGAATGTGTGTCTTTCCCTGGGCTAGTGATAAGCAGCAAGATATTCTTTTATGATTCTGGACAGTGGCAGTGAGCCATAGCTCACACTCAGCCATATAAACATGAGAGCAAACAACCAATATACTTATAACTTTTCTATACCCCTATAACCATCTGTTTTTCACTTTCAATGCAGCATTATATTGATATTCAATGGTCTATTACAAAGTAGTTTTTGTGTTGAATTATTTTGTTTAAGTATAGGCTAATGTAAAGTTTCTGAGCATGTTCAAGTTAGGCTAGGCTAAACTGTGACGATGTTCAGTAGGCTTGGTGGAAAAAATGCATTTTCAACTTACAATATATTCAATTTATGATGGCTTTTTAGGAGATACTCCATCATAAGTTGAGGAGGATGTGTACTATATTAGGGAGAGAGAGACTATTGCCATAAGAAGAACGCTGATCATGAAAATGTAAGCATCTCAAAAATTAGGCAAAAAGGGGCTTTTCATTTATCAATATTCAGTGACAGGGTTTTATTTTTTTTATTTTTGAAAATGAAACTATGGCCTAATTTCTCAATGCAATCAATTTGGTAGAAGGTAAATATAGACACAAGGCTAAAGAATTACAGTACTAAGTGGCATTGAGAAGTGTGCAGAGGTCTTAGGACTATAGGGTTTCCATGGTTTATGTAATTAGTGTAGAGTCCATTTAAATTCATCTCTATCTATAACCACTACCCCTTTATTTGTTACTATTTTATAAAATCTTCTTTTGTGAGTATTCTAAGATTTACTTTTCCATGCCTTTATATCCACCAGAATGAGTACAAATGAATGAGATCTGAGCTACATTGGTTTGGTAGAGGTATATTTATTTCAGGGACATAATGTAAGATAGATAAATTTTAATCTTCCATTAGAGATAGGCCCATATATAAAAGTCCAAAGCTATAAAATAACTAAAAAGCAACATGCTATGGTATTTAAAAACATGAAATTAAATACCAAAAGGAAAGTAAACAAAAAACAGATGGTACTACTTGAAACCAGTGGTCTTGAAGGAGCAGGAATTACAGTGGGATTGTTATGGCAATGGCTGACATTTTAGCTTTTTATTTTATTTTAAAAAATACAGACATAAATTACCTTAAAATTAGATAAGTAAATGAATTTAAAAGTAATATAACTCAAAAAACCTTTTTACCTGAGAGTTCCTAAGAAGTAGTTGTTTTTTTCCCCCCGTGTCATTTTTTTTTATTTCTAGGAGAGAGAGAGACAGCGTGAGCACGGGAGGGTCAGAGAAAGAGGGGATACAGACTCCGAAATAGGCTTCAGGCTCTGAGCTGGCAGTCAGCACAGAGCCCGACGCGAGGCTCGAACCCACGAACCGTGAAATCATGACCTAATTGAAAGTCAGACGCTTAACCCACTAAGCCACCCAGGCACCGCTCCAACCCCGGTGTCATTTTAACCATATTTCTTAGGTGTCCTTTGGTATTGGATGGGGTAATTGATGGGGAGTGTGAGGAAAGAGGGCATGGAAGAATGAGTTGTTAACTGAAAAAAATTCTCGTGGAACTTTATTTTGCTTGAGATATACCATACTTAGAAGTTTAGAAAAGTCATTGGGTTTATAGATTTGTTTTTAACCTTCAAAATGGAAATAACAGTGGAAGTGTACTTTGCAAGGGTGTTAAGAGAATAAATTATTAGTGATAAATCTGGCACTCAATATTTTTTACACATTTGTACTTCCCTTGATACTCTCTGGACTTCGGTTCTTGATTTTAAGAGCTTCAAATTTCACAGAAATGAAATCCAAGGAAAAGAAGGAAAAAATAAGGTGGAATGTTTATGTCAAAATCAGTGTGATCTTAAAACAAAAACATATTTAGATCTTCCCAGCGGCTGCTTTGTTTGTGATAGGATCCTTTCCATTTTAAGTCAGCTCAAGCCGTTCATGAACGAATTCTCTGCAGTAGCAAGTGCTTTCTCCTGTTAACCAGCTGTGGCTACCCACTGACTTCTGCTTTATAAAAATGGTTTAAGTCTGAGAAAAAACATACAATTAGAAGTTCCTATGCACACAGTATTTTTATTCACTACATGGACTTTCCATAAAATTATACAGTAACTTGCATCTTTTCTAGGTTCAAGAAAATATAAGCACATGGGGGTTGATTACTAACAGTGGTAATTAATTAGCTGTATATATTGCCACCTTTGCAAATTTTCATGTAACTCACAACTGGAAGTTCAAACCTGCACATCCATTAAGCTTAACAGAATGTTAAGTATTGCTGATTTTCCCCTAGCTGTTCCTTTGCAAGGAATAGACAGTATACAACACAAACATAAGTCCAATTTATTTTTATCAGAATTTTGACTTCTGGAGTTGTTTTTTGTTAACTTTATGTCAGGATTTCCATTATAGAATCCTCTCTTAAGGTACCTGCTATTAGGACATGATATTCATTTGGACAAAAATGGTTTTAAATTAAATGTGCTTCATAATTCAGATAACTGTCAGCGATTCTATGATTTATACTGAAGATTTCCATGAATGTAGAGTAATTTGTAAGCTACAATTTAATGGGAAAAAATAGTGCATTTAACAAAGCTATCCCTTTTGAGCTCTGACTGCTTTGAGAGGAAATTAAATACAAATGCCCTAAATATTTACTAAAAATGAAGTCAGAATATCATATAAATGGTGTCAACACTTTGGAAGTAATAGAAAGCCAGAAATTTTGAAATAAATTAAAATAAATTTTTAAATACACTTTAGAGTACAGGATATAGGCAGGGAACAGTGACTTCTGGAAATTCAAAAGCCTGTGTTTTGTGGCTTCTATTCAGACATATCACTAGTATTATGTCTTGCCTTCCCAGGTGAGGGAAATTTGTTAAGTAATAGAACATTCTGAATATCTCGTCCATGGAAGAATGTGTGCCAGTTTGTGTTCACACCCTAGGGTTTATTGCCCAGAGCCAGGCCTGTATTCATGAAAAGCTTTGCAATGCAATAAGCTTATTCTTTTTGTATGTTCTATGTGAAAATTAAACACCACCACCACCAAACTAGTGTCATCTACATACACATGGCTGGCTGTGATAACACAGATGATTGTTGAACCCTATTGATAGAGTCACTCTACCAAAATTAACACAGCTGGTTTGGCTGGTTTGCTCCATATCCATCATGAAGCCAAGTAAACTAAAACATTAATATTTGCTACTTACTTGAATGAAATATTAAGTTAGCAAGGATTTTTAAGGAAAAGGTGATGTTTAATGAATCTTAACTATTTTAGTAAATTAATTATTGGCTCTAATTAGCTCTAATTCAGCTATCCAAATAGCTGAATCCTATTCATTCGATTCTGTACATTCTTTTCATTATTCAAATATCCCCTTCTGCCTAGCTTCAGCATATTCTGTCTTTCTTCACAACTCAACACAATGAAATCCAACCCTCCATTTGAGCATTCTATATATCCTATCTTATGCCATTTACTCTTTGATAACTTTTATTGTCTAAATGACGTTTTGTTGAACTATGTGTGCAGTTATGTCTTTCTCTAAGCTTGATTACTGTGTAACCCAAAGTCAGCAATGAGGGGCTTAAGATCTTTTCTACTACTATCCCCACAAGTAATAAAAATCATACCTTTGAGATATTATTTTGTGATGACTGGAGGGGGAATTTTGATAGAAGAAAAAAGGAAATGTAATACAGACAAAATCTGTTTACTTAGTTTGATGTTTGCCTTCCTTCTGTTTTTCCAACTCATCACAGTCTTAAGCTCCTCATTGTATCCCTTGCTCTAAAATACTAAATGTATAATGCCTCTTCTTTGCCTAAAACCCTTCAAAAGTAACCCTTTGACCTAGAATAAATTTGAATTTATGAATGGCTATCCATTCATCTTACTCAAATATTATAATTAAAGCCCAGTCCAAATTATGCCATACATACAAATATTTTTTAGAAAAAATATTATGAGAAAACAGGGACTAGTCACTCAAGAACCTGTTCACTAAACTGTCTCCTTTTATGCATTCTTACCTCTTGTATGAAAAGTTCTAGCAAGGCAAATGTGGCAACATCCCATGGGTTGGTTCTGACAGCCTCATAGTAGGCATAAGGCAACAGGATCCCCCTCAAGCCAATAGCAAGATGCATGTGCTGATTAGAAGCTGTGATTTCATTGGTAAAAAGTCCCATCTGATATTTATCATTCCTATAGGGCAAAGCCTCATATATTGACAGAGATATGGCTAGCTGAGTAGATTAAAGCATTACCTCTGAAGTGTGACCTTTTTAAAATAATGCCAGTTGACTACCTCTGTGCTGTAGATTTTCTCTAAGTTATTACCTTGGATTTAAAGCTCGAATTAACTAGGACAACATAATATTATACATTCTATGCTGAAGTATCTAAAATTATAGGTATCTTAAAGTTTATTTCAGTATTATTAAATTTTATTTATAAAATCATTACATGATTTTCATTTAAAACTCAAAAAGAAAAAAGGTATAAATTCAAAACAAAAGTCCTTATCTTTTACAATCCCACAGAAAAAAAAAAAAAAAAAAAGATACTTACTATTGATTCCTAAAAGTGGAAGACTAGGTTACAAACCCTAGACAAGGAACAGTGGGAGGAAAAGATAATGGGTCCAAAATAGGAACATTGTTTAAAGTGCAAGAATTTAGGTGCTTTGGGAAACAAAAGAACATAGAGAAGACAGAGATTACTAGTTATATATTTAGAATAAGGGCTGAAAAGCAACAAGAATCTGGCTGTAATAGAGAATAAAACTCAGCCATGATCCGATTGAAAATCTGGTTTTCAATCCTATGGATATGTTTTGGTATTATCAGCATTGTCATGTTAACTACAGATGGCCAGGAAGGCATAAAATTTATAACATATTCTTGCCAATAATTTGGACATGTTTTAGTACTATGAATATGAACTAATATTATAATTTCTTATTAGCAAAATAATTTTGAAAAATTACATATTGTTGAGTAATTCTCAAGGAAAATATACATGTCAATAGGCCTTGGGATTTAATTATTGTGCTTCACTTGTACTGTCTCAATAAGAATAATTTTACCATCTTTCACAAGGATCTATGAGAAATTCAATGTATAGGGCCATAAAGTATTCTTATATATAACTACATTGATTATTTTTGTCCATATATTGGTTCATTGAATTCTTTTTTTCTTTTTTGACTTAAGAAATCTTCATGGGTTTTTTGTTTTTGTTTTTTTTCCATTATAGTAAGTGTGCACTTTAATCTTCATCACCTATTTTACCCAGGCACCATCTACCTTCCCTCTGGTAACCAACACTTTTTTCCTCTATAATTAAAAATATCTTTATTGGTTTGTCTCCTCTCTCTCACATTTTTCCTTTGCTCATTTGTTTCTTAAATTCCACATATGACTGAGATCATATGGTATTTGTTTTTCTTTGACTTATTTCACTTAACATAATACTTTCCAGCTCTATCCATGTTGTTAATGGCAAGATTTCATTATTTTTAAAGCTGAGTAATATCCCATTGTGTGTGTGTGTACATTTACATATACATACATACATACATACACACACACACACACGTGTGTATACACACATACACCATTCATCAATCCATGGACTCTTGGGCTGCTTCCATAGTTTGACTATTGTAAAGAATGCTGCAATAAACATAGGGGTGGCTGTATCCCTTTGAATTAATGTTTTTGTATTCTTTAGGTAAATAGCCAGTACTATGATTACTGGACTCAGAGTAGTTGTATTTTTTTTTAATGTTTGTTTATTTTTAAGAGAGAGAAACCGCATGAGCAGGGGAGGGGCGCAGAGAGAGGGAGACACAGAATCTGAAGCCAGGCTGTAGGCTCTGAGAACCCACAAACTGTGAGGTCATGACCTGAGCCTAAGTCAGACATTTAACTGACTGAGCCACCCAGGTGCCCCCAGAGTAGTTCTATTTTTAATTTTTTGAGAAACCCCCATAGTATTTTCCACAGTGGCTACTCCAGTTTTCATTCCCATCCACAGTGCATGAGGGTTACTTGTTCTCTACATTCTCACTCACCAACACTTGTTGTTTCTTGTGTTTTTGATTTTAGCCATTCTGACAGATGTGAAATGATGTTATTGTGGTTTTGGTTTGCCTGTCCCTGATGATGAATGACATTGAGCCTCTTTTCACGTGTCTGTTGGCTGTCCTTTTCACAAATGTCTGTTCATGTCTTCTGCCAATCTTCAACTGGTTTACTGTGTTTTAGGTGTTGAGTTGTATCCGTTCTTTACGTATATTTTATCAGATATATCATTTGCAAATATCTTCTCTCATTCATTAGGTTCTCTTTTAGTTTTGTTGATTGTTTCTTAAACCATGCAGAAACTTTTTCATTTTGGTGTAGCCTCAATAGTTTATTTTGCTTTTTTCCCCCACTTGCCTCAGGAAACATATCTAGAAAAATGGTGCTTTGGCTGATGGCAGAGAAATTACTGCCTGTGTTTTCATGTAGGATTTTTTTTATGGTTTCAAGTATCACATTTAGGTCTTTAATCCATTTTGAGTTAATTCTTGTATATGGTGAAAGAAAATGGTCCAGTTTTCATTTTTTGGACTGTTGCTGTTCAGTTTTCCCAAGACTGTTTGTTGAGGAGACTATCTTTTTCCCAATGGATATTCATTCCTGCTTTGTTGAATATTAATTGACCATATAATTGTTGTTTTATTTCTGGGTTCTATATTATTCCATTGACCTATGTGTGTATTTTTAAGACTACTGTTTTAGTCACTACTGCTTTGTAATGTAACTTGGATTCTGGGATTGTGATATCATCAGTTTTATATTTCTTTTCAAGATTGTTTTGACTATTTGAGGTCTTTTTTAACTTCATATAAATTTTTGAATTATTTGTTCTAGTTCTGTGAAAGGTACTGTTAGTATTTTGATAGGAACTGCATTAAATCTGTAGATTGTTCAGGCACCTGGGAGGCTCAGTCTGTTAAGCCTCTGACTTCAGCTCAGGTCATGATCTCTTGGTTTGTGAGTTCAACCCCGCATGTCGGGCTCTGTCCTGACAGCTCAGAGCCTGAAGCCCATTTAGGATTCTTTGTCTTCCTCTCTCTTTGTGCCTCCTCTCTCTCTCTCTCAAAATAAGCAAAAAAAATAAATAACATTAAAAAATTAAAAAAATAAATCTGTGGATTGCATTGGGTACTATAGGCATTTTAACAATAATCATTTTCCTAATCCATGAGCATGAGTTGTCTTTCTATTTGTGTCATCTTCACTTTCTTTCTTCAATTTATTACAGTTTACAAAGTACAGGTCTTTCATGTGTTTGGTTACATTTATTTCTAGATATCTTATTGTAGTTGGTGAATTGTATTGTTTTCTTAATTTCTCTTTCTGCTGCTTCATTATTAGTGTATAGTAATGAAACAGATTTTTGTACATTGATCTTGTATCCTGTGACTTTCCTGAATTAAATGATCAGTTCTAGAAGTTTTTTGATGAAGTCCCTAGGGTTGTCCACATATAGATAATGTCATCTGAAAATAGTGAAAGTTTTACTTATTCTTTAATAATTTGGATGCTTTTTTTCCCCGTTGTTATGTTGTTCAATTGCAATACCTAGGACTTTCATTACCATGTTGAATAAAAGTGGTTAAGAGGAGACATTCTTGTCTTATTCCTGACCTTAGGGGGAAAAGCTCTTATTTTTGTCACCATTGAGTATGAAGTTGAGGTATTTTTTTTTTTTAATATAAGGACTTTATTATGTGTAGGTATGTTCTCTGTAGACCTACTTTGCAGAAGGTTATTTATCATGAATGGAGGTTGTAATTTGTTAAATGCTTTTCCTGCATCTATTGAAATAATCATATGGTTTTTATCCTGTCTTTTATTGATGTGACATATTTTGCTGATTGGTTTGAGAATATTGAAACATTTACATCCCAAGAATACATCCCACTTAATTGAAGTGAATTATTATCTTTAATGTGTTGTTAAATTTGGTTTGCTAGTATTCTGTCAAAGACTTTTACATTTATATTCATCAGAGATATTTCCATTATCTTCTTCATGTCTTTATCTGATTTTGGTATCAGGGTGATACTGGCCTAATTGAGTAAATTTGGAGGTGTCTCTTCCTCTTCTGTTTTTAGGAATAGTTTGAGAAGAATAGGCATTAACTCTTTTTTAAATGTTTGGTAGAATTTGCCCATGAAACTGCCTGGTTCTAGATTTTTGTTTTTTCAGA
The DNA here is from genome assembly GCF_003009895.1 of Hyaena hyaena. Taxonomy (NCBI): domain Eukaryota; kingdom Metazoa; phylum Chordata; class Mammalia; order Carnivora; family Hyaenidae; genus Hyaena; species Hyaena hyaena. The sequence continues at coordinate 736,122 of NW_024081353.1, read as the reverse complement.
ATTTTTCCATTACTGATTCAATTTCATTGCTGGCAAGTGGTCTTTTCAAGTTTTATATTTCTTCTGCTTTACTTTTGATAGGCTATGTTTCTAGAAAATTACCCTTTTCTTCTAGGTTGTCCAATATGTTGGCAAATAGGTTTTTGTAATATTTTGTTACAATTACTTATGTTTCCATAGTGTTGTTTGTTATTTCTCTTCTTTTACTTAGGCTCTCTCTTCTGTTTTACTTTTAAAATATTTTTCTTGAGTCTGGCAAGAAATTTTTCAATTTGTTTGGTCATTTCAAAGAACCAGCTCCTAGTTTCCTTGATCTGTTCTAATGGTTTTTTGTTTGCTTGGTTTTGTTGTTTGTTTTGCTCTGTAGTTTATTTTTTTAGATTAATTTATTTATTTTGAGAGTGTGTGTGTGCAGGTGGAATGGAGGGAGAGAGAGAGTCAGTCCCAGGACTCAATGTGGGCTCAAACCCACAAACCATGAGATCAAAACCCGAGCCAATGCTTAACTGACTGAACCATGCAGGCACCCCTGTCTTATAATTTCTATATCATTTATTCCTGCTCTAGTGTTTATTATTTCATTCCTTTTGTTTTGTTTGGGTTTTGTTTGTTCTTCTTTTTCTCCTTTAAGTGTAAAGTTAGATTGGTTTGACATTTTTCTTGCTTCTTGAGGTAGATCTGTATTGCTATAAACTTCCCTCTTAGGACAACTTTTGCTGCATCCCAAAGATATTGGACCACTGTGTATTTGTTTGCATCTGTTTCCACATAATTTTTTATTTCTTCTTTGATTTTTCAGTTTACTCCTTTTTTTTTGGAGAATGTCATTTAACCTTCATGTATTTGCGTTCTTTTGATTTTTCGTGTGATTGGTTTCCAGTTTCACAGAGTTGTGTTGTGGTCAGAAAAGTGCAAGGTGTGACTTTTTTTTTACTTTTTTAAAAATTTGTTGAGATTTGTTTTGTAGCCTAACATGTGATGTGTTCAGAGAAGGGGAGAATGTGCAGTTGAAAAGAATGTATATTTTGCTGTTTTAACATGGAATGTTATGAATGTGTCTGTTAAATCCAGAAGATCTAGTGTGTCATTCAAAGCCACTGTTTCCTTGTTGATTTTCTTTTTGGATAACTTGTTGATGTAAGTAGGGTGCTAATGTTCCCAATTATTACTATTACTATTGATTATTTCCTTTAGTTTGTTATTAACAGTTTCATGTTTGAGAGCTCCTTTGCTGAGTAATAAATATTTATAACTTTTATATCCTCCTGTTGGATTTTCCCCTTTGTTATGATATAGTGTCCTTCTTTGTCTCTTGTTAGAGTCTTTGTTTTAACGTCTATTTTGTCGGATATAAGCATGCTACCCTGGCTTTCTTTTTTAGATCCATTTGATACATGTTTCTTCTTCTTCTCACTTTCAACTGTCTGTGTCTTTTGGTCTGAAATGAGTCTCTTGTAGGCAGCATATAGATTGGTCTTGTATTTTTTAATCTACTATGTCACCCTGTGTATTTTGATTGAAGCACTTAGTCAATTTACATTTAAAACTTTTTTTTTTTTTTTTCAGAGAGAGAGTTGGGGTAGGAGCAGAGAGAAAGGGAGAGGAATAGAATTTCAAGCAGGCTCTACACTGTCAGTTCAGAGCCCAATGTGGGGCTGGAACTCACAAATTATGAGATCATGACCTGAGCCAAAATCAAACGTCAGACACTTAACCAACTGAGCCACCTAGGTGCTCTCAGTTCACTTACATTTAAAGTAATTATTGATAGACATGTATTTATTGCCATTTTGTTACTTGTTTTGAAGTTGAATCTGTAGATTTTTTCTCTGATCCTTCTCTCGTTCTCTTTCATGTTTTGTTGGCTTTCTTTAGTGATATACTTGGATTATTCTTTCTTTATTCTTTGTATATCTACTTCTGGTTTTTGATTTGTGGTTACCAGTTTGCATATAACATCTTTTGCGTAGAACAGTCTGTATTAAGTTGATGGTCCCTTATGTTTCAATCCATTCTTCACTAAGACTATTCTCAATTTGCAGAAATCTCTTTCCTCTCCTTTGCTTGGTTATTTTCCATTACTTTCTCCTCCAGGTCATTACTTTGTTCATCTGGCCTGCTATTTATTCCATTAAGTGTATTTTTATTTTAATTTATTGTGTTCTTCATCTTTGGTTCTTTTTTTATCTCTGTGTTAAGGGTCTCATTGGTATCCTTCACGCTTTTGTTGAGTCCAGTGAGTATCTTTATGATCATTACTATAAATTCTCTATCAGGCATATCATTTCTTTCTGTTTTTCTTAGTTCTCTTCCTTTAGTTTGATCCTTTTATTTCAGTATATTTATCTGTCTCCTCATTTTTTCTAACTCTGTTTCTCAATGTTAGCAAAGTTACTTCAGCTACTTTTTTTGTACCTAATGATAATAACCTTGTGAAGAAGAGGCCCTGGAGTGCCCTGAAGTGCATTGTCCCTTGTTCCCTGGAGCTTGGCACTTCAGGGAACATCACTTGTTGGTGTTAGGTATGCTCTGCTTTGACTCTTGGCATCTTTCCTCCAGTCCAGTTGTCTGTAGTGGCTATCTTTGCCTAATGTGGGCAGTGTTTGGTCCCCAACAGGGGTGGGGTGTACATTAACAAAGTGTGTGTGCTGGTCTGCTTGCAAAATGAGACCTGCCTCCACTGCTGCTGGAATTGAGTTTGCAACTAAGGTCAGGAGAAGTGGTGTCAACGGGGTTTATATTGGTATTCTAGAAGAAGGGGCCCGTAGGGCTAGGGACTAAGGTGAGCATAACTAGAAGGATGGATTTGTGGAAGCCAGGGACAGGAAGGGGGTATAGTGTAAACAAATTATGTAAGAGTGGCTATTCTTTATGCTGGGGGTGGGAGAGGGAAATGGCACCTGCCAGCTCCTTTATTCCTGGAGGGATCTCCATGTGTTCCCTGTCTCTCCACCTTTGAAATGTGCAAATCACTCCCCATGTCTATCTGCCCCTGGTGTTTTTCAAATGGCTTGTTCTACCCCCAAACTGTGCTTCCTGTTTGTTATGCTGTCTCTTTAAGGGTGGAGACCCCCCCTTCCTAAAGACTTCCCACCTCCCCCAGAGTCAAATGCACCAATATTTAGAACTCCAAGATTTAAATCCCTCTGGTTGTAAGAACTAGGCGCATATATTCTGATGATTGGTCCTCCCTATAGATGAGCTGCCTAGAAAACTGTTATAAGTATTCTCTACTTTTATCTGTGGGACGAGGGGAGCTTTGTGTCCTTCTACTCCACTATCTTCACAGAAACTGGTTCATTTAACTTTTCTTTTCCAATGGACGTTTCTGGTGAGTTTATGCAAATCTACATTTTTACAGAGGAAAATTATTAATATGATTTAGTGAAAAGCAATTTCAAGCAATTATGTTACTAGGATCTTTGTAAATTCACAGTGTAATTGTTAAAGTCAGAAGATATTAACAAAGTAATAAAATTACCATCTCTCTGAATATAGTAAAAGGATGAGAATTATGTCTGTTCATTAACTAAAATTATCTGATTTGAAGTTTAGGGAGGTGAGATCAGTGATCAAAGAACTATAAAAATATCACCACCCAAAACCAATTTTCTCTTTAAGTTATAAGTGTCCTTTACTTGCTTATATTTCAAAAGCTGCATTTTGTTTATTTTGAAAAGTCTACTGAGCAGCTCACAAGCCCTTGTCCCTAGAGTGGTTAACCAATCAGGCTCAATATCCCCATCCTTTCTTTTCTATTCTATCAAAGTTGAAAAGCAACACAAAAATCCCAGGAGAACAGGTTCAGTTATGAAAGCCAGCTTACTTGTATAGCTGAGGGGAATCCCATAGGGTCTTGTGTAAAATATTTCATACAGTATGTTTCTATCCATAGATAACTTATTTTTATTTGGCCATTTTTGTGATTTTGTTTCTTGTTGCTCTAAATATCATTACAGTGAGTTGAGTCAATGACATTTCTTTAGAGAAAACTGTACACTGTGGAAATAGGAGCTCCATGTATGTATTATCTTTTAATGTACTTGGTTACCATTTCTTAGTTCCTAAGTTTCAATTTTAATGATTTATTGTCAGTAAAATCACATTTTAAAAAATATTTATTTTTAGAAGATAGAAATTATATATTATTAATACATTAAAATGACAAGGAAGTATCACATCTAAAAATGTTTGTCATTCAATACTATAAATGTATTTCTTAAGAACACTTGCCCTTTCAAGGTAAATTTGCAACTATAAAGGAAGGGCATGTTAGTGAGGTCAAGATTCAGGCTGTTTCTCTACAAAATTGTTCAATAATTTTGGAAAAAAATAGTTTCCTTATTCACTTTGCTGAGAGCTATTATTATCTGCATTTTTTTTCAGAATAGACTTCTAATTCGATATATGTTCAATTGCTCCAAAAACTTAAACTGCCCAAATAAGGGTTAGATTAATTTACATTACCATCTTCTTCCATACTATGCAAGCTTTACAGTCATTCTGCTTATTTTTCTAGTTTATTTTTAACAATCTCAGAATATGGGGCACCTGGGTGGCTTAGTTGTTTAAGCATCCAACTCTTGGTTTTGCTCAGGTCATGATCTCATGGTTCATGAGTTCAAGCCCTGTGTTGGGTTCTGCATTGATACAGTAGAGTCTGCTTGAGATTCTGTCTCCTTCTCTCTGTCCCTACCCTGCATGGGCTCTCTCCCTTTCAAAATAAATAAACTTGAAGAAAAAATAAAAGAATACATGACAGTACTTCTCAAGGGAACTGAACGAGAAAAGTAGAACCATAAAACATGCCATCTGAAATTTTCTAGTGTTAAATTATTTCTTATATAATTTGTGGATGTAAATTCATCTCTTAATATGAGTTGAGAAGATAAACTCATGCACTTACCGGAAAGGGTTTAAAAAATGCAACTTTTGCTTGCTTTTAATCAGAGTTAAGGCCACAGTTCTATTTGGCAGTCATTCTGATAAGTGCTGGGAATACATATGTTTGTCATCAGACGTGAACCCAAAAGCCTCACAGACTAGAGGAGTAAGAATTAACATTTGTATAAGTTCCTGACATTCTACTCACACCTTCATGTAATTCAACTAAATGAGTACAGTATGATAAATTGTTACTTTTCATTTATGAAGAAATGGAAACTAAGAAGTGTCATAAACTAGTTCACAAATTTAGCAAATCTCAGTCATGACTAAATTTCTGTAATCTGATTCAAAAGTCTACTGTTTTTCCTCTAAAATAAGTAAATAAACAAAAATAAATAAGACCATATGGTTTCCGGAGTTACTGTCCAAATGGTGTGGTTTCTTCCTGTCCTCAAAGAATTTGATCTACTCTGTTATTTCTTCAATTGGTATTATTTATAAAAATAATGTTTTGTTTAGTTCTATCTTCCTATCTGCTACTCTTGGCTACTGGCCACAGTGAATTCAGGCAGTATCAGGATCTCATCCTAAGTATGTCCATAAAAGAGAGAGTGTTTTGGTATTTAGTCTGTTGATTTTGCTCAACTTTAAAATGATACCCTATGCAGGTGCCTGGGTGGCTCAGTTGGGTGTCTGACTTTTGATTTTGCCTCAAGTCATGGTCTCACTGTTGATGAGATCAAGCTCCTCATCTGGCCCCGTGCTGTTAGTGAGGAGGCCACTTGGGATTCTCTGTCGCCCTTCTAACCCTTTCCTGCTTGTACTCACTCACTTATTCTAAATTAATTAATTAATACCCTATATAGAAATTACAGTATTCTGAGAAGATCTAATAATTATTTTTGAATCCTTAAGTCAGTAAAATTATGTAAAATTGAGTAAAGAACACTTCAACATTAGACTGCTTCTAGTCACATTATTACTAAAGTCCAATTGCAGGAATTGTTACACTCTCAAGTAGAGAAGGCTTACATTCATGAATACTAAAAATCCTAGTCCAAATGTGACTCAATATCTCTAATATAATTTCAGGTAGGCAAATCAACAGACTAACAAAAGATTTTTGAGAGAAATATTAACTTACATGTAACTCAAGACAAAAAAATAAAGTTAATTTAGAATTATTGCCCCAAGAGGAATGTTATTTACACAAGAATTATTAAAATGCAGATTTATTGCACATTAACCAGTTTTTCTTACCAGGTATGCTAAATTTCACTTGAGTTTCATTTAGTGGAAACAAATGTTTGCCTCTGACAATTTCTACTTTAAATTTCATTTCAGGCACTTAATAGAATCAGCTCTCATATTTTTTTTTTTCTACGAAGCAGATATAAATCTTCTTCATCTCACAGATCTTGAGAAGGTCCATCAATTGTGGGACTTATTTATATGTTAAACACATCATTTTATTTCATAGTCTAATAACTTTCTCAGAGAAGTTAAATAGTTGATTTAAATCTCAGTTCTCATTTTACTTTTCTTCAGAAACCTTTTCTAATCTTCCTAGGTAAATATCTTGCACATGGCTGTGTTTTCCTACTGTGCCTTACATTTTCCTAGAAGACAATCTGTCACATTGGATTACATCTAGTGTTTTATTTATGTTCTTTTATACCATCAACTCTTAAAAGGGAAAGTTTGATCGTTATTTATTATATTTTAAAATATTCTTCTGCTTGTAATTTTTTAAAGATGGGTTGAACATTTATAATCCCCATACTACTGGTTAATTATAGCTGCATAACATTATTCTAAAAATAGTAGCTTAAAAAAGGAATATTTATTATCTTACCATGTTTTCTTAGGCCCAGTAACTTGTGGTTTGCATTCTAGGTCTCTAAGAAGGCTGCAATAACCAGGTCAGTCTGGTATATGGCCATCAGAAGTTTCCCAGGTGGTTCACTTACAGGGCCTTTGTAAGATGCCTCAGGTCTTGATTATATAGCTCTGCCAATAGGACTGCAAGAGTGTCTTCATGACATGACAGCCTGTGTTTCCAAACATGAGTAATACAAGGAGGAAGCAATGGTGACTTATTATCTAATGCCAGAGACAACATATTACTTTCACTCGAAGTCTATCATCCAGTCCAGCTCACATTCTTAAATGAAGTAGATTAGTGCTGGATTTGGCTGCAACTTTGTAGGGAGTTGTATTAGAGTTTTGTAGAGAAACAATATCAATAGGAGTCTGTGTGTTTGTGTGTGTGTGTGTTCATGCACATGTGTATAGTGGAGAGAGAGGTTTCTGATAAGAATTGGCTCACGTCATTATGGAGGCTCAGAAGTCCCATGATCTTTTGTCTTCATGTTGAAGAAATGGAAAGCTGGTGGTATAATTCACTCCTGGTCCCTCGAAGTTCCTAGAGCCAGGAGTGTCAATATCTGAGAGCAGAAGATGGATGTCCTGGCCCAAGCAAAGAGCAGTTCATCTGTCATTTTTGTTCTGTGCAGGCTTCCAACATATTGGATGATGCCCACCTGCAATAGCCAGGATGATCTTTATTCAGTATACAGATTCAAATGTTAGTCTCTTCCAGAAACACACTCACAGACATATTGAGAAATGTTTTACAAGCCTTCTGGTATCATTTAGCTCAGGCAAGTGGACATATAAAATTAACTGTCAGGGGAGTGTCAAAAATTTAGTGGATGAATTTTAAAACATCATACTCACCAAACTCCTATTACAGATAAAACCTTGCTTTCAAGGCCTTCAGCTTCATATTCCTACGTGGGCTTCTTCACAAGAATACTAGGCTGGGTAATGTGTAAACTCATGGATACCTTTAATTACACTTAAATTTTACAAGTGTATTTGAATCCTTTACTCAGCCTCAGTTTCTCCTTTTTGTGCTCTATAAAAGCAGTTATAAGTAATGTGAAAATTAAATAAAGCAATACATGGAATGATAACACTGTACTTCAAAAAATAAATGTTAATGATGAGTATTATTATGATCATAAGCAGATGTGAAGAGCATCCATCATATGCTTTTCTCTGTTTAGATCATGGCTCAGTTTTGTTTCTTCCCATTACAAAGGCAAAACGCCCTGTTTGTGTACAGCCCTACAGTCTTTCCACACTGAGTGAATGAAATATAACAAAAAAGAGATCATATGGAAGAATTGAACTTTTTCCAGTTTAATTATCCCATTGGGAAATTAAATAGCTTCCTTATTCTGAAGTTCCTGATTTGTTCTTTATGCTTATTTATTTATTTATTTAGAACAAAGGAGAGGTAGAGAGGGAATCCCAAGCAAGCTCCCTGCTATCAGTGCAGAGCCAGACATGGAGCTCAAATTCCTGGACTATGAGATAATGACCTGAGCCAAAATCTAGAGTCAGATGCTTCTCTGACTGAGCCATTCAGATGCCCCCCCCCATTTTGTTCTTAATATAGATTCATATCTTCTGTTTTCTTAAGAGGGAGGGTCACCTGGCTGGCTCAGTCAGTACAGCATGCAACTCTTGATCTCGGCATTGTGAGTTTGAGCCCCACATTTGGAATAGAGTTTACTTAATTAAAAATATTCAAAAAGATGGAGGGAAATGTGGGCACCCAATAAAATTTGGAAGGTTTACAGGATATTTAACATAGTGGCTGATACTGTAAAATCTCAAGTAAAATATGTTGGCTTAATTCAATATAGAAATGTAAAAAGTTTAGGAATATCATATAGCCCATATGAAATACAGTATTTTACTTATCATACTTGGGTAAAAGGTCACAAAGTTTGTTTTTTTTTTTTTACTTCAACACATTTTGTGATGGCTGAACAGAAAAAAAATTAAATCATGAAATCTGGGATTAAAAAAATTGCCTAAATGATTTTATTAAGTGGTCAGTCAAGCTGTTTATTTCCCAGGTAGCTGCTTTAGTCCAGGTTTTCAGAATAATTAGGTCATTCTATTTTATTTTTCCAACTTAGAGCTGTTTCTAGAATATAGTAAGAGAATAAAATTTATTACTGTTATTTCCTGCTCCTGATTTTACCAGAGGTAAAACTAAAATATCTGCTAAATTTGATTTTGTTTCCAAAGGAAAATTATTTCTTTTCTCATTTACAGAAATATCTTGAATATATTTTTAAAAACTGCTTTTGTCAAATCCTATATTATTAACTTGTGAATGATTAAAGCACACATGTACCCTACAAAGAGTGGTAACACTCTGCCCGGGGGGAAAAAGTCCTCTCCATTTCCCTTTTGTTCACCTTTTCAACTGCTTTGATACAGAAGGTGGCATTTGCGGTATCAGTAACACCTTTTGATTTAGATGTTTTATTCAGATCAGATCATACCCGAATAAACAGTGAAGTCTTTGTAACACAGTACCTGGAATTGTATCTTTTTTCAGATGTTCCTTTTCTCGCATGTTCCTTTCAGAATCAGGTAGAATACAACAGGCTTTTTATAAGAATGACACCCTAGTAAGAACAAGCCAAAATTTAATAAAACTGACAAAAGAACATTTCCCAGCTAATTACTTAAATTATTATTTTTGTTATCCACATTTTCAAGTAGTGCAAGGTTATAATTCAAAGTACAGATCTGGTACTGGTCTGGGATTTGTTCCATGCAAAATAATAACAGTTTTGGTCAAAATATTAAATTATTAAAAATATATGAATAATTTTTATGGCTTTGGGATAGGAAAAGCTAGATTTATTGTTAATCCACTCTTCATCCTCTGCCCTCATCTTACTTTTACTCCACACACCCAACCTACAATGTCAAAGTAGGAAAACTAAACACTCAAAAGTCTATGTGCTAAGATTTCTGGAGTGGGCAGTGCAGTAGGAGGATTCTAGGGTCACCTGGCCCCACAGACACAACTAGGTAACACTCACATTGGTACAAATAACTGAAAAATGACCCAAACACTGGCAGAACACTCTCCCTACAGCTAAATGTAGAGAAGAGGCCATCTCAAAGAGAATAGAAAGGGCTGTGTGTGGCTAAGAGCCAAATGGCCTAGGGTACTTTCCATAGGACGAACAGTGCCATGGGCCTGAAGAGGGGAGAGAAGCACACCCCACACCAGTCACCTCAAGCATGGAGGACCCAACTGGGAAGGTGAATCCCTATAACATTGGCTTTGAAAACTAGAAGGGCTTAATTTTGGGAGTTTTTACAATCAATGGGGCTCAACAGCAGAAAACTTAAAAATCATCTGGCTTGGCTCTGGGAGAGCCAGAAAGCAAGAGGAAACTGAATCTTGCCCTTAAAGAGAGAGCATACCAAACAGCCCAGTGGAGATACAGCATAGAAACAGCAATTTGAAAGACATCTGCAGTATACAGGAGGTAGATCTGTTTGCTAATCTCAGAGAATGTATTAGAGGGACATGGATCTTTGGGAGATATCTCCAAGAACAAAAAAGCTGGCAGGTGCCATTTCCCTCCCTGCCTCTAAGTGAGACAACAGAAATATACAGGAAGAAGCACAACTCAAATGCTCTTCACCTGGCTTACTAATAGTACTGGCCCCAACCTCTTCTGTGGAACCGCCCCCTCCAACCCGGCTTTGGGGGAGTGTTTTTCAAGTTTTTCCAGAGGACCAATTCCCTCCCACAGCAGACCAGCACAAAGCTTGCTAATACCATGTGCTCCACTCTCATGTTCTTTCTGTACCTACCCCCTAACACCTGGCTTTGGCTAGAGTTCTCTGGGGTGGTTGCAGGTCTCCTACCACAGTGGACCAATGCACACCTTGCTCACACCATATGCCCTGCTCTCGAGTTCTGCTGACTGGCCCCATTCAAAATGCCCTTGGAAAGAATTTATCCCAAAGCTGTTCCAACAGCTTTCCCAAAGTGATTCCTGCCTAGGAAAGAGGGGAAGAAACTACACACACTAGTCTGACCATAGCCCCATCAGTGAGCATGTGACAGACATCTGGTCTAGTCCTCACTCAACAAGAAAGCTTCTCGGGGACAAAAACAGGGAGAACACTCTGCAGTTTAGTACTGGCAAATGCCTAGTATAACTCAATTCAAGCCCAAGGTGTGCCCATACTGACCCATTAACACCACAGGGACCAAACACTGCCCAAAACTGGCAGAGAGCCTTTGCAGATGAATGAAGGAAAAAGTGGCTCGGTGATCAGAGGACACTACACTGCAGGGCATGAGAGGAACAATTCAACAAGAAGATAAAAAGATTGTAAATATTATACACCCAATATGAAAGCATCCAAATATAAAGCAGTTAATAAGAAATATAATCAATAGGAATACAATAATGCAGGGGTCTTTAACACCCCTCTTACATCGATAGATAATCCAAACAGAAAATCAATAAGGAAACAGTGACTTTGAGTGGCCATTGGACCAGATGAATCTAACAGATATATTTACAACATTCCATCCTAAAACAGCAGAATATACTTTATTTCAAGGGCACATGGAACATTCTCCAGAGTTGATCATGTATTAGGCCACAAACAAGTCTCCACACATTCAAAGAGATCAAAGTCATACCATGCATTTTGTCTTCTGACTACAATGTTAGGAAACTAGAAAGCAACCAAGAGGAAAAAAAAAAATGAAGAAAAACACAAAACTACATGGAAGTTAAATAACGTAATACTAAATGAATGGGTCAACCAAGCAATCAAAGAGTAAATCAAAAAGTACATGGAAACAAATTAAAGTGAAAACACAGTGGTCCAAAAGCTTTGGGATACAGCAAAAGCAATTCTAAGAGATAAGTTTATAGCAATACAGGTCTACCTCAAAAAGGGAGAAAAATCTCAAATAGAAAATCTACCTTATACTTAAAGGAGTTTGAAAAAGAAGAAGAAAACCAAACTCAAACCCAGTAGAAGGAAAGAAATAATAAAGATTAGAGCAGAAAAATTAAATAGGCTAGAGCAGAAATAAAGTAAATAGGAACTAAACAAAAAAAAAATAAAGGTAGAAAAGATCAATGAAACTCTGAACTGCTTCTTTTAAAAGATCAACTAAACTGATAAACCTCTTGATAGACTCAAAAAAGAGAGAGGGCTCAAATAAACAGAATCAGAAATGAAAGAGGAGAAATAACAATAGACATAACAAATACAAAAGGTTGTAAGAGGATATTTTGAAAATTATATTTCAACATTAGACAATCTAGAGGAAACGGATAAATTCCTAGAAATTCTTAACCATCCAAAACCAAATCAGAGAGAAATAGAATATTTAAACAGACTAACTGCCAGCAATGAAATTGAATCAGTGATCAAAAACACTCCAACAAAAAAATATCCAGGACCAGATGGCTTGACAGTTGAATTATACCAAACATTTAAAGAAGAGTTTATACCTAATTCTTTTCAAACCATTGCAAGTCTTCTCCCCCCACACACACACAAAAAAGATGAGGAAGGAAAACCTCCAAATTCACGACACTGATATAAAAACCAAATAAAGACACCATAAAAAAGAGGGAGGGAAATAGGGAGGGACAGAGACAGAGAGAGAGCAAACGAAAGGAGAATATCACTGATGAACACAAATGCAGAAATCCTCAACAAAATACTAGCATACTGACTGCAGCAATGTATTAAAAAGATCATTCCTGGGGCGCCTGGGTGGCTTAGTCGGTTAAGCGTCCGACTTTCGCTTAGGTCAGGATCTCGCGGTTCGTGGGTTCGAGCCCCGCGTCGGGCTCTGTGCTGACTGCCAGCTCAGAGCCTGGAGCCTGTTTCAGTCTGTGACTCCCTCTCTCTGACCCTCCCCTGTTCACGCTGTCTCTCTCTCTCTCCTAGAAATAAATAAAACATAAAAAAAAAAATTTAAAAAAAAAAAAAAAAGATCATTCACCATGATCAAGTGGGATTTATTCCTCAGAATGCAAGCATGGCTCAACATTCACAGAACAAGCAACATGATACATCCCTTGAGAAAAGATATAAACTGTATGATTATTTCACTAGATGCAGAAAAAGCATTTGACAAAGTACAATATCCATTCATGATAAAAACCCTCCACCAAATAGATTTAGAGGGAGTATACCTTAACATAATAAAGGCCTAGAATGAAAGAAAAAAAAGCCCACAGAATACATCATGTTCAATGTTGAAAAACTGGTATCTTTTCCCCTAACCTTAGGCACAAGATAAGGATGTCCAGTGTTATCACTTTTATTAAACATAGTACTGGAAGTTCTGGCCACAGAAATCCCAAAAGAAAAAAGAATAAAAGTTATCCAAATTGGTAAAGAAGTGAAACTTTTACTGTTTGCAGATGACTTGATACTATATGTAAAAAAAAAGAACCCTAAAGATTTCATCAAAAACCTACTAGAATGATAAATGAATTTAGAAAGTTTGCAGGATACAAAATCAATGTACAGAACTCTCTTGTATTTCTATACACTAATAATGATGCAACAGAAAAAGAAATTAATAAAGTAATCCCAGTAACAGTCACACCAAAAATAATAAAACACCTAGGAATAAACTTAACCAAGCAAGTGAAATATCTATACTCTGAAAACTATAAACATTGATGAAAGAAAATGAAGATAACACAAAAACAGAAATAAATTCCATGCTTATGGATTGGAAGAACAAATACTATTAAAATATCTATACTAAACAAAGCAATCTACAGAATTAATCACATCCACCCTCAAAATACAAACAACATTCTTCACGGAAGTAGAACAAATCCTAAAATTTGTATGGAACCACAAAAAATCCGAGATGTCCAGAACAATTTTGAAAAAGATGAACCAAACTGGAAGTATCACAATTCCAGATTTGAAATTATACTATAGAGCTATTAATCAAAACAGTATGGTGTTAGCACAAAAATAGACACATAGATTAATGCAACATGATAGGAAGCAGAAATACCCCCATGCTTATATGACCAATTATTCTTCAACAAGAGGCAAGATTTAGCTATGGGAGAAAGTCTTTCAACAAAAGTGTTGGGAAAACTGGACAGCTATGTGCCAAAGCCTAAAAGTGGACCACTTTGTTAGTTACAGCAAACATAAAAAAAAAAAAAAAAAACCTCAAAATAGATTAAATACCTAAATGTGAGAACCAAAACCATACAAACCCTAAAAAGACACAGGCAATCATTTTGCTGATTTTATCCATATCATCATTTTTCAATATATGCCTCTTAAGGGAAGGGAAATGAAAGCAAAATAAACTATCAGGCAACTGGGTGGCTCAATTGGTTAAGCATCCTTCTTCAGCTCAGGTCATGATCTCACAGTTCAGCTCTGTGTCAGGTTCTGTTCTGAGAGCTCAGAGCCTGGAGCCTGCTTTGGATTCTGGTCTCCCTGTCTCTCTCTGCCTCTGCCCTGCAAGCACTCTATCTCTCTCTCAAAAATTATAAATAAACAATAAAAAAAAAAGCAAACTGTCAGGACTACATCAAAATAAATAAAGCTTCCACATATCAAAAAAACAAAAACAAAACTAAACTAAAAGGCAACCTACTGTACAGGAGAAGATTTTTGCAAATGACATATCTGATAAAGGATTAGTAATCAAAATATATAAAGACTAGTACAACTCAACACCAAAAAAAAAAAAATCACAAAAACAAAAACAAACCCAAAAAAGCAAAAAAACCAAAAAAACAAAAACAAAGAATCCAATTAAAAAATGAGAAGACATGAGCAAACATTTGCCCAAGGAAGAAATATAGATGGCCAACAAAAACAAGAAAAAATACTCAACATCACTCATCATCACGGAAATGCAAATCAAAACTATAATGAGATTCCACTTCACACCTATCAGAATGGCTTCAGTCAAAACACAAGAAACAACAAGTGTGTTGAGAATGTGGAGCAAAAGAAAACCACTTTCACTGTTGATGGAATGCTAACTGATGCAGCTATTGTGTAAAACATTATGGAGGTTCCTCAAAAACTTAAAAATAGAATTACCATATGTTACACTAATTCCACTACCGGGTACTTACCCAAAGAATATAAAGAAACTAATTCAAGGGGGCGCCTGGGTGGCTCAGTAGGCTAAGCATCTGACTTCGGCTCAGGTCATGATTTCTCGGTTCATGGGTTCGAGCCCCGCATCGTTCTCTATGCTGACAGCTCTGAGCCTGGAGACTGATTTGGAGTCTGTGTCTTTCTCTCTCTCTCTGCTTCTTCCTTGTGCCACTCCACTCTCTCTCAAAAATAAATAAGCATTTAAAAATTTAAAAAAATCAAAAAGATATATGCTATACATACAATTGGAATATTATAACACACATGTATAATTGGAATATTACTGATATATATGTAATTGGATTAGTAATTATATGTACACACACATACATACAATTGGAATATTATTCAGCTCTAAAAAAATGAAATCTTGCCATTTGTAGCAACATGGATGGAACTATAGAATAAAACACTAAGTGAATAAGTCAGAGAAAGACAAATACCATGATCAATGTTTTGTGGATTTTAAGAAACAAAACAAATAAATGAAAAAAAAATTTTAAAAAGCAGAATCTTTACGTACAGAAAACAAACTGGTGGTTGCTGAAAAGGAGGGAGGAGATGTTTGAAATAGGTGAAGGTGATTAAGAGTACACTTATCTTGGGGCACACGAGTGGCACAGTGGCTTAAGAGTCTGACTTCCGCTCAGTTTGTGAGTTCCAGCCCCCACATCAGGCTCTGTGGAATGTGTTTCAAAACTGACAGCAAGCTCAGAGTCTTGAGCCTGCTTCAGATTCTGTCTCCCTCTCTCTCTACCCCTTGCCTGCTCACACTTTGTGTCTCTCTGTCAAAAATAAATCAACATTAAAAAAAAAAAAGAGTATACTTGCCTTGATGAGCAGTGAGTATTATATAGAATTGAATCAGTATATTGTACACCTGAAAGTAAGAAAATGCTCTAGGTTAACTATACTGATATTAAAATTTTTAAAAAGATTAAAAAAATGTGTGCTGAGACTCACAGCAAAAGCAATATTATAGAATATTCTAGGTATATTCTCTAAGATCCAAATTTAAAACTTTGTTGGGTTTTTTTTTTTTTTTGTAGATTCATAATTACGGGTTCTTAGTACAAGTTCCATTGCTAGAATTTTTTGAAAGTAAATGCATTTTATTCTATTCATTCTTTCTCATACCAAATGTATTCATAAGTCTATTGAGCTTTGCTTTTGAAAGAAACCCATTTTTAGAACAGAATGGGAGAAAGAAGCAAAGGTGAGGGAATTTGTCAGTTTTGAAATACATTCCATTAACTGATATCCTTTTAAATAACTTGATTGTCAAGACTACTTTTGTTATAATTCATCCATTCTGGTGATAAATTGAAATTACAAACCAAAGAGGAGAATGAACCTGAGAAAATGAGGTAGAGAAAAACAAAAATATTTTAAGCAATTGAGGGAACTTTGAAACAGAGAAGCATAGTTGGAGGATATCTTATACATTTGAAGGATATATTTGGAAGCACTGAACTGGATATTAGAGAACTAAAAAGGTGAAAAGAGGTTAGAGGAAAAAAAAATCTCATGATGTTGCCTAGAAGTAACCTAGTATAAATTATTGTTTTGGTTTTACCTTATTAATTGTATAAACTCTGGTTATAATCTCATTTGGCTGAATCATAATTTAAAGAAATTTAATGTAGATGCATCTTTCAAAGGCACATTATGAATGCAACTGTTTGGAGCTGATTAACTAGAAAGATTGGAGTATGTTTAAAACTTTGCATCAAAAAATGAGTTAGAAACTTGCTATATTACAAAACAAGTCAGGTAGCTGCTTGCTTGAGGTGAATCCTTTGATATTGTAAAGAACTCCCACAAGTCAGATAGTTGATAAATGTAAAAACACCCAGTAGTGAATTACCTGGGAGCACAGTCCCTGACAAACTTCAAAATGCCTAATCTGATGAGTAATGTAGAATAAATTATTTTAATTTGCATAAGCAATGTAGTATACACAAAATATGCTTTTTTTATAGAGCTTAGCTTATGTGTAGGGTATTGCATGTTTGTTATGATTTAAAATAGGAAATCCTAGATCCATTATTTCTTTCTATTTATTATTAAATCTTTCAACAACAACAAGGTTGTTGGAAATATCCCTTGTGAAGGTGATTTTCTTCCACTTTTTGCTTCCATTTAGGATGCAGAAAGCCGGAAAGTTTATCTCCCAATCTACCAACAAGAAAAAGAGAAAGTGAAATCCATAACTCTTCTTGAAACCATTAGAAGGTAAAGGTTGCAGTGTAAACAACTAGCCAGAAATCCAAGGAAAAAGGCACCACCAAGGAGATATGACTTGCAAACTGTAGATAACCTAGGGCACAGAGCAACATAGGTAAGAAGATTTTAGCTAAAATTTTAAACAATTGCTAAGATAATGATATAGTTGAATCAACATGAGTTCCTTCCTTGGTGAGTATGAAACTGTACAGGTTGAGTTGTTGCACAAAGAAAACTTTTATTTACAGCAAATAAGGAGATATCTCAAGGAATGGCTTCCAAAGCAATGACTTCCCTAGAGAGGGTGAAGGAGTTTCTTTTGTTTAGGTTTAGGATGAATAGTTAGATAGGAAAGCCTTGTCATCCTATGTAGAGGTGGGCATAAGGTCACATGTGTGGCTTAAGAAACATGTTCATACATACATTGTATGTTATATAAATCTGGCCAAGTCTCCTCCTTGGGCAGAGGTGTTGGAATTGTAATGAGGTAAAGGTAACTGTAGGTCATTCCAGAGGTCACTCCATGGTCCATCTGCTCAGGAGAGAGTCAAATTTGGCTTAAACTGGGTGGTTGGGCAGGCTGGGGTTAGGGCAGATTTTGTGAGGGAGTTGCCATCACCTTGGGAGTGGTTTCACCTTGGGAGGGGTTTAGGTGTCATTTACCTGAGTTAAGAAGAAAGCTAGAAAGAAAATCTTAAGGGAAAATTCAAGATAAAGGTTAGTAAGTACAAATAGGTATGCAGTAAACACCACCAGGTCTTGGGGTCTAGCTGGTGACAATGTGAGTTAATGTGAGAGTAGAGAATTCCTGGGAGTTATAGGAAGAAGACAAATTTGTTCCTACTTGTAGGCTCTTCACAGATTTCATCATGTGCAGAGAAATAGTGTTAGACCTGGGTGGGGTAGAAGCCACCATAATTGGAGCAACAAAAAATCCCTCAGTCCAGAACTTAATGCCCTAAGGAAAAAAAGGCTTAATCCCTTGATAAGAGTAAAGACTGAGATCCCGGTGACACAGCTGAAGATTCATTGCAACTGGGGCAAAAGAACAGAGAAATATGAGCAAACAAAACAAACAAAAACATTACACGTGGGAAAGGGCAAGTAGATGAACTGGGTCCAGGCAATTGAACATCTAATGCTGAGGAAAGAGCAGTCATTGAACAATGCCCACACCAAAGGTTCAGGAATATAGGCAGTGTTTACATCAGTACAAGAGACAAGGCCTCCCTATATCCCCGATAAAGCTAGAGAACATTGACTATTAATTTGGGAGGACTCCCATGACAAAATACCACAGATAAGGTAGCTTAACAGAAATTTATGGTCTCATAATTTTGGAGTCTAGAAGTTCAAGATCAAAACCAAGGCATCATTATCTCTCTACTCCATTTGCAAAGAGATGCTTTATTACCGTGCCCTCCCATATCTTCCTCTGCATATTCCTAGGTCTCATTTTGTGTCCAAATATCCTCTTTTTATAAGGTCACCAGATTGGATGAGAATCCACCCTAAAGGCCTCATTTTAATTTAATTACCTCTTTAAATGCCCTGTCTCCAAACACAATTACATTGTGACATATTGGGGTTTATGGCTTTAACGTATGAATTTGAGGGACACGCTTTTAGCACGTCACACTGAGTAACAAGTAAAGAAGTCTACCAGAAGGCGAGAGGCTAGAAGGAGACCTTCTGTGAGACACAAGTCCATAGGAAACGTCTAAAACTGAAAGTGGGGAACAGAGCCAGTGAGAAAATTCCTCCAGTCAAAGAGTCATGCCCATTACTTAATATAAATATCACTCACCTCAGTCTTTATTCTCCTACAAAGTTTTGCAAAATCAGAGTACATGACAAAAAATATGAACACATACACATACGCAGTGCACACATACAAATCATAAAGAGATAAAATAATCAAAAGCACTGGAATTGGAGATGACCCAGATGTAGCAATTATCAGACAGGGAATGTAAAGTAACTATGATTATATTAGTAAGGGGTTTATTTTGGAAAGTAAACAACAGTATGGATGATCAGTTGGGGATTTCAGTAAAGAGAAGGGAACTATAAGGATCAAGTGGAAATCTAGAAATAAAAACAAGAAAAAATAGGCAAAGAATTTCTTTAATGGTATTGTCAGTAAATTCAACACATCTGAGGAAAGACTCTACATTTGATATATGTAAAAAATTTACCTAAACAGAATTGCAAAGTGATAGAAAAGTGAACAGAGAGACCAAACATTTAAGAACTGTTAAAAAAAAAAAAACAAAAACAAAAAAACGGAGACCAACCTTGAAAATTCCCCGAGCAGACAAAACCATTTTGGTCATACAAAAAGAAAAAAAAAAAAACTTACTTTAGCTTATTTTGCAAGATTAATTGACTTCGGCCATTTGTTGGTGATGCCTCAGGAATTTATAATCAAAACAGTTTACCAAAATTAATATGAGGTAATCATTAACCGATTTCCTATCATTTAAGAAAATTCTAATATTATAACCAGTTACCATGAAGAATAAATAGTCACTGCTTTCTCACTATATAAGTTGCTCTGTAACAATATACCCCTGAGCCTCCATGTTTTGATTTGAGTGTTCCTTGCTCACAAACTATCTTTTGTTGCGAGCACAATAAACTTTTAATAATTACCATTTAGGTGATTTACTGGATTTATTTGGCAATTTCTGAACTTCTGACAGCATTCGGATAATCTCAAATTATCTGGTATGTGTATAATTGGATCTCCACAATGAGACTAGAGAGTGATCAACAGTCAGGAAAATTAGAATAATGTCTAAGAATATTTCAAAAATAAGGGAAGATTTCAAACCACATATCAAAGAAGTTCAGAGAACTACAAGTATGCTAAATATTCATACCAAAAAATATCAAAGGCAAACACTAACATATAAGCAAACCAGCTAAACATGTAATATCCAAACTCTAAAAACTAATGATATAGAGAATTTTAGAAGTCAGAAGTAAAAGACACATTATATAGAGAGGAATAAAAATTAGCATACCAGCTGAATTCTTAAAAAAAAATACAAGCTAGAAGATAAGGAAGATATAGGGGAGGAAAATGTTTCCTTTATAATTCAACAGGTACTTCTGGCTGGTCTAAAAAATTTATATGTGACAGAGTAAGAGGAGAGATTCTAACTTAATTTTGTACATACATGAGAGGTTCAAAGACGAAAGGTAAAATGAGGTATATATAGCATTGTGAGCTATGGAATGGAACAGAGGCATGGGCTTCCAGGGGGTGGAGGGAAATTTATAGAACATTAAGAAAAATATTCGGTAATTAGATGTTTGCTATGCCATACTGATGGGTCATCCAGATAAAACTTTCCTATTGTGATAACACTAATTCTGGGAAAGACCCCTTCAAATTTGATTATTCTAGGCAGTTAAAAGAAGGACAAAAGTTTTTTCTTCAGCCTAGAAGGCCTCCATTGCCTTCAGCTCAAAATAGTCTACATGTCAAAGTGGCACATTTTGGGCAGATGTGCTCTGAACCCCTTCAATAGGAATCTTCAGAGAGCTGCAGGAAAAACAAAAACAATTTTACGAACAACAAATGTCTGTTTTAAATTAATGTAATAATAAAACTAAGGTCTTTGGTTGACAATGATGTGTCAATGTAGGTTTATCAATGGTGACATATGTGTAACTCTGGTAAAGGATATCAGTAATGGGGGAAGCTATACATTTGTGGAAGTAGGGGAGTATAGGGAAATTTCTGTATCTTCCTCACCATTTTCCTGTGAACCTAAAACAGTCCTAAAATATAAAGTCTGATTTTTAAAAAGTTAATTAATCATGAGATTCCTCTTGAAGGCACATTTGTCATCCTTATATGGCATACAAGAGGGCTCTACAGTTGAAAAAATGCCTGAATTTATGATTCAGAGTTACTGCCCAAGTTTACAAAATGTTAGTGATGCAATTAAAGTTCTCCTTATCGGGACGCCTGGGTGGCTTAGTCAGTTAAGCGTCGGACTTTCGCTTAGGGCATGATCTCGCGGTTTGTGGGTTCGAGCCCCGCGTTGGGCTCTGTGCTGACTGCCAGCTCAGAGCCTGGAGCCTGTTTCGGAGTCTGTGACTCCCTCTCTCTCTGACCCTCCCCTGCTCACGCTGTCTCTCTCTCTCTCCTGGAAATTAAAAAAAAAAAAAAAAGTTTTAAAAAACAGTTCTCCTTATCAAAATAAAAAAGAAAGGAAAAATGAACAATGTTTTCAAACATCCATAATCTGGAAGGATTCCTAATGATTAAATTACTCTAAAATGTTAAAGGAAAGTCTTCAGGTAAAAGGCATATGGTAACAACAACAACAACAAAACAACAACAACAACAAAAAACTTAGATCTACCAAGAAATGAAATGATCTACCAAGAAATGAGTACTGGAAATGGTAGAGATATATAAACATAAAATTCATTCTCCTTGTTTAATTGCTTTAATACATAGTTGACTTGGGTGGCTGGGTGACTCACTCAGTTAAGCGTAGGCTCTTGATTTTGGCTCAAGTGAGGATCTCATGGTCTATGAGATCAAGACCCATATCAGACTCTGCATTACAGCACAGAACCTGTTTGAGATTCTCTCTGTCTCTGTCTCTCTCTCTCTCTCTGACTCGTTCTCTGGTCTCTCTCATAAATTCATAAATAAATAAATAAATAAATAAAATAGTTGATTCATTTTTTAAACTGACAGCAATGTTTTATGAATATTTAAAAATTAAGGTAGATAATAAGACAATAATTGAAAGGGTAGAATTGGCAATACATGATTATAATATTCTTTCAGTATATTTGAAATCATGTAGTATTGTTATAAAAAAGGAAAAATAAGCAAGGAACAAAAATAATTGAAAACAAGAAAATGTATTATTAAATAACTATATGATTAAATGCTAACAGCATAAAGACATCACTTAAAAGATATAGATAACATATAATGGCAAGCAAGACCCAATTATATGCTGTCTACAGATAAAGTTGAAAAGAATGGAAAAACATAGGTACTGTTCAGCATTAATCCAGAGAAAAATTGACTGCCTATACTAACCTCAGAAAATATACTTTTAAATACTATAACGGGTAAAGAGGGGCATTGATGAAAGGCTATTCACTATGAAAACATAACTATACTTAGTGTTTATAAGCAACAGAAATACGAAACAAAAAATAAAAGAACTGAGAAAAGATAAATACATTTGAAGTTTCAGACTTTTTTAGTAATTTTTTTAAATACACGGAAAAAAATAAAAATAAATCAAAAGTATGTAAAATCACTATGTATAGAGAAGATCTGAACATTATCAACCAACCTGACCTAACTGATCATTTGTAATCCACGCAAACACAAGATACATTCTTTTTAAATGCACATGGGACATTTCCCAAATAGTCTCTACTCTTCCCCTCTCTCCAAAAACATAAAAACAAAAACAACCCACCTTTACAAATTTAAAGGATTAAAATCATTCAAAGTAATCTATTTGTAGCAACATGGATGGAACTCGAGGTATTATGCTAAGGGAAATAAGTCAGGCATAGAAGGACAGATACCATATATTTTCACTCATAAGTGGGACAGGCAAAACTTAAGAAAGGACCGTGGGGGAGGGGAAGGGGAAAAAATAATTGAGGAGAGGGAGGGAGGCAAACCATGAGAGACTCTTGAATACTGAGAACAAACTGAGGGCTGATGGGGGTGGGGGAGAGGGGAAGGGGGTGATGGGCATGGAGGAGGGCACTTGTTGGGATGAGCACTGAGTGTTATGTGGAAATCAACTTGACAATAAAGTATAAAAGAAAAAGACTGACAAAAATAAAACCATTCAAAGTATATTCTCAGATGAAAGAGAACCTAGAAATCAGTTATAAAATATATCTTAAAATTTCCAAAATATTGGGAAAATAAAAATACAAAAAACATATAGTCAAAAGAAAGTTAAAATGAAAATTCCAAACATTTAGAATACAATGAAAATACAACAAATCAAAACTTATAGGATGCAAATAAAAATAAATAATATTAAGTTCTCATAAGAGAGGAGAGAAAAGGTCTTATATACCTCTTTCTTTAGAAACAATGGAAAGAAATTAAAATTACATACAAAGCAAGTGGAAGGAAGGGGATAATAAAGATTAGAAAAGGTGATAATGACAATGAAGCCAGAAAAAATATTTCAGGAAATAAATGGAAGTTGGTTCCTTGAAATGATCAATAAAATTGATGGACTTCTAGCTAGTCAGAGCAAGACAGATACTAGTTATTAAAATCAGAAATGAGAGACATTAATACAAATCCTAAAGACTAAAATGATAATTTGGAAATAATGATAATTAGGATACATTATGTATAATTTTATGCCAAAAAATTTGACAAATAAATTTCATGAAAACATGCTAACTTCCAGTGTTTATTTGAGAAGCTGGGGCTTTGCCAGCTCCTCTGGTTCTGGGTCTCTCACATTTCCACAGTCAATTATGACTTAGCTGGAAGTTTCTGAGCTCTTGCTGACACATATTGTTATTGGCAGGATTTAGTTTCTGTATACTGTGGGACTGAGGCTTCAGTTCCTCATGAGAACTTGCCTGGAGTACTCCCCGGATTCATTGCCCTTTGGACCACTTTATAAATCATCTAACAACATGGCATCTTGATTCATGAGATCAAGCAAGAGAGAGGGCATGAAAGAGAGAAAGCTAGCAAGACTAAGCTATAGTCTATTATAATCTAATCTCAAAAGTGACATCCTATCAATTTTGACATATTCTGTTTATTAGAAGCAAGTCACTAGGTCCTGCTCATATCACGGGGACAGGATTACAAAAGTCCATGAATAACAGGAGGTAGGGATCACTGGAAGCTACTTAGTGCAGAACTGATATCAATTCTACATAAACTCTTTAGAAAACAAAGGAGAGAATGCTTACCAACATCTGATGAAGCTAGGATTACTCCTAGTGTCAGTAAAAGACAAAATAAAGAAAACAAAATGAAAATCTAAACCAAAGACGAGTATACCTCATGAATATACGATGCAGTAATCCTCAGTAACATAAAGCAATGCAAATTTACCAATATTTAAAACGTATCTGATCCAGGAACAAGTAGGACTTATTTTGTGTTTATAAGACACATTTAACATTCAAAAATTAATGAGATGCAATCACATTAAAACACCAAAGAAAATTTATATAATAATGTTTGGTATAGATCTAAAACATGTGGTAACCTTCAATATCTATATGTGATGGTTTTAAAACAGCAATTTAGGAGTAGGAAGGGAATACTTCCTCCTGATAATGTGCATATAAAAATAATCTATATTTATGACATTTATTGGTGAAAACACAATAAACACAGAAAATAGTAAATTGGACACTATCAAAATTAAAAACTTCTGCTCTGCAAAAGAAATTAAGAAAATTCAAGAAAAATCCACAGACTAGGCTTTTTGAAAATTTTTTTCAAATATTTTCAAAACATATAACTGATTAAAAAGCCTACCGACTGACTCTTAAGACTGGCCTTCACAATTTCTGAGACTGAGGAGAGTATATATTTCCACTGATTTCAATATATGCTTGTGTATAAAAACATGCACTTTCAGAAGGGCCTGTGTAGTATGGTTACTGGAAATTCAGTCTCTGTTCACAACTCTGAGTTACAGTTCCCTCAATCTAAGATGTGTGAGTACCTTTTATCCTTCACTGTTTTCAAACATGAAAGAATTCCAGATGCCTAAAGGGAAGATCTCAAGTAAAAAAGACAAAAAAGTGAAGATCAAGTGATAGAATGCAAAGTCCAAGTTAGGTGGCAATAATGTTTGACAGACTATTTTTTTTCTTTCATAGTTTATTGTCAAGTTGGTTTCCATAGAACACCCAGTGCTCATCCCAAGTCCCCTCCTCCATGTCCATCACCCCCCTACCAATCTCCCCCCACGCCCATCAGCCCTCAGTTTGTTCTCAGTATTCAAGAGTCTCTCATGGTTTGCCTCCCTCCCTCTCCTCAACTATTTTTTTTAATAAGATACTCAGAAATAGGATGTTGACTACATGTGTAACCCAGATGTATACTGGTGTCATTCTTTGCTTTAGGATCTAGATTTATAGGGCTTAAATCTTCATCTCATATCTGCCAAGGATTTATGTATTTTTCAAGGACTCATATATGAATATAAATAAATGGTTAACTCTATTTGTGATTTCTGTCTTTTCTTAAATTGTCATTCTTTAATGTGTCCCATATTTGCTCCTTTTCCTATATTTGAGCATCTGCCCATTTAGGAGAAGCTTTTTCTTCCTTGATCCCATCTTCTAATATTGGTCATGGGTACCAGGTATATAGGGTTGAGGTTTAATAATAAAAGTAAAAACTGGATCTATATCAACATAGATGATAACATAATTTAATATTAAATGTCTCTTCTCTTAAGAGCCTTTACCTGAATCTGCCATGTGGCTCTCTAGATTATTGCTTTGTCTATTACTTTCATTTTTCTTTCTCCCTTCTCCTCTTTCTCCACATTTCTGGTGTTTTTAAGTTTTTGTTTTCTTCAAACAGTGATTTTCACTGCCTCTTTTTTCTATTCTTTAAACAGTCAAATCACACAAACTCATCCATAGTCTCTGCCCTTTCTTTTCCTTCTGGTTGAGCCACTATCCTTCTGTTCACTGTATGGCTCACTCTGTCATAGCATTTAGGTCTTCATGTAACCGCAGTTTTTCTTAGGAACCCACCCTAACCAACTGTTTTACATTGCATCTATCTACTTCACTTGGATGAAATTTAGTTCCCCATTACACTTATTACCTATTATATTATATATCTTATTTATTTTGTCCATTGTCTCTATTTCCCATATACTAAATTGTAAAGTCTGAGTAGTCATTAAGTTCTGCATTTGGGTTAGTGTTTTTCTTCTTTAAACTAGTTGAGGGCAGGAATGAACTATTCACTACAATAACAAATTTAATATTTTAAATGGAACTGGTGTCTATTACATGTTATTCCCTCATATTAGTTTTCTAAGACAGAATTCAGTATTGGAAATTAATAAACATGGAACATGGGTTAAACTTACCTTATGTCTCCAATACTGATCAGCACTGAGCATATGAAAAGTGAGAGTCTTTTTATCAAGAAGGTAGAGGGTCTTTTAGAAGTGGTTATTCTTACTGTTTATTTGAATCTTCCTCAGTTTGTGGATGTGGCAGTTATGGGGGCCAGTGGCGCCTATTGAAGCAAAATCAAATAAGTGTAAAGATTCAAAAGTGAATGGGAACGGCGAGTCTGTAAGCCATATATGGGATTATAACAGGGTCACCAAACCAAGAATTGCCAGAAAGTAACCCAAATATAGCCTTTGAAAGGCAGGAACTCCATTCCTATCATTTAAACATGTGACTCACACATTACAAGTGCTAAACACCTATTTGTTCAATTTATGAATTTATATGTTTAGAACTAGGGATAGGAGGACCAAACACGATCAAGAATCAGTGAAGTTAGGAGAATATATCTTTGGAACAGATTTGATTATAGTTTTGTTTATAATTATTCTCATGATATAATACATAAAAGGATCAGTTATATTTAAACTCTGAAGATGATACTTTCAAAACATAGACTGGATGATCCTTATCATGATATGTCACCTATTTATACCCTTTAACTAGATACCAATTAGTGTGACATCAGTAGTGTGTGTTTGCACTAGGATTTGTTTGGTCAGTTCAGGTTTAATTAGTAAAGGAGACTGAAAATTTTTATTTGAATCCTGAACTTTCATTAATGGTCAGGTATAAATATTGCCTTCTCATTGTGAAAGTGTGTTAACAGATAATGAGAAAACCCATATAAAAAGTAATAATAAAACAAAGATGAAAGTAATATTCTGTATGATTAAAAGACTTGGTCAAATTATTTTTTTAAATCCACTGCGATCCCCTCTGATGTTTTGTATTTTTGATGTTTGGTACTGATAAATTTTGAAAGGAATTTAAAAGGAAGCAGATTACATACAGTTAAATGCTAATGTATTGATATTATTTATATATTCTTTTGAATAAGCAAATATAAACTAGAATGTAAACTACATAATCCACAGTCTATAATTCTTCAGCATCATCTCATTTTCTCTTTGGAACTGTCTTAATCTCAAACATTCTAGCCCGTAGAAAAGGTGAACAGATGGTAATTTATTGCTTTAAGAATATATTTAATTTAGTTTAGTATGGCTTACAAGTTAGGTGTTTTTAAATAAATTGTCTTCCCAGTTCTCATTACATAGTTAGGTTAACGAGGCTTAAATGATGGTCAATTTGGTTTTGGTCCAGTGTATCATAATATCAAGATTTAAGTAAGTTTTTAACAACTTTTTAAATAAGTGAATTGTTTTATTTAAGGAAACCTGAATGTTATTTGCAAAACCTATTCTATGAATTCTTAAACAAAATCAGAAATCAATTCAGTTATATAATTTTAGAGTGCCTACAGCTTACTGGGTCATAACTATTCAAAGTGGTAGGGATTTGACTGATATAAGAGACACAATTCATCCTTTTATGATACCTCTCTTCCTTTCAGAAAAAGATCAGTAAATCAAAAAATAATATTTTGCTAAGTATTAAACTATATTTATTTAATTTCTTACCAAAGCATATTTTAATTTAAAGACTTTTGAGTGTGGGGCTCAATTGATTGGCTCAATTGATTAAGTGTCTGACTTCAGCTTAGGTCACTATTTCATGGTTGGTGAGTTTGAGCCCTGCATCAGGCTCTGTGCTGACAGGTCATAGCCTGGAGCCTGCTTCAAATTCTGCATTTCCCTTTCTCTCTGCCCCTCCTCTGCTCATGCTCTCTCTCAAAAAAAAAAAAAATTTAAAAATTTCAATAAAAAATAACTTTTGATGCTATATTAATTCTCCAAGAAAAACTCTGGAATATAAACTAGAGAAGTACAGGAAGGTAACATTTGAGTAAGCTGAAATAGATTTTAGCAACAACTTGTAGTTTGTTTTCCAGCTTCTTTGACAAATAAAAGTTACATATATTTAGAGTGTACAATGTGTTATTATATATAATATATATTAATACACTATATGTATAATTATATATACACATACATACTGTAAAATGATTACCAAAATCCCAATAATTACCTACCATATTCATCACCTCATATATAAATTTGTGTGTGTGTGTGTGTGTGTGTGTGTATGTCAAGAACACTTAAGATCTTTTTTAATAATTTCAAGTATACAATATAGTATTATTAACTATAGTCACTCATCATACTGTATATTATATCCCCAGAACATGTTGATCTCTTAACTGAAAGTTTGTACCCTTTAACCAATATCTCCCCCTTCCCCCACTCCTAGCCTCTTATAACTACTGTTCTAGCCTCTGGTTTTATAAGTCTGACTTTTTAAGATTCATCTTATAAGTTATATCATACAATATTAAATATTTTTCTTAGTTGCTATTCCTTAAAGAAGAAATTTTTGAGATTTATGAACTTGCCCATAAATCCTTGAATACTCATTAAGATATATAAAAATAAGTAAGGAATTACAATAACAACAGATTTTACTAAAACTTATGATTCTAACTTGAATACTATATTTAAATTTTCTTAACAAAATATATGTTGAGTACCTTTTGTATCAGATCCTATGTTAATTGCTTGAGTTATAGATTTGAACGTGACAGTCACTATGCCTCTCCTTATAGAGCATAATTAAATGAGGTAAAAGAGATTATAAGAAATGACATGTTCTTTGTACAAACTAGAAAGGGAAGATTTATAAGTATATATAACATAGGAAATTAACTTTATAGGTGGAAAATACTTTAATGAAAAGTGACATTTTAGTAAAGATGAAAATGATGACCAGGAAAAGAGAAAATCAAATGCAGCATAGGGGAAGAATGTTTGGTCAAAAGAATCTACAATAAGAAAGAGGTAAGAGATCACAGGTAAGAAAGACAAAACACAGCACATAAACATAAAATGAAGTGATATAAGAAAAGTCAAATTATACTATCTTGTTGGCATTCTCTATAGTTTGATTAAACAGGGACACATGGGTTTTTTTCAAGCTATTAAATTACTTAGATTTTTTATTTGATGAAACTCACTGACAGCATTATGGAGAACACATATAATAATATTAGAAGGTAGGGTATTTGAGGCTCTATCATGAATCTAGGTCTCGGTGCTGGGAAAGGAGATAAAAGACACTAAGGAAACAAAGTTGAGTTTAGTAATTGATTTTGAATAGACCATAAGGAAAAGAAGGGTCAAGTAAAACTCACAAGTTTTTGACTTGAGCAACCAGATGGTGTTTTGTTTCATAGAGATTTCTGAAGAACGACATTAGTTACCTAAAGCAAGTAACAAACTATGCATTGGAAATTCTAACCAGTAGGTACCTGAGAGACACCAAATGCAGTGTAACCCAAACAACTGGACACAGAGTTCAGTGTAAAGCTTTCCATATGAGATAGGAAAATGACTCATTAGATCGTATGTGGTGCTTTAGGTCATAAGAATGATTCCTTGTGAGGAATAAAAAGGAGAGAATGTAATGAAAAGATCAGAGGCCCAGAATAAAGGTCAACATTTAAGAGTTGATTTACTATATAAGAATGTATGAGGATGGAAATTTTTTTCTTCTTCGCTTTTAGGCCTAGGCTAGTGTTCAGTAACAAATGACAGGTTAGTAAAAGAAAAGCATACAAGTTTAAGTTTTATAGGACACTGAAGCCCTCAGAAGGCAATGAAGACCCAAAAAATTGGCAAATTTGGAATGCTTTTTATATGATGCTGAAAGAAGAGATGCAATTGTAGAAAAGTAACTAAAATAATGGGGAAGCTGAATAAAGATGAAAATTACTTTAACAGGCCCCGTTTATACAGAATTTTCTCAGACTTAACATCCTATCCTTGATGAAAAGAATCTTTCTTTTCTCTTGGTACAGGGAGGACATCTTTCACATGGGATTTTTATCCCTGTTTTCCAGAAGATAATGTAGAGATCAGAATACCCTTCTGACAAATTCATTGCTTTGCAGAAGAAGTGGTCAATTTTATTACATAATATTGAGATGTCAAGGAATCACACACAAAAAAATCTTTGCTAAATGTGAAGACAACATTTTGTGTATAATACAGACAGAAGTCAAGGTGGAGTGGTTTTAAAAGAACTAAAATTGAGGAAATAAAAATGAGAGTATAAACAGTTCTATAAAATTAAACCATGAAGAGGGAAAGAGAGAAAGGAGACAAAGTATAACATGGGACAATGTAAGGCAGATCAATTGGATTATATTCTGGATTATGGGTTGATATGTCTAATGTTTATTTCAAGCTCCATTGAACTTACCATCTTAAGTGAATTTCTTTAATTTCTGTGAATTTTATTTACTTAATGATTTGTTCAAAGTCACATGTTATTAAGTGGAAGAGCTGGCACATGAACATCTCTTACTTGTGTGTGCGTGTGTGTGTGTGTGTGTGTGTGTGTGTCTGTGTGTCTGTGTGTGTAGGCTCCATGGCCAATGTGGGGTTTGCACTAACAACTAAGATTAAGAGTGGCATGCTCTGCAGCCCTGGGGTAGCTCAGTTGGTTGAGTGTCTGACTTCACCTCAGGTCATGATCTCTTTGTTTGTTAGTTTGAGTCCTACTTTGGACTCTGTGTTGACAGCTTAGAACCCGGAGCCTGCTTCAGATTCTGTGTCTTCTTCTCTCTCTGCCCCTCCCCTGCTCATACTTTGTCTCTCTCTCTCTCAAAAATAAATGAACATAAAACAAAAAGAGTGGCATGTTCTGCTGACAGAGCCAGCCAGGCGCCCCTGTCAGATTAATTTTCACTTTATGTAAATTTTGTTAAGCATAGTGCCTACTTAAAAAATATTTGAGAAGTTAATAAGATAGGAAAAATGAATATTTTCTACTGGAGGTAAGGGCAGATGGGCTGAGAGAAAAAAGCAGAAAAAAATATGCTATCAGGCAGGCCTGACCTAGTAAAGCCCTAACACAGGGAGAGTTATGCTATTTTTTTTTCTTTTAGAGAGAGAAAGCAGACACTGTGGCGGCACCTGGGTGGCTCAGTCAGTTAGGCATATGACTCATGATTTCAGTTCAGGTCATGATCTGGTGATCATGCCCTGTGTTAGATGGAGCGCCTCATTGGACTCTCCACATCTGTCCTTCCCTGCTTACTCACATACATACATTCTCTCTCTCTCTCTTTCTCTCTCTCTCTCTCTCTCAAAATAAGTTAAAAAAAAACTTTAAAAAAGAGGAAAAAAGTGGACACTAAGTGGAAACTGAAGGTAGGAAAATTGGTATGGAAATCATTAATTCTGCAACTTTTAGTAAGGGTTTATTGTTTTTAAAATTATGGGCTATTAAAAATGAGCATGATGAGTTTTTGAAATGCATTATTTAAAAAATGCACTATTCATTATAAAAAGCTAACAAGCTTCCTTGGGGATACAGGGAGTATATAGGTTATTTTCAATATCTCGTTATTGGTGGTTAGTTACATGGTTCAGACCAGTATAAAAACAAATGGCATCCCCATTATAAACAAACTCTTCTGATTTAAACATGTCTCTCTGTTCAAATTCCAATTGTGATACTAAACTTCTTTCTTAGCTAACTATATTTACTAAATACATGCATTAGTCATTATTCTCCAGAGAAACAGAACCAACAGAATGTGTGTGTGTGTGTGTGTGTGTGTGTGTGTGTATGGTATATGTATGTGTGTATATATGTCTCTGTGTTTCACTTTATATATGTGTGTGTATACATATACATATATCCATATACACACACATGCATATGCCTACACATAAACACACACACACACATATACACAGAGAGACAAAGAGAAAGAGAGACTTATGGAATTTGCTCACATGATTTTGAAGACACAAGTTCAATCTGCAGGGTAGGCCTGCAGACCAGAGACCCAGGGAAAGGTTGCAGTTTGTATTCAAGTGCAATCTGCTGTTGGGATACCTTCTTGTTCAGGGCCAGCCTGGCTATGTTCTTTTAAGGCTTTTAGCTGATTGGATGAAACTGACCTACATTATGGAGGTAATCTGCTTTACTTAAAGTCCACTGATTAAAATTTAATTTCATATAAAAAACACATTTGGGGTGCCTGGATGAGTTGGTTAAGCATCTGGCTCTTGATTTCAGCTCAGATCATGATCTCATCATTTGTGAGTTTGAGCCCCACATCGGGCTCTTGCTTCATGGAGCCTGTTTGGGATTCTCTCTCCCACACTCTCTTCCCCTCCCCCTAGTAGCATTTGTTCATTCTCTTCCTCCCTCCCTTCCTCTCTCTCTCTCCCTTCCTCAAAATAAAAAAAAATTAAAAAAACTTAAAAAATAACACCTTCATAGAACATCTGGCCTGTTTAAACTCCTATCTGGTCACTGTGGCCCAGCCAAGTTGACAAGTAAAATTAAGTATCATAGTAAATGATATATCTTGCAAATATTTTGTTTGTTTAAGATTTACCAAATACTGCTTTAGATGTTATGTTATGATAGGGAACCCTCTTACACTACTGGAAACGCAAACTGTGCAGCCACTGTGGAAAACAGAATGGAGTTTCCTCAAAAAGTCAGAAACAGAACTATCCTATTACACAGTAATTGCACTACTAGGTATTCACCCAAAGGATATAAAAATACTGATTAGAAGGGATCCATGCACCCTAATGTGTATAGCCTTATTATCAACAATAGCCAAATTATGGAAAAAGCCCAAATGCACCTCAACTGATGAGTGAATAAAGAGGTGATATGTATGTATGTATGTGTACACACACACACACACACACACACACACACACAAATGGAATATTAGCCATTTAAAAGAATGAACTCTTGCCATTTGCAATGACATGGGTGGAGCTAGAATGTGTTTTGCTAAGTGAAATAAGTCGATCAGAGAAAGACAAATACCATATGATTATACTCAGATGTGGAATTTAAGAAACAAAACAGATGAACATAGGAGAGGCGTAAAAAAAAAAAAAAAGAGAGAGAGAGAGAGGGAGGGAGGCATACAATAAGAGACTCAACTACAGAGGACAAATTGAGGGTTTTGATCGAGGGAAGTTGGGAGAGGGATGGGCTAAATAGGTGAGGGACATTAAGGAGGGCACTTTTGTGTTGAGCACTGGGTGCTATATATAAGTAAGGAATCACTAAATTCTACTCCTGAAACCAATATTACACTATATGTTAACTAACTAGAATTTAAATAAGAAACTTGAAAAAAATATAAATAAAATTATAAGAAAGGAGTTATGACTGACTGAAAAGAAAAATAATAAATTTTAGTAGTTACCTTATTTAATGTCATCTCCTTTGCTACCATAGGGATCTGTCGACATTACCACACCTGAAATTGTTAATATGATGGCTCTGTTTTATTTTTTCTTTTTTTTTTAAGAGACAACTACTTACTTTTCCCCTTTGACAACTGTGGTGTCAATATTCTGCAGAAAGCCCTTGGATAATCTATTTTACAAATGATAAATGCATGAAAAAGTCATCCACAATACAAGGTGCAGTGACATAACCATGCTAACATAAAAATTAATTTATTGAATGTGAACTACTTTAGT
Source organism: Hyaena hyaena (assembly GCF_003009895.1). Taxonomy (NCBI): domain Eukaryota; kingdom Metazoa; phylum Chordata; class Mammalia; order Carnivora; family Hyaenidae; genus Hyaena; species Hyaena hyaena. The sequence continues at coordinate 702,289 of NW_024081353.1, read as the reverse complement.
ATTTTCAGAAAGATGCAGAACAACTCATTTCATTATTTAAGTGAAAAATTAGAATAGCAATTTAGTCTTAAGTATGCTCTCCAAACTGTAAACCCAGCAAGCAGTCCTCCAGAAGTTGACACAGTTAGATTTCAATAGTGATTATCTAGGCGGTAGAATCACGGGCGATTATTGTTTTATACTTATGCATTATGAATTCTTTTAAAAGAAAATGTATTATCATGAAATATTTATTTTTAAAACTATTTTTTCTAATGCTATCTCAGTGGGAAAAAAATCCCTCCCTTTCAAAACTACTTAATTAGCAAACATTACCATCTATCAACTCTAGTTGAGTAAAGCTATTTTTTTTATCAGTCTAGGCCCAGATAGTCCTTATTATAAATTGAAACAGGCTCATATTCTTAATGCAAGACCAAGAAATTAATGTAATCATTGTAATTAATTTAGCTGCAGTTAGGAAAGTAACTGAAAATATATGAAATGAGACTACTAGTAAGTACAGATAGTGTTAAAGTCTTACAACATCTGCCAATTAAGCATTTTGTATTGATTAAGACTTTTATGGGATTAGGTACGTATTCCTTGTATAGCTAGTTTCAAGCTATTTGCCATCATCTACACATTTAGGGTCAAGTATTGCAGCTGTGATGCAATTGATTTCTTCATAACTTCAGCAAAATAGCATGAAATAGCTCAATAATCACATAGAAGCTCTTTTAGTAGTATATTCCAAGCTATAGCAGTGCCAAGTTGGATCTAAATTTATATCTGAGATTCTAGGTTGGCTTCTTTGGCACTATAGAATGGAGCTTAATAGGGATATAATATCTGTGTGTTGATAAGTAAGCGTTTGGTAAAATTAGAGATCCCACTAAAATAAAGTATAGAGGCTAACAGATAAACTGTTTGCAGTATCAACATGGAAAGGTGACTATGACTTAATTTTTGGAGGTATTCCTTTTAAGACAATAACAGCATAAATAATATACCATAATTTATATTATATATTATAGTGAATGGGATATATATTTTAAATTGGCATGACAGTCTCTGGAAAAATTCAGACAATGAAAAATGATTATTATAATTTGGTTAATTTTTGTATTAATTCTGCTTCAGAAAAGATTAAGAAGCATTTCAAGCCTATGACAGCAGATATTTGAGGGGAAGTGGAAAAGAATATTCTGTGCTGTAAAATATATTCAAATTTAAATCTAGTATCTTCTAAACTAAACAATATGTCAAAGAGATAATATCCTATGCCTTGATTTATAGGATTTGGTAACTATTTTGTAGTACAGTCAGTCTATTAAGAAGGAAAAACTGTTGTGTATGGACTCCGTCATTCTGAATGAACTCGACTTTAGCCACATAAAGTGATCAAAATCAAATCATATTCTGTTCACTTAAGGAAAACATGCTTCCTCTTGTCTTGTGTAAACTGATACCTACCAATTTACTTATTTTCTATAAACAAACTATCTGTATCAAGGTCAAGTAATAAAGCTTGGATGTTACACCTTACCCGTCTGAGTTCATGGTTAAATCCTAGATAGTTGAAATGTATAGCACACACTCACAATACCTCAAAACCCCATGTATATAGTTATACAAACATTTTCTTTTGTATTTGTCACATATGACATAGGATAATGTCAACTCTATGAAAAGTTCCTTTAATAATAGTCACCAGGCTTGGAATGCAGGGTCCTATTACTTATAGTGTAATAATGAAATTAAATTGGAAGTTCACTCATGCTCTAAAAGTTGGAACCAACGTGATATGGATGGGTAATATTTTGCAGATTTTTGTGGCATGGCTAGGCCAACAGAATGAGTTTTAAGAAATATGATTCATTAGATTAATCCAATTGGATGTTTTAAATTTTCAAGTATATTTCTTATGATATTGGGGAATAAAGTGTTGGTAACAATGATGGTAAAAGACTAGTCACAGAGCCTCTGAATTTCCAATTCCCCTAACAGATAAAGAATATTAACACTTTGATTTTTTTCTCCTGAATTCTAATAAAAGTCTCTTGAAATGGTTTATATAGAGAATTTCTCAAAAGCTGTGGTATTAAAATTAAAATTATACTTGAATTCATAGATGAATTATATCATAGTTGTGTGTGTTCATGTGCATGTGTGCATACATGTATATATGTGCATATTTACAGAATCTAATGACATATACTGTTGCCAGGTATTAAATTGTTCAAATCTTGACTAACAGATATTTTCCAAGCCTGTCTCTTATCTAATTATTATTTCTATTTATCTGGTAACATGAGTATTTCCTGTAGTCTGACTTTGTTAAACCTAAGTTACTTTTTAATATAAGCCCACATTCAGATTATCACAGAGATAAGAATCTTGATAACAGGTTAATTAAGAGAAAGGAAGTTCATAGTGTGTTTACTACTTTGCTATGAACACTGCATTCAATTTTTTTCATTTTATATTTAAAATTTTACTACTATTACTAGTAATAGAATAGTAAAAAGTGATAGATATTTAACATAGAACTAAAACACTGAAGAGTTTAAAAGTACATAATATTTTCATCAAGCATTAAATGATATAAACACCCTACGGTGTTTTCATCAGCATAATACACATGTATGTGCATACGCATACACATGTGCACACACAAAATCATACACACATACTTACCTTCCCATATAACTCAGGTAAACTACAGGGGAAAACCATGATATATTAGTTAGAGTTTTCCAGGGAAACAGAACCAATAAGAAGTTAAAAAAATAGATAATAGATATAAATATAGATACTGTTATAGCAAAAGAGAGAGAGAAAGAAAGATTATGCTAAGGAATTGGCTCATGAGATTGTAGAAGCTACAAGTTAACAAGTCCAAAATCTACTTGGCAGGCAAGCAGACCAGAGAACCAGGGAAGAGATAATGTTGAACTTTTGAGTCCAAAGAAGTCTGAAGACAGAATTCGATCTTCCTTCAGTGACCATATTCTTTTCTCCTAAGACTGAAGAAAGATTCCATGAGACTCACCCACATAATGGAGGGTAATCTGTTTTACTCAACATCTACTTAATGACATACTAATCACATCTAAAAATATATATTCAAAGCAACATAAAAATTATAGTATAACCAAGTTTACACATAAAAATGGTGATTATAACATATATAATACAATTTTTGTTACTGCTGTAGAGTTTTTACTTGTAGAGTTTTACTTGTAGAGTTACTTGTAGAGTTTTTCATGTACAAAGATTTTCTATAAGTAATAATGTCTGCAGCTACTCCTGAAGTTTTTTCCTATTTCTTTTTGTGTTTCCCAGGACCACCCAAAGCAAATTTGATGTAATCTAAAAACACATGTTTCATGTTAGATCATCTTCAACATAATTAGAAAATTTGATGAAATAAATTTAGTTATATTCATGCATTATAACAAAGATAACTGATATTTTTATATAAAATAATACATATCGTTAACTATATTAATATTCTCATGTTGATTGAACATTATTTTACAAGTAAATTTTAATTTGTTAATGTTATTTTATCTTCTGGAAAGAATAGTTTTTCTTTAGGTACTCTATTTTTAGATATTTGGTGTCTCCATGTTTTGCTATTTTAGATGAACTACACTAAAATCTATGTATGTTCATATTACACTTGACATTATGAAATTACTTTATATTTTATACAATTAATTCACTGTCCCATACTGATAATTTTCCTTTTTCTTATGTTTTAAAATAAAAATCTGATACTATTTATTTTCATGATGTTCCATATTCCCTTTACTTCTACATAAATTTTATAAGGACCATCACTGCTTCTAGTTCTAAATTTAACAAGAGCCTACACAGTTACTTGTAGCCATACTGTGAAATTATTGTAAATTTAGTATCTATAGGCTAAATCAATTATTTTGCCAAATCTGGTGCTATGAACTGAATTTAATACTGTCTCTCCGAAGTCATAATGTTGAGACCCTAATCCCCATGCACTGGAGTTATGACCTTTAAGGAAGTGAGGTCAGAAGGGTGAAACCTTGATCCGAGAGAACTAGTATCTTTATAAAAGAGGAAGAGACATCAGGGATTCTGACTTTGGCATTGATAGTGAGAAGGTAGCCATATGCAAACCATGAAGAGAAGTCTCACCAGAAACTGGTCTCTACTGTAATCTTGATCTTGGTTTTTCCAGTGTCTAGAAATAAGAAAAAATATTTTTAAAAATTTTCTATGTTTGTTTATTTTTGAGAGAGAGGCGCACAAAGTGTGACTGAGGGAAAGACAGAGAGAGAGAGAGTGAGAGAGAATCCAAAGCATGCTCCCAGCTCTGAGCTGTCACAATGCCCAACATGGGCCTCAAAGTTACAAAGTATGAAATCATGACCTGAGCCGAAGTCAGACATTCAAGTGACTGAGCCACCCAGGTGCTCCATAAAAAAGTAAATTGTGTGTGTGTGTGTGTAAGCCACCTGTCTATTGTATTTTGTTATGGCAAGTCCAAGCAAATTAATACACATGGCATACTGTTTAAATGAAAAAAATTATAGTTTTCCACAACAAATGATTTTAATTTTAAAGTTCCAAATTAACTGGCTCAGAATTGCATTAATAATTCCATACAATAAAAATTTTCTATGCACTTCTTAGTAAAAAAAAATTCCTAACAATATATAAAATAAACATTGAGTTAGGTAAATGTTATATTAATTCATGTGTAAATAATGCACTACACATTTCCTTATATATTGTAAAATGTAACAGCTTTTATGAATCAGCATAATTCTATTCTTTTGAGATTCTTATTGTTAATCAACAATACATTGATAATGAAGGATCAATAGAAGTGAGGGAATTATAATTTCCTTTTTACAGTATATGAGTTTATGTTATATATAAAATAGATACATTGTGGAGTGTTTTTGTGTATGTACATCTGCATAAGTATCTGGAATTTATTTACTTTTCATTGCTTTTATGTTGTACTCTTTCATACTGTACCAAATTATTGGGACACCTGGTGGATCTGTCAGTTGAATGTCTGACTTCAGCTCAGGTCATGATCACACGACACGTGGGTTCAAGCCCCACACTGGACTTTCTGCTGTCAGCGGGAGCACGCTTCATATCCTCTCTCCTACTCATCCTTCCCCTTCCCTGCTCACTCTCTCTCAAAAATAAACAAACTTAAAAAAAAAAAAGATTCTGTCTTTCCCCCACCCATCTCCCCCCTTGCATGCTTTCTCTAAAATAAAATTTAAAAAATACTGTACCAAAATTATTTATAATATTTAATATGTACTTAAAGTAAGAGTACTGTCATTTCTCTGAAATTTAAATGCCTTTTTGTTGTTCTTAATCTTCCAGAATAGTGCTTGAAGCATTTATCTATTTTATTATAATAAAGAGCCTTACTATTGGAATCAGTACAGATTCATATTAAGAATGTATGCTCAGTTTCATTGTAAAATCCAGTTTGAATTTCTTCTTGTATGTGAAATTCAAATCTGTCTGTAACTGTGTGGCAACCAAAAACATTTATTAAACCCTCTGTGTCTCAAAGTTCCCATTTTTAAAATGGACATTACAATATCGCAGATTGTAGGTTGTTGTAAGAATCAAATAAATGCAGTTGAAATGCTTATATTTGTATGTAATATACATTTAAGTACTCGATAAACATCAGTCATTAGTCTTAATGGTAAAAATAGTGTTAGTTGAAAAGTTAGAATCTATCAGAAAACAGAATTGTGAGGGTGGACACATTTCATTTATCCCAATCTTAGGAGCAAAGCACTAAGTGCTTTCCATTAAGTATGATGTTAGTATTAAGATTTTCATAGATCATTTATCAGGTTGAGAACTTTGCTTTCTATTTAGTCTTATTTTGCTGAGAATTTTTATGTAAATGAATGTATTCTGCATTTTTTCTTTATTAATTGACATGATTGTGTGGTTTTCTTGCTTCCTTTAAACACTAATTTATTTTTAATTCAGAGCATCTTCAAATTGACCTTGTAATTTCTTCTTTGACTTTTGTGTTATTTAGAAGCATGCTGCTTTTTAGTTTCATCTTATAGATACTATTGTTGTTATTGACATGTACTTTAGTTCTTTTTGAAAATGATACTTTGTATACTTGCAATCTTTTTTTGTTTTACTATTTTTGAGGGAGCATGAGTGGTAGAGGGACAGAGAGAGAGAGAGATAGACAGACAGACAGACGGAGACAGAGACAGAGAATCCCAAGCAGGTTCTGCGCTGACAGGAGAGAGCCTGATGTAGGGTTTGAACTCACAAACTGCAAGATCATGACCTGAGTCAAAGTTGGACACTTAACCAACCACTCAGGTTCTTTACAGATTTATGGAGACTTGTTTTATGGGTCATCACAAGGACTACTCTTGAGTATGTTCTTTATGATTTTCAAAATAATAGGTAGTCTTTTTCAGAATATTTTATTTTGCAAGTATTCTGGATTACTTTATCAATATCAATTAGTTTAGGCTTATGATAGTATTAATTTGCTTTATTAATTATAGATAGCAGAATGTTGAAATTTCCAACGGCAATAGATTTTCCTATTCTTTCAGTTTTATAATGGATTTTCAACCTCTATTAGCTACATACAAATGGTTTTTTGACTTGATTCTGTACCATAAGGAGATATCCTTTCAGTGACAATAATCCTTGATCTGAAGTCTACTTTGTCTGATAATACATAATCCACTCAAGCTGGCTTTTTCCTTTTAGAAGTTTCACTGTATGCATGTGTTCCATTACCTAGTTTTCATTTATTTAGGTCTTTATATTGTAATGGGCTTTTGTAGATAGCAGAAAAGGGATCTTTCTTAAATCTGCTAGTCTCTTTTTTTCATTAAACCATTTAATATTATCACTATTCATATATGTTTCTATATGTTTTCTATTTTCCTCATTTGTTCTTCTACCCTTTTGTGCTTCTTTTATATTATTTATTGTAATTCCATGTTATCATATACATCATATACATATTTATGCATGCATATATGTTACCTGTGTTTGCCCAGAAATATCATATCACTTTGAGAATAGAATGGCTTTGCTTGTAAACGTAAACTATGCGGATACCACCTGTAAGAAGCCTTGCACAATGCCCGCTGGACCAAGATTAGAATGCGGTAAGATGAAACCTCCTACATCAAAGAATATGAACAAAATCTGTGTCTACTGTGACTGATCACATTTTATCAAGCCTTGAGGAAACATTATAGAATCATTAAATCACTTGACAAAAAGGTAAGGTCAACTGTGGAAGGAGAATAACTAGATTTTTATGGTTCTTCCTCCATATGGCATTAGAATTACACACTGGATCTCTTTGGACAACACTTGAATCTACCCCTACTTCTGTTCTCCAAAATGATGTTAAATCTGATTAAAAACAACAACAACATGATCTACAGGATCCTTGCATAATCTGTCTCTAATTTACTTCACCAGATTATCTTGGATAAAGTTCTCTCTGACTTTTTTATGCCATGTTCTAGGCCTTCTTTCAAGCTGGAGTGTGCTCATGCTTTCTCCCCCTACAGTAACTACATAGGCTTGTTCCTCTGCCTGAGATCCTTTCACTTCCCTCATTATTTCCCATATATATTCAAATTTATTCTCTAATATTAACTCATCATAGAATCTTCATAAACTAGGTAAAACTTCTCATTACATTTCTCTCCTATATTCCTTCCATTTATAGCAATCTTTACAATCATAGATTCATATTAATTTGTATGATTACCTGAGTACATCTTTTTCTTTAGTAGACCTTAAGCTGCAGGAGGGCGCTTCTTCTTTACTTTAAGCCCCATGTTCACTGTAGTATCTCAAGTGACCAAAATAATCCCTGGAGAATGTTAGTATTCAGAATTTATTGACAGATAGTAAAATGAACACATTTGTAGGATATTTATGGTGGAGGAAGGCCTTCAGGATGAGAGACTCAATATGTTTTTTTCTAATAGATCAAGTAAATAAATATTTGAAAAAGATGCATGAAAATATTTATACTCTCAAAATATTTAGTATGTATAGGTGGTTATTTATTTAGTACAAAATAGTATGTATAAGTGGTATTACATATGTATCCTGCTACATATGTATATATACATATACATATGTGTGCTGTATCTATATATGACATAAGTATTCTTAAGTTAATAATTTACCATAGAGCACAATTTAAAATTCTTTGTAATAAGATATTTCTGTCTCAAATATTAATGTTGAGATTTTATATAAATATTCCAGAATTGTACAGTAGTACTTGAACTGAGTGGACCCAATTGTAATTATAGTCAAGGTTCTGGTGTTTAGAAAGTTTAGATAAAATCAACTCCACCCACATATAATGAGTACTTTAAAAGTTTAATTCCCATATGTACCATTTAATATAATGTTAAAATTGTCTTCTCTTTTCTGTCTTTGATACTGTAAATCTTTCTCATCACATTGTTGCTTTTCATTTCCCTCATAACTGTGTGGAGAAAAATAGAAATTATTTTTACAAAATTCTCCATGTTGCAACTCTAGTGGCATTATCACCATTCTCTAGCCTCTGACAAACATTTTGTTTTGTATTTGTTTTTCTTGGAATAAAGACTTTTTAAATCATTTCTCAGGGGCATATGGTTGGCTCGGTTGGTTAAGCATCTGACTTTTAATTTCATCTCAGGTCATGATCTCACAGGTGGTGGGATTGAGCCCCTACTTGGAATGTGCTCTGATAGTGCAGAACCTGCTAGTGATTCTCTCCCTCTATCTTTTCCCCTCTCCCACTTGTGTGTGCTCTCTCTTCTAAATCAGTAAACTTTTAAAAAATATCTTAAAGAGAATAAATTTATTCCTAGTTTTTTTTTTCATTTAAATTGATCTCTAGCCTTTATTTCTTTCTAGTTCTAAGTCACACATAACTAAATTAGCTTTCTATTGCAACTGTAACAAGTCAACGGCTTATAACACCATTCATTTATGATACAGTTTATATATGTCAGATGTCTGGCACAGTGTGACTGGATTCTCTAGGAATGAACCACAGTTGAGACTCTCATCTGGCACTCAGGTCCTCTTTCAAGTTCATTGGCAGAATTCAGCCTCTTCTAGTTGTAGGACTGACAACACTCATTTCTTTAACCAAATTCCCTCCTCATATCAAGTCAATAAGGATGTATTGAATTGTTTATATACCTTAAATTTCTCTGACATCCTCTTCTACTCTCTGCTTTTAAAGGATCATGTGATTACCCTGGGCCCACCAGATAATCCAAGATGGCTTCCCTATTTTAAGGTCAGCTGATTAGTAAGTTTATTTCATCTGTAAATATTTCTGCTACTATATAGCATAACATATTCATGAAGTACCAGAAGGTGGCAGAAATGATGGGAGCCAAAATTCTGCCTACTATTTCCCAATTACATTTGTTTCCTTAACTTATATAGATATCTATATATTCTATAATTAAGAAATCATATCCCTTGGTTATGTCATCCCAACCCCATTCTTGTTCTTAGAGTTGTTCATTGTATACCTATAATCACTAAAGTTAAAGTTAAGTTCTATCTCCTAAGTGAATAGAGAAGATGCTTCCATGTGCTGTATACACTTTGGTCCCCTCAAAGTATTAATAGTCAAGTATTACATTCTTGACTGAACAAATTACATTCTTGACTGCCCTGAGAATTAATTTATTACAAGATTAGAAATTATGTAATTAATTCCTACTAAATGACAGGAACACTGACAAGAGCTGAGATAAGTAGGACACATTTTAGAAATATCTTATTCATAAATTACAAAGTGTTAAAACTTCTACAAATTTGTGAAAATTTTTTGTGTATTATATAAAATGAAAGTTAATCAACGTCATTTCATCATGCTTTATTTAACATTTATTCATGAATATTTTGTTTCCCTTTTACTAAAACTTTAAACTGGAAGGAAATTTTAAAATGAAAATAATTGAAGACAATATTTAGAATATATTTTGTTTGCTGTTCTGAAATAGATCTGTTCATAACTTAATCTATAATTATGACTGTATACTTACTATAAAACAGTAAATGATATTCTCTCTGGGAGGAAAAGATAAATGTATTTAGATATTTCAAAATTTGATTTATGAATTCAAATATTCCAATATTTCATACTTAATTCCACAATTTTCTCTATCTTATACTTGAATTTTCTCAAAAAGTAAATTAATTAAGCTTAAATTGAAAGATAGATGAGGCAAAATTTCCTACAGGAAATAATTGTCCTGCCCTGAAGAAAACTCCACAAGTCAAATACATACAAATTTTTCATGAAACAGTATTACAGAGAGAGATAATATAATTCCCTGTTCTGCGCTCACTATTGAAGGATTTCATTTCTTTCCTCCTTTCCTCCGTCAACTTTAATATATTCCCATGGATTAAAGTGCCAAACCAAAACCCAAATAATTGGAAATAAATGAGAATAATTATTGACAAATTATTTTATCCATTTAAGATGAATTATATCCTTTCTAAGCAATGTCACAATACTTGTATATACAGTACTTATTGGAATACATTTAAATCTATTAAAATTTATACATAAGACCTTATAGAAAAGGTATTTTTATTTTTACCATGATCCATGGTAAATAAAGATATGAATGTTTTATTGGAAGCCTGTATGCATACATTTATTTGTGTTATAACAGTTGTGAGTACATAAATTTGTCTTACTTGGCTGTTTGTGTGTTTATTATCTTGCCTACTAAGCAAGATTTATAAAACTACCTTTTATTATTCACTGCCACAATTTCTGGGAATTATATGATAAGGAATATTTGCTAAGTGACTAAATGAGATAATAATTGAAGTATTTAGTTCTATGAGCTATTTTAGTAAATATTTTGATAGTGTACTATAAGGAACAAAGAGACTTGACTAAGGACTGATAAATGTACAATTGAAATCTCATACACAGCCCTATATGAGAAGTATAATCATATGTTTTTTCTGGTTTCAAAAATACTTAAAATGGCAGAAATACTCTTGTAATTCTTATCTTAAATGTCCTTTAACATCACTATTATACTATAGTGCAGTGATTCTTTTGTGTTAAAGCCTTAAATGTATATTTTCTAAACATTTGTAAAGTGCTTTAATGGATATTACCATATCTTTGCCTGGATCTATATTCTCTGTTTAAAAGGAAGAATTTCAAGGTAAGCATGTAAGTTCTAGACTAGTGACAACTTCAGAAATACTATTTTCACAGTGAAAAACATATGAAGTAGCTCTAGGTTATTTAGCAAATATAGCTTATAGTTCATAAAATTTGTTTTTTCACCCTCAGGCTCCCTAAATTCTAGCCAGTGCTGAATCTAATAAAAATAAATATCAAGGGAATATTTCTTTGAAATTTCAATGCATTTTTCTCTGTGTGGGGGAAAAAAATTAAACATCAAGTGTTTTCAATCAGAATATTAATTTTGGGATATCCATATCATTTGGTTAGATAATAGAAATGAAGATGACTTCATTTTCTCAACTTGTTCCTAGCTTATGCAAGTTCCCTATTTCCCCAAGCTTCAGCAAACTCTCATAGCAGAGAAGCTATGGAAATAATAGTGATTTAAACAGATCATGATATATGGGTTTCTATACAACCCATAGTCATCTGAGTGGTTGTTAAAGCAAACAACCACAGCCAGAGTCTAACCATCAAAGAGTGTTTGACTCTTGACAACAAGACAATTCCACTAAATCATATAAATATAAGAATGCAGTTTTAATGGAAGGTGAAATTGGTACAAAATTTGAACTGTCACTATTATTTACTATCCTTCTTTATCTTAAAAATAATCCCTTCTGGCAAACCATATGTAGTTTGCAGGAAGAACACTTATTTACAGGAGTCCCTATATATTAACATGCCTCTTCATTTTTTATACACAATAACTTAAGAATTTAAGGATAAAAAAACTAAAGAAAAGCTAACTTGTAAATGCTCTTACTAAAATGGCACCCAATTATTTTGTATTTTCTTATGACTTAAAAGAAAATTTATTTAAAATATCACTTCAAGAAATATGTTAAGAAAGAAAATAAACAGCGCGTGATATAGAATAAATACACTTGGCTATAACTAAACTATTTGGAGTCTGTGGTTGTACCTCTGAACTAAATTAATGTGGGATTTTAGGCTAGAAATATAAACTTCATAAGCCTCAGTTACATTTATAAATAAGAGTGTTTTATGAAATAGTACAACATAATTTTTTAAAATCAGGTTATTTTAATCCCATTAAGGCATTCCCAGTAATATTAACAGAAAAATAATTGAAGAAAGAACTTTTAAATTTTATAGTAATTTGATCATTCAAATATGTAAACCACTATAGAGCTCAAAGTATCCTAAGAGATAAAATCATGAATCTTGTAGTGTTAATAAAAAAGTAACACAGGAAGATATAGAATAAAACTAATAACAGCAATTAACACTGATGAAGTACTTATTATATTCCAAGCATTGTGCTAAGTACAATGAACAGGTGATAGAAAATAGATAGAAAATATTCCTTATGTGATAGTTTTCCTGCTTTACCAATAATTCAATCACCGTGAAAATTTGAAATATCTTCCTCAATAATAAATGACTCAAAGAGGCTAATTTAGTTGTTTTTGTTGTTGTTGTTCTTTTGGACAATATAAATAATCTATGGTTTAGTTTATTTGCACTACTGTCTGTTATTTGCCTACATTCCCCCTGGTCATGCCAGTGTGATAGAAGTCACCTTGGCTTACATACCTTTGGACAGAATTTAGTTACATGTCTACTCTATCAAAATACCTACAAGGAATTTTGATAAATATCATTAGCTATATAATAGAGGAGGTCATGCATAGTACTAAGAGTACTTGATATGAAAAATGGGTATTATCTCTGCTGCATCTCATAACGTACCTAAGAAAGAGACTTTTAGAAAGGAAAGGAGGTCAGGAGCTTTCAAAACTTATTTAGTCTAATTTAGTGTAGACATTGGGAAGATATTTTATGTGCTAAGACTTCCATAGTTTTCACTGGTAGGAATGCAAAATGGTACAGCCACCTTGAAAAGTAGTTTGATCACAAAAGCAGACCACATTAGACACTTCCTCCGAGAGCCCAAACTCTACCTATAGAGTTGCATGAACAGAAGGAAAATAGCTTCATTAGAAGCTATTTCATGCAGTGAAAATCTCATGAATTTTCTGAAACAAAGGTAATTACTACTAACCAAGAGATGCTTAGATGTTATATCAGAAAGCAAAATTTGAGATAAAAGGAAACAGCAAGAACAATCATATGGCATGGCAGACCTTTCCACAGTACAATAGCAGAATTATATTCTTGCCTTTGAATTTGTGCAAATGCTGTTAAAACAGATGTGATTCACAGAGGTTTTTCTGTATCTTGATCTGCAGATTGACAAATATTTCCAAGGACATGAGTAGGATATCACAATCATTGATTACATTTTTGGAGCATTTTAACCAATATAATAGACTAAATTTATAATTTTCATAGCGAGGAATTGATTTGATACCAAAAGACTGAATCTTAGTAAGCAAGGACCTGAAGAAGCAACTTATTCACCTCTCCAGATGATGCTTTGAGTCCAAATATAACCTTGAAAATGTCACTTTAAGGAACAGAATCATGTAATAGTTTAAGAGGTTCAAAAGCCAAATAATGGTCCAATCACAACCTCTGCCAGTGTTACTAACATAAAGAAAGCAAAAAACATAGAATGTTCTACTTAGGTCCAGTGATGGAAGATCACTGAATGAGAAATTCTTGGTATTACTATCATTTTCTTTTCAGTCCATTTCATCTCAAAATGATTATGTAAGTGGAGTGAAAACTCAATTTTGTTAAGAGTGTATGTGTGGCCTAGAAAGGAATTAGGTACATTATTCCAATTTCTTGAGCAATGAACCATTCTAGTCTAACCCAGAATGAAGAAGAGACTTCTACACAATAAATTCCAAGAGGATAGTTTCTATGCCAGCTCTAGTTAACATTCCATTTCCAGTGATTAGTATTGTGCTGGAACACAGCAGGCCATGATTATTGAGTGAACTGATACATGAATAAGATGGTTACAGGAAGCATCAAGTTGTTAGGCATGTGTTGGACTTTAAAGTACTACAGTGACCTTGGCATCAAATATGTTAGTAACAGGAAGAAACAATGATGTAGAAAGTCAGGTAGAATGAGTGCCATATGGCATAGCAATCAGTAACTATAGTTTTAGAAACTAAGAAAAATAGTCTGTGAACTCAAAGAAGTGATTACAAGCCAGGTCTACCCCAAGAATAAAATAGTTAAAAAAAAAATAAGTCATCCTTATTATAACAGTTTCAATGTAACAGATATCAAACATTTCAAGTATACAATTCTATGATGGTTTTTAGTAACTTTGAGCGGTATAACCATGATTCCAAATCACTTGTAGAGAATTTACTTCTCTTCAGTAAGTTTTCTCCTACCAATTTACAGCCAATCCCCATTCCTGCCCCCAGCTCCATCCCACCATTCATCTACTTTAAATCTCAATAGATTTGCCTTTTCTGGGTATTTTATGTAAATTTAATAATAGAAAATGTAGTCTCTTATGTCTGGTTTCTTTCACTTAGCATTATGTTTTTGAACATGTGTATATAATGAGTATTTAATCTGTACCTTTTTTTTGCAGCTGAATACTGTTCCATTGTGTGGGTGGAACATATCTTGTCAATGTAGAGTACAGACACACACACACACAAACACACAGATCTAGTTAGTTTTCATTATTCATGGTAGTTTTATTCTATAAAGTCTCCATGAACATAAAATTAATGAATGCTGAACCACTATTTCCAGGGGGAATATATAGAGTTCTTTTAGGGTTCTTTTTAGACCCTGAAAAGAACTCTTTCTAATAGAGTCTATTTTCATAATTTTACAAAGAGAAGGCAAGGTTCAGAAATGTTAAGTGACTTGCCTGAGACTGCTCCACTAACAGGTTCCAAAGTTGTGCTTCAGAATTCTTCAAATGGTACCAGAGACAGGTTTTTGTTCCACATGGCACTACTGCCTCTCTTCCCTATTCTCTGGTGATCTGCAGGAGATTGAAACAAGATGGCCAAATATCATCACCTTAGGTAACTTTATGTGGGACATTTTCATATCCAGCAACTTTAATTGTTTGCTACTTTGCTAAATAACATTTTTATATATAGATGCACATATATAATTCATATATAATCAGTCCTCATTATTCACAGATTCCATTGTTGACAACTGAATTGCTAAAATGTATTGGTAAGCTTCAAATCAATCCTTGGGCACTGTTGTAGTCACTAGTACACATGCTCAGAACTGAAAAGTGTTAGTACCCAGAAATGCACACGGCTGCACTGTGCCTTCTTGTTTCAATTCTCATATTGACAGTAAGTGTCATTTGCAAGGTCTATTTGGTGTCACTTTTTCAATATTTGCACCTTTTGTGGGTGATTTAACTGTTTAAAATGGTAAACAATTATAGTACTGAAGTCCTGTGTAACACTTTTGAACACAAGAAGGATATGATTTGCCTTATGGAGAAAATATTTGTGTTAGATAAGCTTCCTTTGGGCATGAGTTATAGTGCTGTTGGCTATGAGTTCAGTGTTATTGAATCAACAATGTGGAATATCCAAAAAGAAGATATTTTCTGATCATAAGGGCATTCTGGAAAGTGCTAAAGGCACATCTACAGTGATGGAAGAAGCTATCGAAAAGATAGAAAAGTGACTATGTGGATTCATTAGATGATGACGGATAAGAACAAAATGTAGAGGACAGCATTGTTCTGGGGCTAAAAACTCACTCACCTGACTATATTCACATTACAGATGGGCTGAATAGGAACACTCAGGTCACTCCTACTGATGGCTTCAATTCCCTGCGAAATGACCTCTCATCTTCTAAAGTTAGACTAGACTTCACACATGGTGTTCTCTAATTTTCAGGAGTACAGGAAGCAAAGTCTCTTATGTCCTAGATTCCTATATCTCTTCTTCTCTATCATATTGGTCCATACAAGGCCCAATCAGTACAGATTCAAGAATGTTAATTATTTTTTCAAAAGAGAGCCCATGACTATTATATTGCACATACATGTGGAAAGAAGATGTGGTCCAGTGGGAGCCATAGGGATCATCATTTACCATACTGGCTATACTTTTTTCTCTACAAGCTAAAGCCAGGATCTTTCCCGTTCCATTTGAAATCATCCCGCTGGCAGTACAAGCTGAAATTATGCGAACTGGTATCCATTTTATATAGTCCTGTGAAATTAAGACAACCTAGATTCTTTTCTTCAAATTGTAATATAAAGTGGCATCTGGATTATTTACTGACTCTGTGAAGCAAATGTATAATTCATAATATAATATTGAAAAGACCTGTAATGATCAGGGAAATTAAATCAATGGGCAAAAATCTGCCCGCAATAAAGAAATAGCCATAGAATAATGCTTACACACAATCTATTAAATAAAACGAGGATATTCTCCCAAGGGATTCAGGAGTGCTGATGCATAGGGACACATGTACCCCAATGTTCATAGCAGCGCTCTCAACAATAGCCAAAACATGGAAAGAACCTAAGTGTCCATCAACTGATAAATGGATCAAGATGCGGTATGTTTATACAATGGAATACTACATGGCAATGAGAAAGAATGAAATATGGCCATGTGTAGCAACATGGATGGAACTAGAGGGTGTTATGCTTAGCAAAATAAGCAAGGCAGAGAAGAACAAATACCATATGTTTGCAAATATAGGTGGATTAGGAGGAAGTTAACGGAGGGCAATGTGGGAGAAGAAGGGGAAAAACAGTGGGGGAGAGGGAGGGAGGCAAATCATGAGAGACTCTTGAATGCTGAAAACAAACTGAGGGTTGATGGGGGTGGGGGAGAGAGGAAGGGGGGTGATGTGCATGGAGGAGGGCATTTGTGGGGATGAGCACTGGGTGTTATATGGAAACCAACTTGACAATAAACTATTTAAGAAAAAAAATAAAATCCATATCCAAGATGAAAAAAGTTGTAGATAAAGCATAAATAAGAATAATGAGGCTTAGTTTTACCCTTCTTACTAAAGCTATAGAAATTAATGTTGTGCCACAAAATCTACAAAATATATAACAATGTAGACATGGGTTTTGCACAAAAATTGACTCAAAATGGAACATAGATCTAAATGTCAAATGTAAAACTATAAAGCTTCTAGTAGAAAACTTAGAAGAAATTCTAGTTGATATTGAGTTTGGTGATGAGTATTTTTTAAAAGGATTTTTTTAGTGTTTATTTTTGAAAGAGAGTGTATGTGAGCAGGGGAGAGGCAGAGAGAGAGAGAGAGAGAGATACAGAATGTGAAGTAGGCACCAGGCTCTGAGCTAATCGTACAGAGCCCAACACGGTTCTCAAACCCACAAGACTGCGAGATGTTGACCTGAGCTGAAGTCAGACCCTTAACCGACTGAGCAACCCAGGCACCCTGGTGATGAGTTTTAAAATGTGACATCAAAAGTAAAATCCATGAAAGAAAAAATTATGTGTAGGAATTTATTAACATTAAAAACGTCTGTATTCCCAAAGCCACTGCTAAGAAAATACAAACAAGCCACAGACTGGGAGAAAATAATTGAAAAGCATAAATTTATATGCTAGCAGTCATGATATCCAAATATAGAAAGGATTCATAAAGCTAAGAAAAATTAGTAAAAATAATAAAAAAGACAGTCTGAACAGTCACCAAAGAAGATACACAGATGGCAAAGAAGCAAAGATTATCAACATCAAATATCATTAAGGAATTGCTAATTAAAACATTGAGGTACTGGTAAACACCCTATTGCAATGATCAAACTGCAAAAAATAAAAAAAAATCCTTGAATATATGGAGCAACAGAAACTCTCATTCATTGCTTGTAGAAGTGCAAAATTGAATAGCCACCATGGAGGATAGTATAGCAGTTTCTTACAATGCTAAATATAGTTTTACCTTATCATCCTGTCATCATACTCTTAGCTATTTATTAAACTGATTTGAAAAACTATGCCCACATACACACACCAAAACCGCACATAAATGTTTATAGCAGTTTTATTCATAATTACTGCAAACTATGTGCTCTAATAAGATGGATTTAAAAAAAAAAAACTGTGTGGCATCTATACAATGGGATTTTATTCAGCAATAAAAAATGAGTTTTCTATCCATCATAGACATGGATGAATGTTCAGTGTATATCAGCAAGTAAAAGAAGTCAATATGAAAGATTATGCACACTATGATTACAATTATATACCATTCTGGAAGAAGCAAAACTATAGAGACAATAAAAAAAATATCAGTGTGTCAAAGGTATAGAGGTAAAAGGGAAGAATTGGAAAGGGAGAACTCAAGGAACTTTCAGACAGGTTAAAGTATTCTCTATGATGGGTAATTGCAGCTACCTGACATTAGGACTTTATCAAACCCACTGCAATTTAATGTATAAAAAATTGAAAAATATTTAGAAGGTTGGGGATTCCTAGAAAAGAAAGTAGAATGTGACAAAATAAGCTGACTGTATTTCAACTACCTTTAACAGTCTCACTGCCTTAGTCTATTTGGGCTGCTGCAACAAAACACCACAAATTAGATAGCTTATAAACAGCAAAATATTTTGCTCAGTTTCAGAGTCTAGAAGTCTGATATAAGGTAGCATGATGGAGGGAGGGCACTCTTCTGGATGGCAGACTTCTTGTACCCTCACATAGTAGAAAGGGCCAGGGTGTTCTATGGGATCTCTTTTGTAAGGGCATTAATCCCATTTATGAGCACTTCTGCCTCATCATCTAATCACCTTCCACAGGCCCCACTTGCCAATGCTATCATGCTCAGGGTAAAGATTTCAGTATATGAATGTGGGAGGACACAAGACCATAGCACTCATAAAATGGGTAGAGAAAAATGTGCTGACCTAAGTAACCATGTAAATGAATGAAATCTGTCAATGTCAAACAGAAGGTAAAAGAAATTATACCTAAACAGTGTAATCTAGCTTAAAAAGTGCTCTCACAAGGATACATGTTAACAGCTGTGATATGCCATCCATGTGTTTGGGAATTGAACCATTAAGTAACTGGAGAGCAGAAGGTGAAAATCAGGTTTTTCACTTTTGGAGTGAGCAATTCACACATAATTATAGGGATGAGACTATAATGATTCATAGGGTGATGGATGAGAATCAGAGAAATAAATATAAAGGCAAATACACAGACAGTTGGATAAGAGATATATTTATACATATATGAATACACATAGATTAGCAACATACATGTATTTTCTTGCCCTGACAGATGAAAGAGCCTAAATGCAAAGAAACTCTGTAGCAATGTTTATACTTAGCGTCTCAACCATGGTTTCTAATATCATTCACTAACAGAGGAAATAAGGACTTGTGATTTTATGGCTGGAGAAGGCACTGCACAAGATGAGCCTGGAGCAGCTAGTGTCAGAGGGTGACAGCTTAGCACACAAACTCCTGCACACATACGTACGCACCCAATAATGATGGCATGTCAAAGGGACAGAGACACCAAATGAAAAAGTTTCTGATGGCCAAAACTTCAACAGTTTAAGGAACAAATTGGATAATTCAAAATATAAAATAGCCATGAGTCCATTCTAATGTAAGTAAATGACTGAATAAGAAATAAATGGCGAGGGGCGCCTGGGTGGCTTAGTCGGTTAAGTGTCTGACTTTCGCTTAGGTCATGATCTCACGGTTTGTGGATTCGAGCCCCGTGTCGGGCTCTGTGCTGACTGCCAGCTTAGAGCCTGGAGCCTGTTTCAGTCTGTGACTCCCTCTCTCTCTGACCCTCCCCTGCTCACGCTGTCTCTCTCTCTCTCTCTCTCTCCTAGAAATAAAAATATATAAAAAAATAAATGGTGAAAAAAAGATAAATTTTCCATGCAGTTGTACTCCAAAGAATTTATGTAGATAGTTCATCCTTGATGAGATAAATCATAACCCCTCACTGCTGAGGTGTGGGTTGTACTAAGTGACTTGCTTTCAAAAGTACAGTGGGGAAACCTCATCAGTACTACTTCAGCCAGGTAATCAAAGTCAGTATCGAAAGGGATCAGTTTAGCTGATGGTATGTATCCTTAATATGACGTGATAAAAAAATGACACATTTATGTGGTCTTCCTCTCAAAAACCAGTAATTCTAGTCTAAATATGAGGAAAACATCAGACAAATCCCAATAGAGGGATATTCTACAAAACACCTATTAAATTAATTAAACGAGGAGTCCATTAAACTGAAGTGGGTCCAATGGTCTGGTGGCCTGTGTAAGCAAACCAAAACATAAGCTTGTAAATTTCTCAAGGTTAAGACATAAAGGGGCGCCTGGGTGGCTCAGTCGCTTAAGCGTCCGACTTCGGCTCAGGGCATGATCTCACGGTTAGTGGTTCGGAGCCCCACGTTGGGCTCTGTGCTGACAGCCAGCTCAGAGCCTTGAGCCTGTTTCAGATTCTGTGTCTCCCACTCTTTCTGACCCTCCCCTGCTCACGCTCTCTCTCTGTCTCTCTTTCTCTCAGAAATAAATTAAAAAGACATTTAAAAAAAATCAAAACCCGAGGATAACCAATCAGAAATAGTCAACTAGACTTTCCCAAATACAGCAAGTGCTAAGGACAACCATCACAACCAACCAACTAGGTTTTAAGCTATAGTCAATCAATCAAGTAACTTTCTTTGCTTCTCCAATTTCACTTTACAGATAGTCCTTGATTTATGATGGTTCAACATAGGATTGTTTTTTTTTTACTTTATATTGGTGTGAAAGTAATGTGCATTAAGTAGAAACTACCTTGATTATTTTTCCCCCTGGGCTACTAATATGGCAGAGGATATTCTGTTCTGATGCTAGGCTGCAGCAGTGACCCACAATCATGAGAGTAAAAAGCTGATGCACTTATAACTATCCTGTACCCATACAACCATGCTATTTTTCACTTTCAGTGTTGCATTCAATAAATTACATGAGATATCCAATGCTTTATTATAAAACAAGCATTGTGTTAGATGATTTTGCCCTTTTATAGGCTAATCTAAGTGTGAGCATGTTTAAAGTAGGCATGGCTAAGTAAGCAATAATGATTGGTAGAATATATTAACTACATTTACGACTTAGAATATTTTCAGTTTACAATAGCTTTATCAATAAGGGCATAACCCCATCATAAGTAGAGGAAGATTTGTATATTTTTTTCCCCTAGCTTCTGTCAGTGGAGTACTGCTAACAAGTTTTGGTTTGGCACTACCTGATTCTAATCAATTTTTGCTGAAATAAACTCTTAAAATTTTTAATATGCCTTACCTTATATTTTAGCATAGCTTACCAGTATTCCTCAAAACATTCGCCAGAAAAAGGAAAGACTAAGCAACTGATAACAAATGTTAGAAGTCCAAGGAAATATGATGACTAAATGTAATACGATGTCCCAGATGGGTCTGTGGAGCAGAAGAAAAAATTAATAGCTAAAAACTAAGGAAATCTTGAAAAAAAAAAAAAAAGATGAACTTTAGGTGTAACAGTGTATTTACATTGGTTCATTAATTCTAATAAATTCATCACATTTGTTCATCACAAAATTATTTGTAAGGAAAAGCATGTGCAGTGTATATAGGAAACTGTACTACATTTGAAACTTTTCTACAAATCTTAAATTGTTCTAAAGTATTTAAAATTATGGCAAATAATTGTTCTAAGGAAAATATTTGAAATGCTTTTTTATAGTCAGCAAAATATTTCCCATTATCAATACTTTTTTATCAATACTTTTTTTTTTATCAATTCTTCTGTTATTCAGAGAATTTAGGTAACACAATTTGACACAACATCAAATGAAAATATGTAACATCTCGAATGTGAATAACAGCACTGTGATTATATGCGCATACCCAGAGTGCTAAAATTTAAAACAAAGTTAGAGAGCAACTATTGACTTTTTAAGTGAATTTAAAAGGCTGGTTGGCAAATCACAAGAGTAAAAAGGCCACCTATGAAATGGGAGACAATACTTGCAAATTATGTATGATTAGGAGTTAAGACGTGGAACATATAAATAAGTCTTACAAATCTCAAAGAAAGTAAACAATCTAATTAAGAAATGGATCAAGGTCTTGAATAAACATTTCTCAAAGAACAATATACAAGTGGCTAACAGGCATTTGAAAGGTGCTAAATATCATTATTCATTAGGAAAATGAAAATCAAAGCCACAATGACATACTACCTCATATCCATTAGTATGGCTGCTACTTAAAAAAAGTAGACATTTATTAGCAAGGACATGGCAAAATTGGAAGTCTGTGAACTGCTGGTGGAATTATAATATAGTATAGCTGATATGGAAAATGATATGGCAGTTTCTTAAAATATTAAAAACAGAATCACCAGGGGTTGTCTGGGTGGCTGAGTGGGTTAATGGCATGACTATTGATTTTGGCTCAGGTCATGATCTTACAGTTCCTGATGGAGCCCATGTCAGGCTCTGTGTTGACAGAACCTCTCCCTTTCTCTGTGCCTCTTCCACCCCTCTCAAAAATAAACAAACACACTTCAAAAAATAGAATTACCCTATGATTCAGGAATTCTGTTTCTGGGTATATACCCTAAAGAATTGTAAGTAGGGTCCTGAAGAGATATTTGTATAGTCATGTTCATAGCAATATTATTCATAATAGCCAAAAAGTGAAAGCAATCTAAGTGTTCATTGATAGATGAATGGGGAAGCCAAATGTGGTATATACATACAAATGAATATTATTCAGCCTTAAAAGGGAAATTCTGAAGCATGCTACCACATGAGTGAACCTTGAGGACATTACACTAGATGAAATAAATCCATTACAGAAAGACAAATTCTGTATAATTCCACTTATATGAGGTACCTAGACTACTCAAATTCATAGAGAAAGTAACATGGTGGTTGCCAGAGCAACAATTAAACATTTAAATATTTGAAAAACATAATTGGCTGAGATGTCATAAAATCAGTCATATTTTCCTGTATCAGTAAAATTTTTAAAACATTATTTTATTTCTTTTTAATAAAACAGAGATAAGGGAGAGAGTATGTGTGAGCAGGTAAGGGGCAGAGAGAAAATCCCAAGCAGCCTCCACACACAGCACAGAGCCTGACACAGGGCTCAATCTCACAACCATGAGATCATAACCTAAACCAAAATCAAGAATTGGACGCTTAACCAGCTTAACCACCCACGTGCCTTAAAACTTGATTTTAAATAAAAATAATGCTATTTATAATCACCACACAATTTTAAGTAAATTGAAAATACACATAATAAAACTTACACAAAGTTGTTAGGTTAAAAACATTGAAATCTAATAAAAATACCTAGATATATGGAAGAGTATGTTTAATATAGATGAATTTTACAAATTTCATTTTCTATGAAAAATGCAACTTCTAAAATACTACATACAGTGACATCCTTTATATAGAATTTGTAATTTAAAAGCACATATGAATAACATATATATTACTATACATGTTACATATACATACATATCTTAAAGATATGTATAGTAATATTTTTCAAAAGAAGTAATAAGTGCACAATTCAAAGGCTGGTGTTTATCTCTGGGTTAGAGGTTGAGAAGAAGGGCAAATGGAGGAGAACATAAGTGGATGCAAAGTATAGGCAATGTTCTACTTTTTACGTTGGATGATGGGTTCATGTAATTTAAATGATTTGGGGAAAAAAAAAAACATGAGAAAACCAAACCATTTGCCAACAATGTATGACTTTATAGCAGCCACTTTTTTATTTTCAGTGGAAAATGGGACCTGGGAATTCAAATAGTTTACTTGTAGGGGGAAATTCTTTACTTGATATTCTTTAGGAAGAAAAGCTGAAATATAAATGAACTATATGAAATATAAATGCACTTAGAGGGGAGGATATGATAGCATTTCTCCTTTCTGTGATTCTCTGGATGTATGACTTATATGGCTACCAGCATATAATACATGTGGGTTCATTTTACCTCCATTTTACCAGCTACCACAAAGTGGAATCAGCCAATCTGAGGACCTATTTCAGCTGAATTTATTAAAAGTTGTTTAAATATCATCTTTCTTGGCACATGACCAGCTAGGAGGGAGTGCATCAAATTTCACTTCACTGCTATTACTATACTTGCATTCTGAATTTTTATGCTCTCATATATCATATTGAGTATGATCATTTTATGTAAATTTGATCTAGAAGTAAGTTAAGAATAGCAGTGTTTAAGATGATATACTAGTGAATCTAGATAGAGGAGATCTTAAAACATGGGCCAGCTCATACAGTCAAATACTCTAAGATCATTTTAAAATTGGCATTTGAGTTTCTAAAAAGGCAGTTAAGTTAAATAACAAATTTATTCAGCTCTAATGAATATTTGATTGGTTTTCAGAGATAATTGCCCTCTATCAGGGTCATAGCGTTAATATGAAAATTACTCATTATCTTCTCCATAAGAATTAGAAAAATAGCCCTATTAAAGTTTTTGAAGGGGCTTTTCAATTAAATAACTTTGCATATTGTTGGCATGTTATAATGATTTAAAAATGTCTCTTCGAACATGGTTTATGTATGTATTCAAAATCACTTTTTTAAGTTCACAGAAAATGTCTTCAGAAGCACAGTGATAATATACATTTTTACATATTTCTTCTTGCAGTGGTATTAAAATAGGGAAATTAGAAGAAAAGTAATAGACCATCATATCCTTTCTGTCAGTTTACCCATTATCGAATATTAGTTATTCACAATTAGAAGTTCTTAATAAAGTTCAATTAATAAGATATTTTGGGGAAAGTAATTTTAGAAGTTAGGTCACACATTTTAAAAATATGATATTTTAAAAAAATAAGCTGACAGCCTTTGATAAAGTATAACTGAAAAGATAGAGATGATCAAAAGAAATTTGATATTGATTGAATCTGACTGGGGGTTATAAAGTATATAATGTTTGTTATTAATTGATTTATATATTTGGTTGTACCACATTGGGGGCATAAATATTTATAAATATTAGACCTTCTTGGTGGATAGAATATTTAATTATAATATGATGCTCTTTTCATCTCTTGTTACTGTCTTTATTTTAAAATCCAGTTTGTCTGATATAAGTATGGCTACTCCAGCTTTATTTTGATCATCATTTATATAATAGATGGTTTGCCATCCCTTAACTTTCAATCTGCAGGTGTCTGTAGGTCTAAGATGGGTCTCTTGGGAGCAGCATATGGATGGGTCTTGTTTTTGTACCCATTCTGATGCATGTCTTTTTATTGCAACATTTCATCCATTGGCATTTACAGTGATTAGTGAAAGATAGGAATTTTGTGGCATTGTGTTACCTGTAGAGTTGGAGTTTCTGGTGATGTTCTCTGGTCCTTTCTAGTCCTTGTTGCTTTTGGTCTTTTTTATTTGTTTCATCTTTTCTCCCATCAGAGAGTCCCCCTTAAAATTTCGTGCAGGGCTGGTTTAGTGGTCATGAACTCCTTTAGTTTTTGTTTGGGAAACTCTTTATCCCTCCTTCTATTTTAAGGACAGCTTTGCTGGATAAAGAATTATTATTATTATTAGTTTCTGATTCAGCACATTGAATATATCCTGCCACTCCTTTCCAGCCTGCCAAGTTTCTTTGGATAGGTCTGCTGCAATCTTGATCTGTCTTCCCTTTAGGTTAAGGACATTTTTTCCCTTGGTGCTTTCATAATTCTTCCCTTTCTGTGTATTTTGTAAATTTGACTATGATATGCCTCGGTAATGGCTGTTTTTTGTTGAATCTAATGGGAGTTCTCTGTGCTTCTTGGATTTTGGTGTATGTGTTCTTCCTTAGATTAGGTAAGTTTTCTGCTATAATTTGCTCACTTAAACCTTCTGCCCCCTTTTCTCGCTTTTCATCTTCAGGGACTCCTATGATTCAGAAGTTATTCCTTTTTAATAAGTCACTGAGTTTTCTAAGTCTTCTATCATGCTCTTTGTTCTCTGTTTACCTCTTTTGTTTTGTTTCCTTATTCTCCATAATTGTGTCTTCTATATCACTGACTTACTGTTCTGCTTCATCCATCCCTGCCATCATGGCATCCAACAGACATTGCATCTTGGTTATAGCATTTCTAATTTCATCCGCACTAGATTTTACTTCTTTTATCCCTGCAGAAAGGGATTTTATGCTTTTTTCAACTGCAGATAGTCCAATGACATTCTAATGGCTAACAGACATATGAAAAAATGCTCAACACCACTCATCATCAGGGAAATATATATCAAAACTACAATGAGATACCACCTTACACCTCTCAGAATGGCTAAAATTAACAACTCAGAAAACAGATGTTGGCAAGAATACAGAGAAGGAGGAGGCCTTTTGCACTACTCGTGGGAAGGCAAACTAGCACAGCCACTCTGGAAAACAGTAGGGAGGTTCCTCAAAAAATTAAAAATAGAACTACGCTATGACCCAGCAATTGCACTACTAGGTATTTATACAAAGGATACAGGAGTGCTGTTTCATAGGGGAAAATGCACCCCAATGTTTAGAGCAGCACTATTGACAACAGCCTAAGTATGGAAAGAGCACAAATGTCCATCGACTGATGAATGGATAAAGAAGATATGGTATATACATATGATGGAATATTACTTGATGATCAAAAAGAATGAAATCTTGCCATTTGCAACATGGATGGAACTAGAGTGTATTATGATAAGTGAAATAAGTCAGTCAAAGAAAGACAAATATCATATAACTTCACTCATGTGAAATTTAAGATACAAACAGATGAATGTAAGGGAAGGGAACCAAAAATAATATAAACACAGAGAGGGAGTTAAACCATAAGACGGGTTTAAATACAAATAACAAAGTGAAGGTTGCTTGAGTGGTTATGGGCTAAAAATGGGCAAAGGGCATTAAGGAGGACAGTTGTTGGGATGAGCACTGGGTATTATATGTAAATGATGAATCACTAAATTCTATTCCAAAAATCATTATTACACTTTGTTAACTAACTTGGATTCAAATTTTATGATTTATTTATTTCTGAGAGAGAGAGAGAAAGAGAGAGCATGAACAGGGGAGGGTCAGAGAGAGAGGGAGACACAGAATCTGAAACAGTCTCCAGGCTCTGAGCTAGCTGTCAGCACAGAGCCTGATGTGGGGCTTGAACCCATGAACTGTGAGATCATGACCTGAGCCGAGGTCGGACGCTTAACCGACTGAGCCACCCAGGCGCCACGAAAAATATCTTATTTTTAAGTAACTGTTTATTTTTTATTTTTTTTAATGTTTATTTATTTTTGAGACAGAGAGAGACAGAGCATGAGCTGGGGAGGGCCAGAGAGAGAGGGAGACACAGAATCTGAAACAGGCTCCAGGCTCTGAACTGTCAGCACATAGCCTGATGCAGGACTTGAACCCACAGACCGTGAGATCATGACCTGAGCAAAGTCGGACGCTTAACTGACTGAGCCACCCAGGCGTCCCTAAATAACTGTTTAACCTAAGTTTTGAAAATAATTAATTTTTTATTATTTGGGGTATAATATTAATTTGCTACATTCTTCTAATGTGTGGCACACATTAAGTGCCTATTGAGTGTTTTTTTTTTTTTTTTTTTTGTTTTTTTAGAAAGAGAGTGCATGAATGCAAAAGAGCCTCCCACAACCATCGGTCATGATCTGATCCAAAAGCAGGGGTCAGATGCTCAACTGACTGAACCACTCAGGTTCCCCCAAATGCCTACTGTATTATTCTTTTTACAGTTACTTCTATATTTTGATAGCCCATCAAAAAAAATGTTCTCAAAAATATTTAGTTACCAGATAAACGTATATGTACATCAACACTGGTGAGGTTTCATATACAAAGTACATATTTTGCTATAAATTTGTCATGACTTTGTTGTTTTGACAACATACAATGTTGGCCCAGTTCATTAATTGGAATATTATCTCTTCATCTTCTCTAATTAGGTAGCCTGTAATATGTCTTGACATTCTGTGTCTACTTTGTTAAGGTTTTCCTTTTTCTTTTATAATTTATAAATAGATCTCATATTATTATATATGCTTATACAATATTTTAACCATATTCTACTGTACTATTTTTAGTTTTCAGCACTTTATGTATGGGAAAACTTCAGATCTTATTTCTCTGAAAATCAAATATAAATTACTAGCATATATAAAAACCTGCATTTTTTAGTGTTATCATACCTTACCATATCTTCAGCACTCTGTCCTGTGAATGTATTCAATAAGATGGCCCCAGGAGCTGTGAATCTTGTGCAGTTTAAATAGATTTGGGGCCCAGTAACCAGACCTTAGTCACAAGAAGGTGGCCTGGAGAATGGATCGCTCCTATCGTCTTGTAATAATTTGTTGAGATCTTTTTAATTTGAGCAGCAAGAAGAGTGCTGATATACTAATTATAAGTGAAACTTAGACTGAGGGAAATAAAATTCAGGGCCCAGGGCCTCCTGAGCTTTGGGTTGTCTGTGTATGACTGTTTCAGCTTTCTTTAGTCAGTGTTCCCACTTTGGTGCCAAGACTGACACATTTGACAATAAGTGACACAAAGAGATGACCCCTAGCACCAGACACGAGGAAATGGTGTCTGGGCTTTATGAAGGGGTTTCATGTGTACTGTTGGACAATAAATACTTAAATATTTAAATCCTTCTCTATCAGTTATTCTAAATAATTATGGATAAACCACTATAATTTACAAGGACCCACTAATTCTATTTTTAAGTTAAATTCTTTATGTGGATAGAGTTTCCATATGAATATATGTTATATATGCATTTGTCCAGTGTCATCTAAAAACTCGAATGCCCTAGTGACAGACCAATATAGATAGATAGATAGATAGATAGATAGATAGATATTTTTCTATTTCAACTAGGTTGTGCTTATAACTGCATCATCAAAATTATTTCTTATGATCAAAGCATTAAAAGTCCATTTTTCTTAAAAGCCCAGTATATATAACATATATGCATAACACAAAAATAGTATGTGTATAATACAAATGACCAGTGATTATTTACTTTAATTTGGCAAAATAATGAGGTGGCATTCTAATAACTGGTATATGCTTTTTATAATGTGTGGGTTCTCTACTACTCCACACTAGATATGTTAAATTTGAGGTGATTGAAAGTTTTCAAAAAACATAACGTGCAATAATGAAATAATCTAATAATAGGTATTATCAGATAAATACATAAAATAAAATCATATAATTATATAAATTACTATTAATTTGTGTAACATTATCCTTAGATCTCCTTGATTATTGACAGTGATGCCAACATAATATTGGCCAGGGTTATCAAAATATTCAAAGCACAACCAGGAAAATTAGCATGGACCATAGGCCTATTGAAACTAAATTGGTTTTCTTCATCAGATAAACTGAAACTGAGATAGAATGCAAATCACTGTCATCTCTCAATCTCTTTTATAAATACATCAATCTAACTTGAATGTTTTTCTTCTAAGAAATGTACCTACATGCAGTAAAATATATAAACCAAATCACATTCAGTGAGTTAATTTACATGACAATATACATTTGTTAAACTTTTTGCAAAAGTTACCTTTAAAGGAAAAAAATATTAATAGTATTAAAATGAGATTGCTTTCAAAATGACTACCAGTTTTTATGCTTGTGTCATTGACAATGTACACTAATTTTTTCCTCAATTTTGCTCTGTAGTGCATGGGATTTCAGTAAATCATTTGTGCTCCTAGTGCATTATTTACAGTAACATTTTAATTCTGAACCGCATATGGTGTATCGCTCAACACAGAGAAACTTCAATTTGATGTCAATAAGTAAAATGAATTTCTTTTTTCACATCCAGTGTAAAATCTCCCTTGTTTTCTTGTAGAGCAGAAAGACCTCGATGACCTTTATGGTAACTTATTCTTTAAGCAAATGTAATTCAGATGCTTATTAGGACGTTTTACTTAGAAGGGGCGATTACAATTTTATTGCCTTGAAATTATATAGAAATGCTGTTATTCTGTCATCTGTTTTAAATTCTACCCATCAAAGTTAAATCCAATCTGTTAGATACTGGGTTATGACTAACCTTACTAAGCTTACACTTAATGGGTACTACTTTAAACTAGAGCATTGTGACATTCTAGAATCTATAGATATACTGCATTTGGCAAAGACTAGTTATTGTCTACATTTCTTGGCACACAGCTAGACTCCATTTCCCAGTTTGTCTTGCATTAGGTGAGGCTGTGTAACTATATGTTGGTGCAATAAATGTGGGAAGAAATAATGGGCACTGTTTTCAAATTCGGTCCATAGAAATTTCCCAGAGAGGATAGTTTCGGTCATTTTCCTTTACAGCTGGATGGAACAGACATAGCTTCCAACATAAACTTAGTATCCTTTGGTGAAAAATGGAAAGTTCCAAAATGGAAGAAGCCTGAATCATTGTATCACAACTAGGAAAAGTTACCCAAACTGCAACATCAACATTGGATTATTAGGTAAGTATGGGAGAAACAATGTAAATATTTCAAATTTTGAGATTTACTCATTTTAATAGTTAACTAAGTTAATAGTTTTAATAGTTAGTTTATCTTTAGCTAACATAACGTAGAAGGTTAAAAAACCACACACACTGAAGAATTGGAAGATTAGTACTAATACCTCTGTTCTTAAACCAATTGTACTGTGAATTTATGAGTTCCAGACCTCAGTTATTTCATCTATATGGTGTTAGAAGTTTATTTGGTATGTATGCACACTGTCATATTCTCTTATGTTCCAGGAACTCATTATAGGATAAGGTAGACACAGTACTTGTCCTCATGGATCTCACAGTATTCCTGGCTCAATAAGCATACGTATTACATGATGGGGGTCTAAATGATACAAGAGCCTCAACCTTGGTGAAAGGGAAAACTCCACTCTGCAAGTTATACTGAAACTGAATATAAAATAGTGCAAATTATGTTAGCAAATGGTTAGTGTTTCAGCAGAAGGAAATATGCATAGGAACACCACAAAGAACATAGTCCATTTTCTTTTTATATTTTCTGTAATTTTTCAAATGAGGTATGATGGATATATAACACTATTATTAGTCTCAGGTGTACAACATGATTTGATATTTTTATACGTTGTGAAATGATCACAATAAGTCTAGCTAACATCTTTCATCATTCAATACATAGTTACAGATTTTTTAGTGTGTCCAATGAGAACTTCTGGCATCCTCTCTTAGCAATACAATATTATTCTATAGTCACCATATTGTACATTGATTATATCCCTGTGAATTTTATTTTAAACTAGAAGTTTGTACCTTTTGACTCCCTTCACCCATGTCACCTGCCCCTTAACACCTACCACTGGAATCCACCAATCAGGTCTCTAAATCTATCATTGTGGTTTCATTTGCTTGTTTTAGATTCTGCATATATATGAAATGATATGCTATTTGTCTTGCTGTAACTTAACTTTATTTAGCAAAATGCCCCAAAAGTACATTCATATTATCACAAATGGCAAGGTTTCCTGTTTTATAGCTAAATAATATTCCATTGTGTGTGTGTGCCTGTGTGTGTGTGTACTCTACATTTTATTTATCCATCAGTGTACATTTAGGTTGTTTCCTTATCTTGGCTATTATAAATAATATTGCAATGAACATGAAAATGCATATATCTTTTCAAGTTAGTGTTTTCATTTCCTTTAAATAAATACCCAGAAGTGGAATTGTTGGATCATATGATTGCTCTATTTTGAATTATTCTGGAACCTCCATACTGTTTTCCATGGTGACTATCAAAGTTACATTCTTGCCAGGAGTACACAGAGGTTCTCTTTTCTCCATATCCTCAGTGGACATATCCTCAAGAACACTTGCAAGTTCTTGTCTTTTTGATGATCGTCACTCTAACATTGGTTTAGTTATTCAGGGCCTTCTTTAGTGTGGATATTTTAACGCTATTAACTCTTCCAGTCCTTGAGCATGTAATAGCTTATTATTTATTTGTGTCTTCTTCAATTTCTGTCATCATTGTCTTTTGTTTTTGGAGGACAGGTTTTACCTCTCTTTAAATTTATTATTAGGTATTTTATTCTTTCTGATGAAATTGAAAATATGACTGTTTTCTTAATTTCTCTGATAGTTCGTTATCAGTACGTAGAAATGCAACATACTATGTTTTCTTATTCTTTTATAGTTTATAGTTTGGGGCCATTTTAGAGAACTTAGCTAGAAACAAGTTCACTAAGATTTTCTCCTGGATTTTCTTATAGAAATTTGAAAGGTTTACCTTGTACATTTTACCCTCTGATCAATTGTGAGTTAATATTGTTATTAGCGTAATATTGTAATGAAATGGTTGAAGTTCATTTTTTTTTCTGCATATGGCTATCTAGTTGTGACAGGACTATTTGCTGAAAGGATTATTTTATTTGTCATTAAATAACATTGACAGCTTTGTCAAAAAATTTATCTATACTAGAATGAAACTATTTCTGTTTTCTATTCTATTCTATTATTCCAAATTTCTATCTTTATGTCAGTGCCACGTTGTTTTAATGTGTGTAGTAGAAGTTGTTCAGAAATTGAGTAGTATCTTGGTCTTCTCGTAAAACATTTTGCTATTCTGGTCTCATTCATAGTGTTAGTTGTGTGTGTGTGTGTGTGTGTATTTTCTCTTTCTGTTAAAATTAGCAAGAGTTTTTTAGTGTTATTTATCAGAGCAGAAGAAGCATTTGGTATTATAGATTTCAAATATATTTGCCATTTCACTGATTTCCACACTTTACATATACATATACACACAATACATATATATATACATATACATATACTATATGTTGTATAGTATGTTATATACTATATGTTGATATACTATATCAATACATATACTATATATTGATTCTGGTTGTTTTATTTTTCATTTTTTTTAAGTTTATTTATTTTGACAGAGAGTGAGTGTGTGAGCAGGGGAGGGACAGAAAGAGAGGAAGGGGGAGAGTCCCAAGAAGGCTCCATGCTGTCAGTGCAGAGCCTGATGTAGAGCTTGATCCCACGAACCATGAGATCATGACTTAAGCCAAAATCAAGAGTCGGATGCTTAACCGACCAAACCACCCAGGTGCTCCTTATACTTAATTTGA
Source organism: Hyaena hyaena (assembly GCF_003009895.1). Classification (NCBI taxonomy): domain Eukaryota; kingdom Metazoa; phylum Chordata; class Mammalia; order Carnivora; family Hyaenidae; genus Hyaena; species Hyaena hyaena. The sequence continues at coordinate 668,946 of NW_024081353.1, read as the reverse complement.
TATCCTGTTTTTAAAGGTGGAAACTTAAATCATTGATTTGATACCTTTCCTCTTTTCTAACATAACCATTACTGCTATACATTCTAAGTGTATTGTTACATGTGTATTCCATAAGTATAGAAATACTATGTTTTCACTTTCATTCAGTTTCAGATACTTTTTAATTTCTATTTTGATTGTTCCGTTAGCCCATGTATATTTTAGAACTGGATTTCTTAGTATCAATGTGTTTGAGAAGATATATCAAATACCTTTTAGTTTTTAATATAAAGTTTAATTGTGGTCTGAAAATGTATTTTGGATTATTTGAATTATTTTAGTTTATTTAAAACTCAGAGTGTGTGGTATGTTGATGGATCATATACATTAAGTTTAAATAATATGTATTCGACTGGTTTAAATTGAAGTGTTATATATAAAATATTTGTTTCAATTTGGTTTTCAATATTAAGAATTTTACAAACTTGCTTATATTGTACTTCATTTATCACTAAGTGAAAATTTGTTTAAATCTTAATGTGATTATGAATTTACCTGTCTTTGATTTTATCATATATTTTTAATGTTTGCTATTTAAAGTACATAGGGATGCCTGAGTGGCTCAGTTGATTAGCATCAGACTTTTTATTTCAGCTCAGGTCATGATCTCATGGTTTGTGAAAACAAGCCCCATGCCAGCCTCCATAAAGACAGTGTGGAGCCTACATGCGATACTCTCTCTCCCCCTTCCCCTTACCCCCTCCCTTGTCTCTCTCTCAAAAACAAAAATATTTTCAAAAAAGTGAATAAACATTAACTTATAAATATCCTGTTGATGAAAGAATAGAAACAATAGGTTCGATTTTAAACTCTGATTAATAATAATTAGGAACATTTAAAAAGCCTACTGAAAAGCTCATATTTAATTTTCAAGCTAAATAGAAAATGGTGAGAGACAGAGAACAACGTATCTATGATAAGGAAACCATTTAAAGTAAGAATTTGCTAATACTTAATCCTAAACCATAGCTGTGGAAATAAGATTTGTGGCATATTCAAGCAAATGACTCTGAAATGTTCATAATGTAGGTAAGTATCTGAGCATGAATGATAGAGGAGGTTCAAGACGTCAGTCTGGCAGACTGAAGCACTGTCTCAGTAGCACATGTGCCTTTCAAAGAGAGTTGATTTCTGAATGGAATACCGTATTACAATTAAAGTCATGGCTGATGTTCTTTCCATGGAATTTTTTAATGAAGAAAGAAAAAAGAAAGAAAAAAGAAAAACAAAAGCAAGCTACTCTTTGGGACCTTGACTGAAAATTTCTGAAAATATGAAAGGGAGTGTTCTTAGAAGAATAGGGAATTCTAAATTCCAGTAGTTTCATGATTTGACAAAGTTTTTAAAAAATGTGTTTGAAACACATACCTAAGAAATTAATCATGTTTTAAAACCTAAGAACAACCTTGTTCTTATATGCCAAGTTACACTTCATAGAAACTAGTACTTCACAAGTGATTAGAGAATTAATGCAAATATACTCACAAGTTACTCAGTAACACATGGACCCTTTTAGTTGATTACTTAATTATATTAGCAGAGACAGATGTATCTCAATGGCACTCTGAAACAGGATGGTGTTTTTGGTTTGATGATTTTATATCTATTTACTTCTAAGTAATTTGATAGACTTTGTATTTAAGGTGGTAGTTTCAACATATATAATATTTTTATAATAAATACCTCAATCCAAACACTAAAGTGAATAATCTATGACAATAATGAAACATCTCCTAATGTTTAAAACAGCAAGACCAATTAGCTAAGTGATAATAGCTTTTAACATTGTTAAGAGAAAGACAGTACATATGTGTGTATGTGTATTCCAAAAAACAAATTCTATTTAACAACATATTCAAGTTAAGATATCCTGAACCTTGTACAATTTAATGTATTTTGGGGTCCCTTAACCAAAGCTCAGTTGGTTAAGCATCTGGCTTTGGCTCAGGTCATTATCTGACAGTGCGTGGATTTGAGCCCCACATCTGGGCTGTTAGCCTGGAGCCTGGAGCCTCCTTCAGATTCTGTGTCTCCCTCTCTCTCTTCCCCTCCCCTGCTCATGCTCTGTCTCTCTCTCAAAAATAAATAAACATTAAAAATAAATGCAACGAATTTCAAATTATTGTTGATATTTACAATTTAAAATTTAGTATCTTAAAAAAAGAACAAATAAATATTAATATCTTGGTAAAACATTTACATGTGAAAACACAAACAATAGTTATAAAGACCTTAACCAGCACCTCACTAAAGAAAAAAAAGAGATGACAAAAAGCATATGAAAGGATGTTCTACTTCATATGCCATCAGGAAAATGGAAATGTAAACAACAAATTAAAACAATTAAAATGAGATACCACTACACATCTATTAGAGTGGCTAAAACCCCGAACATGTATAATAACACATGCTGGGGACGATGTGGAGCAATTTTGCAGCTCACACATTGCTGCAAAATGGTATAGCCTCTTAGGAAGATTCTTAGTTTTTCTGTTGACTGTTTCATTTTTTGGTCCTGAATCACATTTATTTGTATGTTTTGCATGTGATCTAATTTGTTATTGTAGTCCAGAAATATTTTATAAAATAGTAGAGACTGAATGAATAATATTCACTTTGAGAAAATGGCACTCTTTTTCCTTACAGTTTACATGAGTGCGGCTAAATCATTCTCATCTTCAGTTGTGAGTAGTGTCTGGATTTGTTGCAGATTTAGTCTGATTTAGTTTAGGAATCTTCAAATATTTTTGGGGCAGAATCATGCCACTCATCTCAGGGTCTGAGATCAGAGCAGTGGTGAAAATCTAGTCATATATATGTGGCATCATTTTGCTCTCTAATCTCCTTTCTTGTTTTCACCAGGGACATTATTTTGCTCTCTAATCTCATTTCTTGTTTCTGTTTTGGGAGATCTTTCAGCCTTGTTGTCCTTCCTACCTGCTGTTATTAGAGAAGGGTTAGCAATCCCTTGATTGGTTACTTTTAGCTTTTATGCCCCATTCTCCTCGTTGTCAAATTGTATGTACAGGTGTGTGTGTGTGTGTGTGTGTGTGTGTGTGTGTGTGTGTTCATTCAGGTTGGGAGAATTGGAGGGTAGAGATAGGGGAGTTGTGCCTGGCAAACAGACTATTTTCTTTTATCTACATGCCTGTGCAGTTTTACTGTTCTTACAAATGTGGTAGTCTTAGTGCTGATCACCATTTATCGTGGTATATAATCGCACAATTTATGTGTTTAATAATAATTTCCAGGAAAATTATGTGTAAGTATAATAGAAATATTTGCCCCCTGTATAAATGGACAATAGACCCTCCTCACAAATGTTGAAAATATGAAGATTCATGAATATTTAAACTCAAAAATGTACTAGATGCTATGTAAAATTTCATAATCAATGTTAAAGTTCTGAATTATAAATGTATATACAAATATTCTAAATATGTTAGCATATTTGTAGATATGGTGCGTTATACATACCTTTCTAAAATATGTCTTTCTATATCATCTGGCTTCATAGTTAATTATTAATTAAATAGCAGAAATCCATAATAGTAGCTTCTTTTTAAGGGTTATTTTAGAAAACATTCCTCTAATGCGTCATTTCCTCTTTACCTTACTCTATTATTGCTTTCATAATAGTAAGTTATACTTTTTTTCTATCATTCTACTTTTTAAAATTCTGGCTTCCTAGTAGCTATTAAAGCATTATAAACTCTGGGGTCATGCTTCCTATCATTAATAAACCCTTAAGTTAGAAATGTTACATTCTGTAACATTAATATTAAATCTATGAAAAAGAATTCATGTCATCTATTCCTGTATAAGGCTTTTATAAGGCTGTTAGAGGAAGTATATAATTAAAAGCTGAAATTAAACATACTTTATGAAAATACCATCTGCATTTCAAAAACAACACCTTTCTCTAATACCTCCTAATATCCTAAATTCTGAATTTCAAATTGATTTACTCTCTTCTATTGTATTTCATTGTTGAAGCTTGCTGATGATAATTTACTGGGATATATTTTTACCAATAGGGAATTATATAGATATATTCTATAAATACAAACATCTCAAAGAATAATACTTAAATTAATACTAACTGAATAGGTACTAAAAATGGTAAGAAAAATTATTCACAGGTGGAATCCAAGGAAAATATTTGCCAGAGAATAAACTATGTGTTCATCTCATGAACACAAGGATAATGTGTATCCCTTCAAAACTGTTCTATTTAATGATTTTTAAAAATGTAATTTTTAATCTTTCCTAATTTTTCTAAATTTAACTCTATATTAGATAAGTTATTGGATAAAATAAAATCACAGATAATTTTTATTATTACAAACATAAACATGTATCATATATTTAGAGAATTTATATATTTACTAAAATAAAGGGCAAAGGAATAATGATTTAAGAAGAAACCATTTTTAAAGTTAAAATTGTCTTCAAACATACACTTGCTTTTTATATAGAGAAGGAAATCAGAGATATTTAGAATTAATTTTTTTCAAAACCATCTAAATTTGGCTAATCAAGTGATCATTTGTACTTTCTGTGCTTATGTTAACGCATGGTGAACTTATAAACTATAATTTTTTCTCCTTAATTTCCTATCTCTTCTCCCCTACTAGGAGGAGAGAGATAGAGAGAGATAGAGAAAGAGAGAGAGAAAAAGAGAGAGAACGTGAATATGAAATATAGATATTAATATTCATCAACATATATTGCATATACATACGGAAATTGTGGATATGCATACATGTGCGTGTATGTAAGGTGACAGAAGAAAAAGAGAGGAAACAGATTTTCACAGAACCTTAGTTAAAGACTGAATACAGGAAATCACCTTTAAAATGATCACTTTTCATTAGATGTTTAATTTAGATTAGATTTTTGGTTAAATGGGATTCATTTTGTTTGTGACATTGAAGAAAAATATGCAGTACACTAAGATGTGCTAGCTAAGAAGTAATTGCCAAGACCAAAGTCTAGAAATTTTACTCTCATGTTTTAAATTTTGAGGTTTATACTTTCAGGTCTTTATATTTAAGCTGTCAATCCATTTTGAGTTGATTTTTGTGTCTAGTGTACTAGGAGACGAAGATGAGATAAGAGACCAGTTATATCTTTTGTATGCAGATAAGCAGTTTTCCCAACATCATTTGTTGAAGAAAGTGGACTTTCCATATTGTATAGTGTTAGCAACTATAGGAAAGATCATTTGACCATTTAAAGTGAGAGCTTATTTCTGGACTCTGCATTTTGACCTATTGGTATGTATATATGACTATACTTACATCAGCACTATAATGTTTTGATTACTATAGTTCAGTAATATATTGCAAAATCAAGATGTATGTCTCCAGATTTGTTCACAACGGAAAAAATAGACAAGTGAGAGTATATAAATATGAAAATCTGCATATCAAAAGAAATAATCAACAAAATAAGAAGACAACCTATTGAATGGGAGAAAATATGGCAAACCCCTATCTACTAAGGTGTTGATATCCAAAATATATAAGGAAGTCCTACAACACCATATCAAAAAACAAGTAATTTGATTTAAAAATGAGCAAAGAATTTAAATAGACACTTCTCCAAAGAAGACATATAAATGGCCAGCAAGCATATGAAAAAGTGCTTAATATCACTAGTTATCAGAGAAATAAAAATCAAAACTACAATGAGATATTACCTCATACCTGTTTAAATGGCTATTATTTTAAAAAAAGGATGACAAGTGTTAGAATGTGGAGAAATTGAAACTCTCTACATAGTGGAAACGTAAATGGTGAAGTAACTATAGAAAACAGTCTAGAGGTTCCTCAACAAATTGAAATTAATAATACAGTATGATCCAGAAAACCCACGTCTACATATATATCCAAAAGAATCAAAATTAGGATCTTGAAGAGATATCTACATTTCCAAGTTGACTGTAGCATTATTCGCAATATCCAAGATATGACAACAACCCAAGTACCTATTGATGGATGAATAGATTAAGGAAACATGATATATACACAATGGACTTTTACTCAGTCAATGAAGGAAATCCTACTTCATGCAATAGCATGGATGAAGTTAGGGGATATTATGCTAAGTGAAATAAGCAGTGACAAAAGAAAACATGTGTCATGAATCTACTTATATGAGGTACCCAATAGTCAAAGTAGAATAATGGTTGCCAGGGGTTAAAAAAAGGAAAATGAGGAGTTGCTGTCAATGTAGAGAAGGTTTCAGTTATGCAAAATGAAGTTCTAGAGATCTGTTGTACAACAGTAGGCATACGATTGTATCAATAATTGAAGCTGAACACATATGTTCTATGATAAGCGTACTGAAAGAGGAGCAAAGCTAATTTTTAGTTTTCTGTATATTTTCACTTTCTCAGAAGAATATTTACCAACAATTTACTCTCTTCAAAAACATTAAAAGGTCATAAATCATAAAGGTGAGGATAAGGTAAACATGAGGATGCTTGCCAGTTTAATGGTGCTAAATTTTTCATTAAATGAATAATGGAACTGAAAAACCCAACAGATTAAAAAAACTATTAAAATTGTGAAAAATGAAAGTTCTACATGAAAGAATGTCATTATTTGAAAAATCTCACAGTTTTAAACTAATTTTTAAAATTGATCTGCTTTGGGGCGCCTGGGTGGCTTAGTCGTTAAGCGTCTTACTTTCGCTTAGGTCATGATCTCGCGGTTTGTGGGTTCAAGCCCCGCGTCGGGCTCTGTGCTGACTGACAGCTCAGAGCCTGGAGCCTGTTTCAGCCTGTGACTCCCTCTCTCTCTGACCCTCCGCTGCTCACACTGTCTCTCTCTCTCTCCTAGAAATAAACATTAAAAAAATAATAAAATAATAATAAAAAATAAAATTGATCTGCTTTGCACTATATCAAAGAACAATGTGTGTCATAAAAAGATAACACCATTAGTAAACAGTCATTACATATAATTTTGAAAAATTACCTGAGGAATGGGCACTTTCACATGCAGGGAAATTACAAGCTGCAAATTAAAACTAAAAAAGAAACAAATAAAAAGAAAAATGTCACTATATTGTTATTAAATATAAGTGATATTTTTAGTAAGATAAAAATTAAAAAAAAAAAACAGTAACGAAAGTTGTTAAAATACCAGCATACCATTTAAAAGAATTGAGGGGGCGTCTGGATGACTCATATGGTTAAGCGTCCAACTTTGGTTCAGGTCATGATCTCATGGCTTGTGGATTCGAGCCCCGTGTCAGGCTCTGTGCTGACAGTTCAGAGCCTGGAGCCTGCTTTGGATTCTGTGTCTCCCTCTCTCTCTCTGACTCTCTCCCACTCATGCTCTCTCTTTCTCTCTCTCTCTCAAAAATAAATAAAACATTTAGAAAAAAATTTTATATAAATGAATAAAGGAATGTGAGTGTTGGAAGTTTGGTTAAAATTATAGTCTGTGATAAATAATAATGTACCCATAATTCATAGTTCAGTTTATAATATAAAATATTATTTATTTATAATTTTGGAAATATTCTTTCTGCTAAAACTTCTTTCAGGAAAATGCATTTTTTGTGTCCTTAGTTTTTACATTTATCTTTATGTTATAAATATGTTTTCACGTTATTGAATAAATATCTAAATAAAATGTACACACAACTTAGTAACATTATTTTAGCATTTAGAATAGACATGACTACTCTGTCTGGTTTCCTTACATTAAAAAATAAAGTGCTCTCCTCCAAGGTCAGAGCATTCTTGCTGGTAATGTGATATGTGTTGTTATCAACAGCAAGTATAGTATTTCATTATTAATGCCTCATGTGTATGTATCATAATCTATTTAACCAATCTTCTATTCTTTGTGTACTTTTTAATACTATAAGCAACACTCTGAAGGGTCTCTTTTTTATATGTCATGTTGTTTCTTTGCCAACGTCTGCCTAGGATAGAGACAAAATACTGGGATTGCAAATTCAGAGAGTGTAGGTACATTTTAAAGTTTTTAAAATGTTGACAAATCACTATTCTGAAATGTTAAACAATTCATACTTCCATTATCAGTTTATAAGCATGCTAATTTGTTGTCACCCTTGACAATTTTCACAGGTTAGGAAAGTAGAATTTTATGTATATTGAGATATGGAAGATTATGGCATGAGCAAATATAGCAAAATTATTATAGAGAACTCTCATAGATTTTCATAGCATTCAATTCCTATATCCATATAGGTAGATTAGTTTCCCATTTTCTCAATTCAGGATTATATTGGATTTAGGTATGTATATACTTTATAGTCTATTATATGAATAGAATAGAAATTGATATAAAATAATGTTGGTAAGAACTTGCTATTCATCAATCTGAAAGATGTAACAATTTTTTTCAAACTGGTATTTTCAAATTTCTCAATAAATAATTATGCAGTATAAGTGATATATGTAATGGAGCAATACGGATAGGCATTGGAATCAAAACTTAGCTTGAATCCTGCTCAGGAAGAGACCCTTTTAGTAAATATGGCCAAGTTTCTTAAGTTTACTCCAGTCTCAATTTCTTTATCTGTACTTTGAGAATATACCAATTACATCACCAGTTTATTTAAATGCCAAATATAGAAAATGTTCTAAATTTGTTAGCATATTGCTTATCAGATAGCAACCATGCCCTTAAATTTTAGCAATTCTTATAAGACCTATTATCATTTTGACCCTAATTTTATTGTACCAATGAATTATTCTTAATTCCACTTTAGAATACTGTTTCCAACATATTATATGTGTGAAGATATGGATACTGAGATACTAAAGTATTTTTGCTCTTAATGTTGTACTTAAGTAGAAAGCACCCTGATATTAGAATCACATGCTCTCTCAGAATAATAAATTTAGAAAAATCATAAATATGTATATATGTATATCCATACATATGCATACAATTTCTTTAGAAAATAAATAGAACTATGAATTTTCCATTGAAAATAAATCTGAAGGAGGTAGGGGAAAACCATTAGACATCTTTAAAGGTCATTTCAAGCATGGTCAAGAGTAGACTTAAAGGCTCGGAAGTAAGAGCATACCTGGCATGTTACAGCAGCATGAGGAGTCTAGTGTAGCTGGGATCTACTGAAAGAGCAAAGAGCCTCAGAAAATTAAGGCAAAGTAATAACAGAGGGAACTGCCTGTGCTTACTCTGAGAAGCCATTAAATGCCTTTTATCAGAGTAGTGATACTATCTGACCTAATTTTGGGAAAAATCACTCTTCTTGCTGCATTGAGAACATACAGGTGCAGAAAGGGAGGGACAGCAAGAGCAGAAAAAGGAAGGTTTTCTAGGAGATTCTTGTAATAGCCCAATGTTGCTTCAATATATTAGTTATAAAAGTGTTATGTAGAAATATTTTGATTTTGAAGATGCACATAACACCATTTGTTGGACATACTGTGAAAGAAAGAAGCAAAGAGAGAACCCAAGGATGAGTTCACAGGTTTTTTTTTTGCCCTGAGGTCCTGAAGAGATGGTATTCTAATTTCCTGGAATGGGGAAAACAATGTGAGGGAGCATGGTTTAAATCAAAGATGAATAACCTGCATAAATTAGGTTGAAAATTCAATAGGTGACAAGTAGTAATGGTACATGGCTTTGAAGTTCAGAGGACAGGCAGGTTAGATATATAAATTTTAGAGTCATAAATATAAGGCCACCAAAAGAGTAAATACAAATAAATAAAGGCTCAAGAAATAAATCCTAGTTCACACCAATGTAAACAGAGATGAGATGAAGAGAAACCAGCAAAGGAAACTTAAAAGGACTAACTACTGTGTTAGCAGAGTAACCAAAAAAGAGAGAAGCAAAGATATACTAGGCCAGTATTCCCTTCAGTTTACATAAGAGGGGTTATAATGTTGTAAGAGTTAACATGCGAGTCCCACATGAAGTATTTTAATGAAGTTATAATGCTAATTTATATAACATAAAATAATTTCTAGTTGATTTCCAGCAAATATGATTGATATTCTCAAAGAAGTATTAGGTCAAGCCCTTCTTTTTTCAGCATTATTTTCAAAGACTAGAAATTGGATTGTTAAAACAGAGTAATCTTATATTTAAATACCTCAAATTGTAATGATAAGAAGTGGCAGCAGAGACATTAATAATTCTAAATGTTAAATGGTATAATAAAGAATTTCAGCATAAATGAGATAATTTCTTGGAGAAAACAGAAACAAAAAACTACTTAGGTTTTTAGAATACTACAGATTTAACATCAGACTAACACAACAGAAGAGCCCCTTATGTATATGAAGGGAAAGAGCTAATTTCTGTTTTTTTGCTTTTCTTTTTCTTCAAGAAAGGCTCATGGGGTTCCTGGATGGTTTCCTTGGTTGGGCATCCAACTTTGGTTCAAGTCAAGATCTTGTGGTTCGTGGGTTTGAGCCTTGCATCAGGCTCTCAGAGTCTGGAACCTGCTTTAGATTCTCTGTCTCCTTCTCTCTCTGTCACTCCCCCACTCACTTTCTGTCTTTCTCTTTCTCTGTCTCTCAAAACTAAATAAACATTTTAAAAAGTTAAAAAAAAAAAAAGGCAATCATTATCACAAATGCTAACTAAAAGGATTGGTTAATATAGACTTTAAAGTGACCCAGTTTTAACTTAAAGTACTGAGTTGTTTTTCTTCGTAATTAACCTTTTTGTTTCACTGATTTTCTGGTGTTTTGTTTTTCAAAATATATCACCAATACAATGAATAAATGATACATGAACAATGAACTAAGATATAGAATAAGAATTTTCAATGTTTCCTGGAAAAGTATAGTGTGATATTGAAAGTGGTTACTAATTTTTTCTCTTTTCATTTTAAAACAGGAAGTATAGATTTAGTAATTTCCAGTGCCTTATCTATAAACTTATGTTAATGCATGTTAATATTGACCTACAACTTCAGAAACATATTCATAAAAATATGTTATAGAAGGTAGTTGCAAAGCTATGCCCCCACTACAACTGTGAAAGGTAAAGTGAAAATAGATCAGGAATGAGAGGGGGAAATTTTCAGACCATGATACTAATCTGATTCTATTATAAGAAAGGGGGGAAAAAAAGGAATGTGTAGGAAGATCCTCAGACTATGATGTAGGTCTCAGGAGGACCAAGAGGTAGCCCAAGAGCAAAGAATGACCCAGCAAGCTCTGGTACCCTGCAGTGCTCAACCCTCCTGGGTGAGCTATCTGTGGAACACCTAGAATTGGGTCCAATGCCCTGGCAGTTCTATAAGGTGCTGCTACTGGAGGCTCTAAACTACCTACATTTTTCATAGCAGGTTCTTTCTAGAAGGAAGATCTAAGCAATGGATCTCAAGATCAGGAGATGTAGCTAACTAACTTTCCTAACACATAGAAACAGACACAGAGTTAGACAAAATGAGGAAACAGAGGAATATGACCCAAATGAAGGGTCAGAACAAAATCACAGCAAAGAGCTAAACAAAATAGAGATAAATACTATGCCTGATAGAAAATTTAAAGTCATGGTCATAAAGATATTCAATGGACTTGAAAAGAGAGTGGGGGACCTCAGTGAGACCTTCAACAAAGAGATTGTAAACAAAAAACAAATCATAGATGAAGAACTTCATAACTGAAACTAAAAACACACTAAATGGAATAAATAGTGGACAAGAGGAAAAAGAAGAATGGATCAGACACCTGAAGGACAGAGTAATGGAGAGCAATCAAGCCTAAAAGGAAAGAGAAAAATAATAATAATGAAAACAGACTTAGAGAATTCACCAACACCATCAAGCATAATAACATCCACATTTTAGGGATCTCACAAGGAGAACAGAGAGACAAGGGCACAGGAAATCTACTTGAATAAATAATAGTAGAAATGTCTCATGTACAATCCTATTTATAATCACACCAAAAATAACAAAATACTTAGAAATTAACTTAACCAAGGAGTTGAAAGACCTGTATTCTGAAAAGTGTGAAACACTGATGAAAGAAATTGAAAATGACACAAACAAATGGAAAGATATTCCGTGCTCATGGATTGGAAGAACAAACATTGATAAAATGTCACTACTACCCAAAGCAATCTACATATTTAATATAATCCCTAACAAAATACTAACAGCATTTTTCACAGAAATAGGACAAATTATCTTAAGTTTTGTATGCAATCACAAAGAAACCATGTTGCTAATACAATATTGAAAAAGGAAAATAACTAGAGGTGTCAAAAGTCACAGATTTCAAGATATACTACTAATCTGTAGTAATCAAAACAATGTGGTACTGGCACAAATATAGACACACAGATCAAGAGAATGGAATGGAGAGACCAGAAATAAACCCACACATACATGATCAATTAATATTCAACAAAAAGGCAATAGAAAAAAAGACAACCCCTTCAACAAATGGTTAGGAAAGCTGGGCCACTACATGCATAAGAATGAACCTAGATCCCTGTCTTACACTACACACAAATATAAACTCAAAATGGATTAAGGACCTAAATACGAGACGTGAAACCATAAAAAGCTTCAAAGGAAACACAGGCAACAATCTCTCTGATATTGGCTGCAATAACATTTTCCTAGCTATGTCTCCTGAGGCCAGGAAAACAAAAGGAAAAACAAACTATTGGGACTACATCAAAATACAGAAGACATGAACAGGTATTTCTCCAAAGAAGACATACAAATGATGGCTAGCAGATACGTGAAAAGATGCTAAACATCACTCAATATCAAGGAAATGCAAATAAAAACCACAATAAGATATTACCTCACACCTGTCAGAATGGCTACAATCAAAAACAAAAGAAACAACAAATGTTGGCAGATGTGGAGAAAAAGGAACCCTTGTGTATGCACGGTTGTAGGGATTCAAACTGGTGCAGCTACTGCAGAAAACCCTGCAGAGATTCCACAGTAAATTAAACACAGATTTACTATATGATCCAGTAGTGGGAATTTATCCAAAGAATATGAAAACACTAGTTTGAAAAGATATATGCACCCCTATATTTGTTGGAGCATTATTTACAATAGCCAAATTATAAAAGTAAATAAAGTGTCTATCAGTAGGGAAATGGATAAGGAAGAAGCGTATATACACAGTGGAATATTACTCAGCCATAAAAAATGAATCCTACCATTTGCAACAACGTGGATAGATCTAAAGGGTATAATGCTAAGTGAAATAAGACAAAGACAGACAAATATATGATTTCATCATACGTGGAAAATAAAAACAGAACAAATGAACAAAGTTAGAAAGGGAAAAATGAAAAAAACAGACTGGTAACTCTAGTGATGGTTACCCGAGGGTGGGGTATGGGTGAAAAATATAAAAAGCATAAGAGGTACAAACTTCCAGTAATAAAGTAAAAAAGTCAAGGAACTGAAAAGTACAGCATAGGGAATATAATTGCTAATATTGCAATAACATTGTATGATGACTACATGAATTGTGGTGTTAAGTAATGTATAGAATTATTGAATCAATATGTTGCATATTTGAAACTAACATAACATTATATGTCAATTATCCATCAATAAAAAAGTAGTTATGTAAATTGAGTCTTTCACTTGAGTTAAAAAATGCAGCAAATACAAAACGTCTTAAATAATTGTGAATATCAAATGATACTGTATATGAAAACGTACTTTAAACCAGAATATCCACTTATAAATTTAATATATTGTTTTGAAAAGCAACAGTATTTACACTACCCAAAAACATTAATATAGAGATGACCATAATCTTATTTATGAAAATATATTCTTCCATCAGTTCAGTCATTTGTCATACAAGTTAAATCTCATGTATAAGCTCTTTATTTTCTTAGTGTTTACCCTACATTTGATTAACCTGTAGTACTGTGACATAGTAGTAAATCTATTGCATAAAATTATTTAAGCCCAAATATAATTATCTTGCTTGGCAGTAATTTGCTTTAATTGGCTTATTATCCTCTCATATTACATTTTACAGCTTTTGGCATGGGGCTCTTTAAAACAAATTTATTAAATGGTATCAGTCAACCATAGAAAGAGATGAAAAATATTTACCAGCCCACAAAATGTTTTACCAGCCCTTCTGCTTTTGTGACATCCCAACTGCAGTAAAATTAATGTGATTAGCATCCTTTATGACTCAGTCATAAAAAAAAAAGTTTTCTTCCCTCTGAATCCACAATGAAAAGCTAATTTCCAAATGCTAACCATCATCTCAGATTTATTTCCAACTTGAAGCTGTGAATATTATGATCTAATAATATCTTGACTATCACTAATTAAATATTCTACAATCAATATTTAAATATATTCATGTATATTTTAAGACCTGAATATTTAATGGACTAGGAGACAAGAGTGAGAATACAGTCAAGGCAAGAAATTATCAAATCTGTTTTTCTCCTGTGATGACTATACCCAAATACTCACTAAACTTTATTTTCCAAAGTAACTTAATTATTTTGTTTGAGAAGAAAGCTGTAAAGTTTTTGCCTCAACCACTATGCTCAACAATTCCTTTTGTTATTATTTACAGAGAGATCAGTGTCTGGGAATTGACAACAGGAAGGAACTGATGATAAAAGGTGGCTCATGCAGAACCCTTGTGACCATGTTAGACTACTAATGCTGTGCCACTGCTTCCCTACTATGCTGAGTGACAGGATAGTAATGTGACCCCAGAAACATGATTCTTATCTCTAACATTAATTCAATGTAAAGGCTTAGATTTGTCATTTAATCTTGTTGGATTTTGATGTTCGTAATATTGGAATAGATTTGGATAATTAAGTAATTTCTACAGCCCATCTGAATTAGACTTTTGCATCACTGTTTGGCCTGTGTGACACAGGGTGACAGGACATACCTACTTAGAAGTGCATCCTCAAGGCCACATTGCTCCAGGTACATGTCATTTTTAAATGTGTTAAAAGGAATCTATAGCTCTACCTATTGATTTATCAACAAAATGTGAAAATCATCTATCCTAAGCAACCAAGAATGATGTAAAAGAAACAGAAAACAGCATCTAACCTTGATATAATATATGAAACGCAAAAAATATGTGAGGATAGAAATGTGTATTTACTGTTGGTAGTCTTTATAGAGGGAATTTCACAATATAGAATTCAAAAGATACAAAAATGGCAAAGCTTGAAACTTAAAGGAAACTAATATTGATAGAACAGAACCCCAAAAAGAAATTGATCAGTTATAGACTCAGTCAAAAATTAGGAGACTTTATTATAGATAAGTAAAGGGAAGAGAGAGTTCTCTAAAGGCATCATCAAAAATGTCAGATTTTTCTAGGAGTTCAAGTCTCATAAGATTTGTCAACAAGATGGCATTGTTGACCTTGATGAGGACAGGTTAGGAGTACTTAAAATCTTTTAAGTCAGTTTATAGTCAGTTTCCTTTTCCATCTGCTAATAAACCTCTTTGGTTCTTTGGCTCATAAAGAAAATAAGCTCTTGAAAGTACAATCAAGTTAATATAGGTACAAAGAAATATCAAGTTGGAGCAGTATATACTTTTTAATACTTGCATTTGTTCTTTTACATTTGTATTTGGTCCTTTTGCCTTAGCTTTTAACAATGTGATTGTTATTAGCAGGCTTGATAAATGTTGAATGGGTTATATCTATAAGGAGACTATTTCTAAATTTATAGCACCTTCTGGTTTCTGAACTCATGGTATTTAGTTCAGTTTCTTGAGAGATTCAAAACATTCTATGATGTAAGTGAAATGTTTTAGGAAAGAAAATCATTTTGGGCTAGATCTACTTTTTAGATTTTTATTTAATTTTAAAAAGCAGTACATTTAACAGCAAATTCACACATGTTAAAGTGATGTAATCTTCACCCACACTGCATATGCTTATTCGCAGAAGTGGACTTGAAAATTTTATAAACTTTTTAAAGTTTTTTTATGCTCAGTGTCCATTTGCTCTACATTTCCCTTTCAGTATAGAATTATGTATATTTGTGAACTGGGCAATCATTTCCAGCAAGTTCATTTTTTTGTAGAATATATCTCTGTGTGAGTCAAAAGCTTAAAAGTTCCTAACCAATAGAGCCAAAGAAGAGCTCCTGGGATTCACCCCCCAGCATTATATGGATTTTCTACTTTGCTCTAGTCATGCCTATGAGAAGGCGTTGGGTAACTTACGCCCCTACTGGCTCAATGGCATGCTGTCTTCCTAAATTTGGTGAGGGAGTATCTTAGAGATTTATATCAGAAGGGGATCTATTGTCAGTTGGGTAGTCTATCTTCAAAGTATGGCCTTTGACTTCACACACTACCTAACAGGTAGTTAGGACTTTCTGTCTAATCAAGGCTTTCAACTTCTTACCTCATCATAGTTTACAAAACTCAGTTCATCAGTGATTTGCTACTTAACTGATAAACTAATGTTAATGAATTGTTGGTATTATACTTTTACTTCAGTAGCATCTTGAGTAAGGAAAAATTTGACCTAGATATGAAGTAGGGGCTCTACAGTGCAGTTGGGGAACACAGTGGGAGGGGAACATTCTGAATCACCAAAGTGACTCTCTTTCCCATTCCAACTTCCTTTGTGCCAGAGAGCTGTCCATCCAACCAAAAGGTTTCGGCCGTGTCGTTTTATTTTTTTTTAAAATAATTTTTTTTATTTTTGAGAGACAGAGACAGAATGGTAGAGAAAGAGAGGGAGACACAGAATCCAAAGCAGGCATCAGACTCTGAGCCATCAGCACAGAGCCCAATACAGGGTGTGAACACATCAACTGTGAGATCATGACCTGAGTTGAAGTCAGATGCTTAACTGGCTGAGCCATCCAGGTCCCCTGCTCATGTCAATTTTTAAAAACATTTTTCCATCAACAATTTTTGACTGTCAATAATATCCAAGCTATCAAACATCACATATAACTTTCCAAGATTTGATCACATTTTTTGTAACTGATTTCACATACTTTAGTGAAATATTATAAAGAATGAGGATAATATCTCTCTAGAGAATTTTAATAAAGATGAACAAGTTAATTAGCTTAAGAGATACTCAGTATGCTGAAACATATATAAAAATAATTAGTCCCTATAATACCATTGATATGTTACATATGAAGAAGAGTAGAAGTCCCAACATATTCTCCGTGTTTTAATATAGTGTTTTTTAAGTTTATATGTAAGAGGTATGTGAGTTCATAAAAATACAACAACTAATTTTAACTCTCATCATATCAAGCATCTCACAGAAAAAGAAAAGGAACCCAAGGAAGAATATAACACATACAGTACAAATAAGAATTACAAGTAAACAGGGGCACTTGGTAGCTCAGTTGGTTGAGCATCTGACTTTAGCTCAGGTCATGATCTCACAGTTTGTGGGCTCAAGCCCCATATCAGGCTCATCACTGTCAACCTGTTAGGATAGAGCCCACTTCAGATCCTCTGTCCCTCTCTATCTGCCCCATCCTGCTTGTGCTTTCACCCAAAATAAATAAATCTTAAAAAAATAGAATTACATACAAGTAAACAGAAAACACATAGAAGTCCTTAGCTATATTACAGGCTTGAAACAATAGTTTAATCAGATTTGACAAGAATTCAAAAGCATTGGAATTATCAAAGAAGTTAATCTGAAACAGATATTTGAATCTATTATTGTTAAAAATAAATCTCTTTTTAAGAATACAGTGTACTAGGAGCACCTGGGTGGCTCAGTCGGTTAAGCGTCTGACTTTGCCTCAGGTCATGATCTCACAGTTCGTGGGTTCAAACTCCTTGTCAGGCTCTGTGCTGACAGCCAGCTCAGAGCCTGGAGCCTGTTTCAAATTGTGTATCTCCCTCTCTCTCCTGCCCTCCCCTGCTCGCTCGCTCGCTCTCTCTCTCAGAAATAAATAAAACATAAAAAAAATTTTCAAAGCAAAAAAGAATACAGTGTACTAATATTATTAAAGCATGGTTGCAGTCATTTACAATCTCAAACTCAGAACATAGCCAAAAACCCATATAGTAAAAAAAAATGCAATGTATCATGTATTTCATCTTTTCCTATCTTTTTAAAAATGTTCTAGGGGCATCTGGGTGGTTAAATGTTTGACTTCAGCTCAGGTCATGATCCTGCAACTCCTGAGTTCAAGCTCGTCGTCGGGCTCTGTGCTGACAGCTCAGAGCCTGGAGCCTACTTTTGGATTCTGTGTCTCCCTCTCTCTCTGCCCCTCCTTCACTTGTATCTCTGTCTATATCCAAAATAAACATTAAAAAATGTTCTATATTGTATCATTAGAAATATAATGGATGCACATTATTTATGAATACAAAAGTATATCTATATTGAGTTTTCATATTTTTTTGTCTTTTTTTAATATTAATTTTTGAGAGAAAGAGAGAGCAGGGAAGAGGAAGAGAGAGAGGAGGAACAGACAATCAAAGCAGTCTCTGTACTGACAGCAGAGAGCCCCCAGGTGTAGGACTCATGAACCATGAGATCTTGATTAGAGTCAGATGTTTAACCAACCAGGGGCCCCCATTTTGTCTTTCTTTTGCTTGCACTAATCCATTTAAGACCTCAGCATACCAGCATTAATTGTAACGTGAATGCATTCCTTCAAATTTTGCAAAAACAAAGAATGGATACATGATCAAAAGTGAAAGACGAGTCAGGCAGTGAACCATGTATGCTTACCCCTACTTTTCCAGTAAGAGAATCCTCTCCTCTTGAATCACTCTATCCTCTCTGTCATAGTAGACCCCTTCAAACATTAGTATTGTCATAGAAATTTAGAATAGTGCACTTTCCATAGAAATTTAGGAAAGTGAACAATGTATGTTCCCATATTGTCCTCCTCTCATGGATGGTTTATTTTCAGATAGTATGTATCACATTTTACACATTACTGAATCTTAAGACAATGTTTTGCATATACTAAGTACTTAATACATATTTAATTAATTGATGAATATTTCAATGCTGGTAATGTGGCTTTCCATGTGTTGTACTTTCTTACAGGTATATCATTTTTTTGAGCCAGTCTGCATTTTCTTCTCATTTCTTTAAAAAAAATAATGTTTATTTATATTTGAGTTGGGGGGAGGGGGAGAGACAGTGTGTGAGCAGGGGAGGGGCAGAGGAGACTAAGAGAATCTGAAGCAGGCTCCAGGCTCTGAGCTGGCAGCACACCTTGAACTCACAAGCCATGAAACCATGAGCTGAGCAGAAGTTGGACGCTTAACCAACTGAGCCAACCAGGTGCCCCTTTTTATCTTGTTTTTGAGCACCAATAATGATGGTTCATGTTTCTCAGAAAGCTGCTTGCCCCATATCATCTTCACAGCAATTCCATTCAGCTTGAGAGAGAACTCTGTTAGAGCAGGTTATCTGGACTTAGCCACATGTCTTCTTTCCCAAGGCTCTGAATTCTTTACAGGTAGAAAGCCATAATTATTTTTTGCTACATACATTTGCATTACAGTAACATAGAGAATATGTATATACATAAATGTTATGAAATGCATCTGCTGATCACTCCAGAGCTCTGGAAGTCAGACTGTCTGGTAATTTTTAGTGACTATAACATAGCATATACTCATGAAAATTGTTTAATATTTGAAGATATGGTGTTAGTAAATCAGAGGCAAATATAGTTTTCTGGTTTTTTTCTTTGTTTTATTTTTTTAATAGAAACTCCAGTAAAATCCCTTCACAGAAATAAAAATGCTCAGAGTGACCTTGGCATGTGGTCAATGGGGAAGACATTCTGCACACATTATTAAATACTCATTTTAATTATAACTTAAATTTGTGGTAAAGTGAATCATTTTCCTTCATTAGCCTCTATTGTGCAATATATAAAAAATACAAGAGAATTGCAGATAAAAAGCTCCAATGACCTTCTTCAAATGCATTTAGAAAAGCACTTTGTAATTTATATTTTAAAGCTTTTCAGTATAAAATATATGTTATTGAATATTTAAGATTCAAGAAAGTATGGATTATTATAGGAAATTTAAATATAATAGAAATGAAAACTTGTCTAAACACAGAATCTACAGAAAACACCTGCTAACATTTTGGAGTGTTTATTTCTGTTTTGTGTATAAACTGTGAAGTTTAACAAGAAATCTTTAACATTAAAAACTAAAACGTATTTAAGAATGTTTTAGGTATTAGTTTTTTATAATAGCATTGTTTTTCATTTTTTCTTATGTAACTCAATTCCATGGAAATGAAATAATCAAAATTATTGATTCACAGATCCTTCTCTTCCTCTCTATAGTTTATTTCAATAATGCAATTAGTAACTTTGAATTCACCAGCTAACATAATCCATAACTTTAACAATAAATTGTGTCTAGCTCTGTAGATCTCCTGCATTCCACTCCTGTTTATCATAATAATCTTTCTCAATCCTATTGTTACCAATACACTAGTTTTCATTTTATGTTTTTCTACTTCAGCAATATATATTCCTAAAAGCATTACTTTTTGGTGTGCTTATTTTACAACATCCAAAGAGTATGCTTTAGTTTCTATCACACAAGTTAAATTCATCAATACCCTTCATTTTTTATTAATATAAACTTTATATGGCCACATGAAAGATCATAAGAATTGCTCCATTAATGAGGTTTATAATAATATACGAAAACAACTTTTTATTATCTTCAAAATAACATGGACTCATTGTAAACTTTTCAAATAATAAAGAAATCTATAAATCAGAAAATAGTCCAGTATCAGGGCACCTGAGTGGCTCAGTCACTTAAGCATCCAACCCCTGATTTTGGCTAAGGTCGTGATTTCATCGTTTGCAGGGCAGAACCCCTCATCAGGCTCTGTGCTGACAGCACAGAACTTGCTTGGTATTCTCTCTCTCCCTCTCTCTCTGTCCTCTGCTCATGTGCGTGCTCTCTCTCTCTCTCAACATTAGTAAACATTAAAAAATATCTAGTATCACCTTCATAGAGATAGCTTGAAGTTTGATATAAATCTTCCTAGACACAAATATCAAGCTCAACTTGAAAACATTATTCCATTTGTTATACATAGACATAGATCAGATTTTAGAGATAAAATATATAAATCAGTGTCCAATGTAGGGTCATTTAGACCAAATCTGATTTATATTCTTCTAATGAATTTGCTATTTCATTGCACATCCCTGAGCATGTTTCTAAAACAGACATATTTAGGAGTCATGAAAGAATATTAAAAATTTTGAGGTAATAAAGAAATTGTCCTATATCAAGGGATATTCTGATTCACACACTCTCAAAAATTATTTGATAGTACTTGCCTAAACCCATTTGATAATACTATTAATTATAAATCCTTTTTACTGTATATTATACCATATTAAAAGGGAAAATCAACAATCAGAATGCCATACAAAGAAAAAATAAATTTTAGAATGGCATCTGCTTTATCAATAAATACAGTGGACTCTCAATACATGTTAAAAGATACATGGAGAAAGAAAACAAAGCAAATGTTGCTTTTTGGCAAAGATAAAGCATAATTTCTTTATGTTAGTGTGGGGATTTATCCAGAAAAGAGGGGTTAATGATTGTTGGCTCAATTAGTGCAACGTGATGAACACTTTTTTATTTTTGTGGGGGAAGGGCTTAAGGGTAAATTAAGACAGCATTTAGCTCTGCTTTTTATTAGCTGTGCATAAATTCTCCCAAGAGCCTAATTAGCTCTGTCACAGTAAGTGTCTCATTCTTTTACACAAGAGAACATTTTCTTTCCCTTTACATTTTGCTATGTAATAAACTACTGCAAAACTGAATTTAAACTTGTTTATTAAGTAGTGATATAAGGTTTGCTGAAGATAACATTTCCTGTAATTAACTTAACATTTCGATATTTTTGTGAACTCTGGGATATTGACTTAATATTAAATAGACAGCAAAGTATCTCTTGTTCCTTTATTTATCATGTGTCCATTATATTCTGTGTTAAATACAGATTTATTTTGGTGATGATGGAAATCTTTTATACTTACATCACTAATTTTTACTTCTATTACCTTGCTAACTCCATAATAAATTATCTCTTGTTCCAAAAGCATTTATAGGATTTTCTGTCCCTCACTTTATAAAGGAAACAACTGTCACTCCTACCTTGTCACCTTATTTTCTTCCCTATTTCTATTCATATTTACTTTACTATCAGATTTGACAGCGTTTACATTTTCTTTTCCTATCATAAATAAGTCTTTGGCATATTGTTTATGTATTGCTGTTTCTAAAATGAAAAAGCAATTATTTTTTATACCTTTGTGTCTTCACATATATGTTTTATGTCACATTCATTTTAACTTTCTTGTTATACACTGTTTGGGGCTCCTTTATTTGTCTAACGATTGTCTCTTAAGTGGGCATTGTCTTGCTTTCGGAGTGAACACTGGAGTCAGATATTTGAGAATCTCGTCCTAGCTTTCCAATTTACTGTGTGAACTTCTATTTAACTTCTATTTCTTCATTTCCTTACATATAAAATAGATTAAAAGACTGCAAACCAGTTATGAGTATTTAGATGATTCATTGAGACTAACCATATACACGTATATTTGAGTTAGACTGAAAGATGGTCCCAAAATGCATACAGTTCCTAATCACTGTAACATCTCTATGTTACCTTATACACTAAGATGGGGAGACTATCCTGGATTCTCCAGATAAATCCTAATGTAATAACAGTCCTTATCAGAAGGAGTTAGAGGGAAATTTGACACAGAAGAAGAAAAGGGAAGTATAAATTGGAATGATGTGGCCAAAAGTCAAAGAAAGCCAACAGCCACCAGATCCTGGAATAATCAAGGAGTAAAGAAATTTTACTCTGGAGCCTCCTAGAGGAACCAGACTTTCTGATACCATCAAAACCAATCTTCATTACATATATTCCTCCCTCATAATTTTCCATAAATTAGGGATTATCTTCATCTACATTTTACAGATGAAAAAACTAAATTTCATTCAAGATTAAGTAAATTGCCCAAAGTTACCAAGAGGAGTCTTGCTCACTTAAGAAAGTTTTAAAAGTTTCTCATTTTTTCTTTAATTGTTAATGTTTATTTAATTTTTTGAGAGAGAGAGAGACAGATAGACAGAGCATGGGAAGGTGCAGAGAGAGAGGGAGACACGGAATCTGAAGCCAGCTCCTTGGGGCGCCTGGGTGGCTCAGTCGGTTAAGTGTCCAACCTCGACTCAGGTCATGATCTCATGTCTCATGAGTTCAAGCCCTGCGTCAGGCTCTGTGCTGACAGCTCAGAGACTGGAGCCTGCTTCAGATTCTGTGTCTCGCCCTCTCTCTCTGCCTCTCCCCTGCTAATGCTTCCTCTCTCTGTCTCTCTCTCAGAAATAAGTAAAACATTTAAAAAAATTGAAGCAGGTTGCTTTACCAGCTGAGCCACCCGGGTGCCTCTCATTTTTTATTTCTATTAAATTTGTTTATATATCTTTATCCTTTAACACATTCAGAGGTCTTCAAACCTTTATATATAAATAGCTTAGTCCATGATACATACGTCGTAAACAAGCTTACCCAATAAAATATGAGCTTCTTACGTGTATATGTCCAAGTAGTCATTAAGTAGCACCTAAGTTTCTCTGTGGTCTCAGAAACTTAAAGTTTTATATTAGTAATAACATGCACTTTTAGAAAATTCTACTCATTGTCATACTTAGGCATTTTTAAAATAGCAGAACAAATGATTTTAGTCAAAACAGCACTAGACAAGTCAAACAACTTGAGTTTAATTTCCATTTCTACTAATATGTTAATTGAGGCCCTTGAAAATATCACCTTAGTTTTCTAAACCTGTTTCTTCTATAAAATGACAATGATTATACGTAACTCAATGGTGTATTGTAAAAATTAATGAAAAAAATGTGAAAGAAAATATCTGGGATGCACTTTGACAAATGTTAGTCATTAGTGTAATTTTCTCTCTCCTTTATCAGAGCCCAGAGACAACACATATGAAATCACCAATATTAATGGTATACTTTGTTTAGAAAATACAGTACCACCTTCACTTACTATTATCTTAAGTATGCTTTCATTTTTTTGAGAATAACAATGGCATCTATACTTACGTTAGAAATCTATCAGTTTTAAATTTCACTTATCTAAAATGTTTTTAGGTTTATTTATTTGTTTTGAAAGAGAGAAAGTGAGAGAGAGCATGAGAGGGTTTGGAGCACTTAACTGCCTGAGCCACCCAGGTGCCTCAACTCTTATAAAATATTTAAAAATTTTCTACAAATGAGTTTTTAAAGAACTAATTGAATGGCATCTCTAGAAATACTGAATGTGGGGATAGCACTAAATACCTATGTATTTATGTTCCTACATCTTAGGACTTCTAGGAACTAAATTTCAAAAGAAAAAACAGTATTAGTAATTTAAACAACAAACTATCAATATTGTTACTTATTTGAAAGACAAAATAAGAAAAGTGGCTGTTCTTTAAGACAGAACCGCAATGTATACACCCTTATCATTCTTGAAAACTGAGTTACAGCTTATGGTCCCTCATTGCTCCTCGCATTTTCAAAGTAAATGTCAGAATTATACTTCAAAGAAAACCCAGTTGCCATGTCACTTTCTATATTATTGGCCTGCCCCATGAGACCACTATCTCTGTAGCTTATGATACAAGTAGAGGTAATTACTTTGTACATAAAAGAAAGATGTCACAGCATAAAATTGCTACCAGCTCTATAATATGCATATTTCAATAAAAATTGTGTTTTAATACATTTCAACTAAAATATCATTGTGATTATCGTGGTGATTATTAGAAACTCAATCCTTATTCAAAAAATGAACATATTGAAAATAATTTCTAGAAGGCAGAGGGTATTAGGCACAGTCAGCTACCTTTTGAGACAGTTACTTAACTCTTTTATTGTCACCAATTATACTACACTCTTGACCTCACACATATGTGATAAAAGCAAGTGTCTTTGCAGTTTGAGTTGCATAAGATCAAAACCACACCTGCTATGTATTATTGACTCCTTCAAAAATCTCTAGAAAGTTTCTTAGCTGAAATAAATGCAGTAACAAAGTTCTCAATTGTTGCATACAGAAGTCAGCCTGACTTTAGGCCTCAGTGGTTTCCATTAGCACAAATTAATTTGTTTCCTTAGTAAGATGTCAAGATAGATAACATTAGTTTAATATCTACCAAAGCTCAATTACCATGCCTGGTCTCTGATTAAGGAAACATTATTTCTGTTTTACTAAAGAGTAAATTAAGATTCATTTCTGGGAAAGGACACATACACACACACACACACACACACACACACACACACGTATACATAGATAGATAGATAGATAGATAGATAGATAGATAGATAGATAGATACAGATATATATGTGTGTGTATATATATATGTAGAGAGAGAGAGACTTAAAGAGAGAGAGTGAGCAGGGTAGAGTGGCAGAGGAAGGGAGTGAAAGAATATTTCGCAGGCTCCAAACTCATGATGGATAATGACTTGAGCCAAAATTAAAAGTCAGATAGATGCTCAACAGACTGAGCCATGCAAGCACTCTTGGTAAAGGGTTTTTCTAAATCAGCACTCCAGTAAGTGAAAGTTTTGGATTCAAACCTGAGAATTGAGATGTCAGTATATATATCAATGCAGATTATTATTAAAAATAATAGAATAAATAATTTTAGTAAGTTGATGCATGAAGGGGGAATACATCCTAGGAGAAGATAACTACCATAAGTTAGGAGGCAGTCATGTTGTCTCAAATTTTTACCTAGAAATTCATGTATTTGATGCAAACAGAAATTAAGGAAATAAAACTGCTAATATTTAAAAACAATGAATCCTAGGGATGCCTGTGTGGCTCAGTTGGTTAAGCGTCCAACTTTGGCTCAGGTTATGATCTCATGGTTCATGGGTTCAAGCCCCACATCAGGCTCTGTGCTGACAGCTCAGAGCCTAGAGCCTGCTTCTGATTTTGTGTCTCCTTCTCACCATCCCTCCTCCACTTGACTGTATCTCTCTCTCTCTCAAAAATAAACATTATAAAAAAGAATGAATCCTCAAGAGATGACTAACATATAGTTATAATTATATACATATAATTATATATAATATAAAATTATTATATATATTATTATATATAAATATATATTATATATAATATAAAATTATTTTATATATTATATATATAAATATATATATTATATATAATATAAAATTATCCTCAGGAGAATACACACACACACACCATCTCTTCTCACCATCCCTCCTCCACTTGACCGTATCTCTCTCTCTCAAAAATAAACATTATAAAAAATGAATCCTCAAGAGATGACTAACATATAGTTATAATTATATTATATATATAATCATATATAATATAAATATATATTATATATAATTGTATATAATATATAATTATATATAATAAATATATATCATGTATAATATACAATTATTTTATATTATATATATAAATATATGTTTATTATATATAAAATTATCCTCAGGAGAATACACACACACACACACACACACACAAAATTATCTCAAGATGAAATATCAAGAAATGTCAAAATCAGAAATGACTCTCACTGGTGTGTGTTTTGTCTTGATTATCTTTCCTTGCTTTTTTTAAAAGTTTTTTTAATGTTTATTTATTTTTGAAAGAGAGACAGAGAGACAGCATGCAAGCAGGGGAGGAACAGAAAGAGTAGGAGACACAGAATCCAAAGCAGGCTCCAGGCTCTGAGATTTTAGCATAGAGCCCTATGTGGGGCTTGAACCCATTGACATGGAACCCATGACCTGAGCCAAAGTCTGACACTCAACCAATTGAGCCACCCAGGCGCTCCTTTCTTTGCCTTTTAAATTCCATAAAAGTATGAAAATATATGTGAAAATTATACAGAGAAATGTTCAAAATTATAATTAATTAGAATCTCCCTAATAACACATGTACATCTATATTGTGGTTTATCTGTCACTGTTTTTAAGTAGTTAATAAAAATATGACAGAAAGCAATTAAATTAGATAGTCCCACCTTTTGCACATACAACAGCTTAAGTTTCCAACTTGCTTCTTCAGCTATTAAAGAAAAATTATGAGGGGATTTGGTCAAAGAGTCTCCTTACTTGGTTTTGTTGATAAATTGGCAGTGTTCTAATCCTTCTTCAGTTTATAGGACCTTAATCCTGAAAAGAAAACAAAGTGTAAACTTCAGTAATCTATCTCCTAGTAGAGATCCTTGGCTCATTAGGGAAATTTTTAATTTTTCACCAGTGCTCCTAAACAAAATGCACATGGGATTTCCTCTGAGTGGTACAATTGAAAAAAATTATCCTCAAAAGAGGATTTACTTGTCTCTGAATATCAGTATATTTTCAGATAGTTCTGAAATTGAGGAAAGGAATCAAGTAATGTCATAATTACCAGAGTTATGAGGATTTTCTAGCACATGTAATGACTAGTTCTGGCTTTTCAATTTAAAATAGACTTTTTACTTTGTTCAATTCAATACTGCCTTTCAATCTAGAGTGTGACCCTGGGTCTCATTCCTTTTTAAGTGATACTGGCAGACACGGAGATGTAAAAATGTCAGTTTACTTATCTATGAATATACTCTTATTCAAGAGTGACTTCATTCTAGCTTTTGCCCCATCAGTAGTACATTTATCCTTTTACTAGATTACATAATATGCTGAAATTTGGACTGATTTCAAGACATTCTAAAAACATGTAATGCACTTTTGATGGCTTGTCTTTTGTTGAGTCTTCTATTAGAAGCTATTTATCAATCAGGAAGGACTAGTTTATGCTCTAATATATATTTTTAAAATCCCTGGTTTATAAGTCAAGTTTCTATAAAAAGAATGATTAATATGATACAAATAATATAAAAATAATATAAATAATAATACAAATTTATTGTGAAATAGTTATATTTTCCAAATTAAAATGTCTCTTTTATTATTTATGAAATCACCATATATATATATATGCTGTATATCCACTTTCTATTAAACCAATTTTTTAAATAAATTTAAATATTTAGTCAGTTATAGTTGAACTATGGAAAACATTAAAAAATAGTAAAAGAACTGATAAATAGTAAATACACTAGATAAATATAAACATAGAAATGTTAGAAATAGAACAGAAATGTTAATACTAATAACTAGACATTGTAAAGTTAAGACTAACAACAAATGAGACAGAGGAAACTGGATCAAAGATAAGAATTCTAATGTCCTTATCTGAAAGAGCTCAGAGTAGGTCAGTTCTACTGAAAGTTAAATCATACAGCTAAGAAACTAACTTCATCTTCAAAATACATTTATTTGAATGACAAATTTCTTTCAATTTCTTTTTTTATAGATGCGATTCAGCATAGCATTTTTAAGTTGTAAATAGCAATTCAAAGTAAAATCTCATTGTAACAAACATATCTGTCTAGATGTATATCTGCAGGGGTTCAATGAGCTATAACAAGGATTATTACAGAACAATAAAATTACTACATAATTTTTCATCTGTGTCCTTTTCTACTTTTTTGAATGATGGATAAAGAATACATAAGGTCTATTCACTTGGGTAAACTTAATTTACTTAAATCTATGTAACAATGACTAGAAGAAAATATGCCAACTAGTTAATAGTGGCTAACACTGGGCAATAGATGTATTGATAATCAGCATTTTTTTTTTACTTTTTTAATGTTTATTTTTGAGAGAGAGACACACAGAATACCAGTGGGGAAGGGAGAGAGAAAGGGAGACACAGAATTTGAAGCCGACTTGAGGCTCCAAGCTGTCAGCACAAGGCCTGACGTGGGGCTTGAACCCAAGAACAGTGAGATCATGACGTGAGCCCAAGTTGGATGTTTAACCGACTGAGCCACCCAGGCACCCCATCATTTTCTTCTTTATACAGATCCATGTGTTTTTTCTTCCAAAATCAATCTTTACGAAGATAATATTAAAAGAATGATTTTAAAGTAATTTAATATTTTCATGTGACTGCCAGTTTCTGCATTGGTTAGCCATGCTTTTCAGCACTAACCCCCTGCTTTATTGGAGAGTGTTCCTGATTATCCATTTCTGATCTTTTCTCTGATAGCAAATTGGCTAAATAAAGCTGTATCTTTTTTTAACACCAGTCAAAACAGATATCTAAAGTATATTATTTTTACCCAAAATGTTAGTCTGAAGGATGTTGAACTAAGAGAATAACCTAATTAAATATATTCTCATAAGTCAAGGTATGAACACCTTGCTATCAATTTCTTTTGAAAGAGTGCTATATATTACTTACTAAACAGCTAATAAGTTAGCTAAGTAAAGAAGTAAATAAATATATATCCACCCCCATTTAGTCAAGTATTTTGTGTTGCCTTTAGAGAAGTGGTAAACTTTTCATTGGTATAAAAAAAGAGATATACTATGCTCTTGAAATCAACACAATAACTTGCAAAAAATGATGAATTAAAAGGGTTTCTGTCGATGATCCAGGAATTCTCCTTCTGGGTATATCCCCACAATTAATAAAGGCAGAGACTCAAAGAGATGTTTGTATACTTACGCTCCTAACAGCATTATTCATAATAGCCAAATGGTCAAAGTAACCCAAGTGTCCAACAGAGGAATGGAAAAACCAAATGTGATATTTGTATTTTTCAGCCTTAAAAGGGAAGGCAGCTTTTACAAATGCTACACCATTGAAAATATTAGATAAGTGATATAAGGTAATAACAAAAGGAAACTGTGATTGTATGACTGAGTTTATGCAAAGCTCTTAGAGTAACAAATTCATAGAGGCAGAAAGTAGAATGGTAGTTGCCAAAGGATAGAGGAAGAGTTGAAGGCAGTTAGCATTTAATTGGAGAAGACAAATTCTGAAGAAGAATGATGGTGAGAGTTGCACAGCAATGTGAATACGCTTGATGCCACAAATCTGTACACTTAAAAATGGGCACGATGTAAATGTTAGGCTATGTATACATTAACACAATAAATAAAAATAAATGTCTCTAGTTAGATTGTCAACTCTCATGTCAGTAGGCAAAATGAATTTCAAGGTCTTGGATGTGAGTACAGACTGACATAAAAAGTAATTCGAGTGAGAAGCGAAGGTTCTTTTTCAAATGTTCACAACTCATTTCAACTCATTTCATTGTGAAGGTCCTCTATTTATGGAGAGTCTGGATTTTTCTCACTGGTGATATTGCGCTGTTGTTGTTTTTTTTTGTTTGTTTTCTTTTATTTTGTTTTAATTCAATATGATGTAGACTGTCAAGTTGCAAAAAGAGCCCCCCTGAATAGAAATTCCTTTCTGGTGGTGAGTGTATTTGGGTTTGACTATCCAGAGCGAAGTCAAAGCGTTGTCCTGCATGATAAAAGCAAGAATTTTCAGTACTTCCAAGAACTGCCTTAAAACTTAAAAATGTATTACTGATTCTGGCTGGATATCATTGAGCTATTTATCTTTAATTCTATGTTTCAATAATAGGTGTTCTGGACTATTTGCAGACTTGATTGTCACCTCTCTATCAGCATGTATTATACCATATATTTAATAGGGCAATAATAATAGTGATAATGACAACTGAAAATTCTTAAATGCTGATGGTCAAATAAAAGACACATAGGGCATTATATAAAATATTTCAACTTAACTCTAAAATTTGCCTAGATTATAAGTAGTTGGATATCATGCCTCAGAATAGGAAATCAAGGTCACATACACTGAAAAAAATGGCTTGATAACATGTGTTAGTAAAGAAGAGAGTCGGAATTTAATTCTATATATGGTTTTGTGTGTGTTTGTGTGTACAGTTGTGTTCTTACCAAAAGTATATATTGTGAATCAAAGCCACTCTAGAGTTTTCAAGACAATGCTTCCTCTTCTCTTGAGAGAAGTTCAAGTTCCAAACTTTTCCTTTTGTCTCTTTTTGTGTGTGAAAAAAAAATCATAACTATGGATTTTTAAGATGGACTACCATGCACAGTTCTCAAAGCATTTTGGCAAAAATGTTACTTCTATTGGCAAAGGCATAACTTAAGTTCCTGAGCATTTGGTCTCAATATGCTGGCTAAGGGAGGGGATCAGAACAAAGGTAGTAAATACTTTATAATTATTTCATTTGGTATCTTCTAGCTTTAACTATTCAAATATTTATATCCTACCCATAACAAAATACAATTTATATTCATAATTCGGCCACTTTACTTGCTATAGAACTGTACATTTAAATATACACTTAAGGGGCGCCTGGGTGGCTTAGTCGGTTAAGCGTCTGACTTTCGCTTAGGTCATGATCTCGCAGTTACTGGGTTCGAGCCCCACGTCGGGCTCTGTGCTGACAGCCAGCTCAGAGCCTGGAGCCTGTTTCAGTCTGTGTCTCCTTCTCTCTCTGGCCCTCCCTGCTCACGCTGTCTCTCTCTCTCTCCTAGAAATAAATAAAAATATTATATATATATATACACTTAAAACTGTATACAGTAATTTGATTTTGTTGAAAAGGAGGATTTAATAAGTAACAGGAAAAACTCATGAAAATAAATAACTTGCAGTTCTTATTAATAATTGGCTGTCTGAGTTTGAGATTAGTGACAATGAAAAAATTTAAAGAAGACAAAAGAAGATGTGGCCATATTGACACATACTGACACATAAGTTTTTAGCTCTATACATGGGGTAAGAAAACAAGAATCAAGAATATGTAAGAATTACTATATCTACTCCTGTATGCAAAAGCAACTAATCAATAATATAATTGTAATATATCCTAATTTTATTTTATTAAATTTTTTAAATGTTTTATTTGTTTCCTACAGAGAGAGAGGGAGGTACAGAATCTGAAACAGGCTCTAGGCTCTGAGCTGGCTGTCAGCACAGAGCCCAACGTGGGGCTGGAACACACAAACCGTGAGATTGTGACCTGAGCCGAAGTCGGACGCTTAACTGACTGAGCCACCCAGGCATCCCTAAAATATCCTAATTTTAGAGAGTGTGATGCTATCCTCAACAAGGAACATGAACATTTAAGTCACTCAAAAGATATATCCTTCTATTGTGCATTCAATTTTCTTTCCATTAATCATTATCATGTAAATTTGTTTTTATGAAAACTTCAGTGAGGTCCACTAATTTCTAACTGAAGAGATAAAATACAATTTTTAACTGCAAAACTGAGAATCAAAGCCCCAAGTGATAATAAATTAACCATATTCATGCCTTTCCATAAAGTAATTTATCAACCTTTGGGCGAACATTATCTTAGAAAGTGAAACACCATGACTGCACACCCCTACTCTAAAAAAAAAAAAAAAAAGCAAATTATTCAACAAATCTCTTCATAAAACCATCCGTATAGGGGCGCCTGGGTGGCTCAGTTGGTTAAGTGTCTGACTTCAGCTCAGGTCACGATCTCACGGTTTGTGGGTTCGAGTCCTGTGCCTGGCTCTGTGCTGACAGCTCAGAGCCTGAAGCCTGCTTCAGATTCTGTATCTCCCTCTCTCTCTGACCCTCCCCTGCTCACGCTGTCTGTCTCTCTTTCAGAAATTAAAAAAAAATCAAAATAACAAAAAACCCATCCGTATATATTCGTATTTAATCTTTACTTTTATTCCATCTTTCAATCCTAAATCAACAATTTATTTGTTTTTTGGTTTTTTGGGTTTTTTTCTTTTTTTTTTCATTTCTTGAACAGCAATACTTCACTTAAAGAGCAAACCTAGGGGGTGTACCTGGGTGGCTTAGTTGGTTAAGCATCCAACTACTGATTTAGGTTCTGGTCATGGGTATGATCTCACAAATAATGGGATCAGGCTCCAGGCCTTGGGCTCTGTGCTGACAGCATGGAACTCAGTGCACACCTCCTTCTTTCTTAAAGTAAACAAAAATTAAATAAAATATTACTTAAAATAAAAAGAGCAAACCAAGGAACCATTAATATTTCTATGGTGTTTGAGTGTGTGTGTGTGCGCACACCCTATATATACATATATAGGGGTGCCTAGGTGGCTCAGAGAGAGTGTCTGACTTCAGCCTTCCGCTCAAGTCATGATCATTAATTTTGTGGGTTCGAGCCAAGCATCCAGCTCTTGGCTGACAGCTCAGAGCCTGGAGCCTACTTCAAATTCTGTATCTCCCTCTCTCTCTCTGCCCCTCCCCAACTCATGCCCTTTCTCTCTCTCAAACATAAACATTAGGGGTGCCTGGGTGGTTCAGTTGGCTAAGCATTCGACTTTGGCTCAGGTCATGATCTCACGGTTCATGGGTTCGAGCCCCACGTTGGGCTCTGTGCTGACAGCTAGCTCAGAGTCTGGAGCCTGCTTCAGATTCTGTATCTCCCTCTCTCTCTGACCCTCTCCTGCTCACACTTTCTCTCTCAGAAATAAATAAAACATTTAAAAAATTTTTAAAAACCTATAAACATTAAGAAGTTAAAATGTATATATTTATAAATATAAAATATAGTTTTTATACAAAATATATATCCATATATAATTTATCCATATAAAATTTACTGATAGGTAGACAGAGATATTGAAAAGCTGCAGTCCTATAGGAGGTTTGTTAATCTCTTAAAATATCTTCTGGACTTCATAATTTGATCATACTGTTTTATCCTGATATCTAACCAAAAACATTTACATAATGAACCACCTGTTGTAAACAATAGAAAATGATCTAATTATACTAAAGTCATAGTAAAGTAGAAATTTCTATACATTGGTTATAGCCTCAAACTGGAATAACATTATTATTAATGTACACTTATACAGATAGTTTTAAGAGCTTTAAATATTCTAAATTTAATAATCTGACAGATTCACTTCAGATATTCTATTGTGAGGAAATAAATTCAAATATGGAAAGTATAGAAAAGTATAATGAATGAAATTATTCATGTTATTATAATATGAGAAAAAATGGAAATGACCCAAGTGTTCAAATATATGGTAATGTTAAGTCACTAATAGAGTGTTAATACAGATAATATATTTTGGAATTTTGTGCAAATAGGCACAGATCTGAGAAAGAGCATAAAATATTTATTTAATATTCTTAGCAATTAGTATTGTTACTCTTAAATCTCTAATGATAATCCTAGGAATGCCAAAGAACATTCTCTGAAGTTCTCACTGGAGAAGTTCAGATTTAATTTTACTGAGAGATACAATGTTTCTCACCTGTTTTCTTTTAATGAAATATAAATTTATATTAAATTTTACAACTATTTCAATTAATGTTACCCTCATGATTATATGATTTGAAGGATTATCTTTTCATTTGTTTACTGAAATAGAAATCTAATGAAAAATATCTCCCAGTATGTATCATATCGTCCAATTTTCTGTTAACTGTCAATATATTTGTAGTAGTGCTTCTCACTTGAGGTGGGGGATATTCTGTCTCAGGAGACGTGGGATAATGATTTTGAGACATTTTCATTGTTACAAATGAGGATATGCTACTGGCACTGGTAGGTAAAGGCTGATAAGCATCCCATAATGCAGAGGACAACCACTCCCTAGAGCTCCCCAAAAAATGAATTATCTGCTCGGACTTATCAATAGTGCAAAGGTTAAGGAGTAGTAATTTATAGTACAGATATTTAGCACTTTTTTAACAAAAGCAATTGGAACAGTTATGTTCCACTTAAATTAACAGTTAAATTATGAGAGATGGTAATTTATTAGAGGATGCTTGAAAGTTCATAGAATCAGCAAGAAGGCCAGAGACTGAGGTTTAAAATGACACAGCCAGTGATACCACTTTCAGACTGTGTTGCAGAGTTAGTCTCACACACATACCAATGTCATAGGTTACACAATAACTTCCCACAGTTGGACCCTGGAGTTAGGATCACCTCATGATATTACTAGGTATTATTATTGTCAGAATCACTCCTGCCTTTAGAAACTGCGTGAAGACTTCTCCCCTCTTGCCATACATGCCAGATGGAGTATGCCCTTTCCTGCTTTCCCCTACAGCTTCTGCTAAAGTAGGAACCAGTATCTGTATTCTAGACATAAAAAGGGCAAGGAAAGCACGTGTC
The DNA here is from genome assembly GCF_003009895.1 of Hyaena hyaena. Taxonomy (NCBI): domain Eukaryota; kingdom Metazoa; phylum Chordata; class Mammalia; order Carnivora; family Hyaenidae; genus Hyaena; species Hyaena hyaena. Next base: position 633,811 of record NW_024081353.1, on the reverse strand, counting down.
TGAAGTTTCCAGTTTTGTACTGCGATAGCTGGAAGAGTTTTTAGCTAAGTTGTCAAAAGAAAGAATGAAGGGAAGGGAAGGGAAGGGAAGGGAAGAGAAGGGAAGGGAAGGGAAGGGCCATAAATGTCTAATGCTCACTTTATTCAATAACATCAATCTGAAACATTTTTTTAAACTGAAATGTGCTCCTATTTAAATCACTTCAACAATCAAATCACAGTGTATGTATACAGTGATGTCTATTTGACTGAAGTTAAATATAAATTTGTAAATATCTTGTTTTTCTGCTTAGTATAGTTTAACTTAATATTAAAACCTCATTAGAAAGTAGTTTTAAAATATAATGACTAACAAAATACCAATTCTGTATAGATCATACTAATATAAATGTTAAATATAAACATTTTAAAATAAAGATATATCAGGGCACCTGGGTGGCTCAGTTGGTTAAGTATCAGACTTTGGCTCAGGTCATGATCTCACGGTTCATTGGTTCAAGCCCCACGTTGGACTCTGTGCTGACAGCTGAGAGCCTGGAGCCTGTTTTGGATTCTCTGTCTCCCTCTCTCTCTGACTCTCCCCTGCTCACGCTGTCTCTCTCTCTCTCTCTCTCAGAAATAAATAAAATCACTTAAAAAATTAAAATAAAATAAGAAAAGATATTATCAAGAAGAATAATATGTCAGACAAGTCTGTTATAGATTATTGGAAAATTTCCCAAGACTGCATAATAAATTACAAAAATATTTAGAGTTGAGTATATTACTGCATCCTTGTTTCATATTGCTGGAAACTGCAAAGACAAGGAGGTCTGGATATCCGCTAATTTAGCTTTCCTGTGACTTCTGGTCCTGCTCATGCTATATACGAGATGTGCCACTCCCAGCATATGATGGTTGGTTCCTAAACACACTTTAGCTTGTGTCTGGATGAGCATGTCTTTTCCTACATTCTCTAAAATGTCTTGGTATTTATTGTGCTGTTTGAAAGTTGTATAATTTGAAAATGTAAATAACATTTAAAAATAGTTTCATTATATCTATAGAAATCAACCATTTAAAAGACATAATGAGAAAATCTTCATTTACAGTAATAATACTTACAACAAGTATCTGTAAAAACAAATAAGCAAAGTATTAAGCAAAACTGTCCCACTAATGATACCCCACTCCAAATATGGAAAACAATGGAAAGTAGAAAGTACAGTAGAAAGACATTCTCACATCAATTCTACTTAAGTTACACTATAAATTTAATACACAACTTTTTAAAATTAATCAGGTTAATTTTTAAAAATCTATGTAATAAATACAAATTTAGTGTTAGCTAAAGCATTTTTCAAAAAATTAATAACAAAGTGGTACAAGCCTGCCTTTTGAAGATATTAAAATATGTTTAAGAGCTACACAATAGTAATTAATAGCACGCAAATGGATGAAAAAATTGGAAAAGAGTAGAAAATCAGAAACATACCCAGGAGAACGTCAGATTTATTATACATTAGAAGTAACATTTAAAATATGATGACAAAAGAAAGGTTATAAGTAAATAGTTTGGGCATAACTTCATTTATATCTAAAAACAAGATAAGTGGTTCCAACTCATATAACAAAGACTGATTTGTTTAACTAAGCTTTTTTTTTTAAATTATAAGCAAAAAATCCAATATAATATTAATAGGCTATAAAACACAAAACCAAATAAACATGCTTTTATTTTTTTAAGGTTTTGTCTTTTGTTGTTGTTGTTGTTGTTGTTGTTTTGAGAGAGACAGAGGGTGGGCATATAGAGCGACAGACAGAATCCCAAGCAGGCTCCACTCCCAATATAGAGCCTGATGTGGGGCTCAATCTCACAATGTGGAGATCATGACCTGAACCGACATCAAGAGACTGTTGCTTATCCAACTGAGACACTCAGGTGCCTCTAAATGTTTTTGAAATATAAGGTCTTTCTATATTGAGAAGGGATGATTTATAAGATATGGTGAAATTGTGAAACAAACTATAATATGCAAACAATGCCACCTTTTGAATGATAAAATCAAAATATATGTGTGTATAATTACATAAGTATAAGGTATTTCGCAAAGCTGAAAACCTTGGGTGGCCATCAGATAAAGAAACTGAGTTTGAATTAGGGAAGGACACTTTTCATTCTATACTTCTATAGTTTTGGAATGTTGTATCAAGTGAACATATTACTCAGAGGATAAACACGCTTAAAAATAATATTCTCGAGCAGGAGGCCTGGAATTGCCCGAGGGGGTTGCCTGGGAAGCTGTGTCTACGGGGATTTGGAGATTGGAACTGGCCTGGGTTGAAGAGTGCAACCAACTTCGGCTGCGCCCCCGGTACGGGGAGTTTACGAAATGGGTAGAAGATATGAACAGACACTTCTCCAAAGAGGACATCCAGATGGCCAACAGACACATGAAACGATGCTCAGCATCCCTCCTCATCAGGGAAATACAAATCAAAACCACACTGAGATACCACCTCACGCCAGTCAGGGTGGCTAAAATGAGCAAATCAGAGAACTCTAGATGCTGGCGAGGATGTGGAGAAACGGGCACCCTCCTACACTGTTGGTGGGAATGTAAACTGGTACAGCCCCTCTGGAAAACAGTGTGGAGGTTCCTCAGGAAACTAACAATAGAACTCCCCTAGGACCCAGCAATAGCACTGCTAGGAATTTACCCAGGGGATACAGAAATGCTGAGGCCTAGGAGCACATGGACCCCAATGTTCATAGCAGCACTCTCCACAATAGCTAAAACATGGAAAGAGCCTAAGTGTCCATCAACAGATGAATGGATCAAGAAGATGTGGTTTATCTATACCATGGAATACTACATGGCAATGAGAAA